>NC_134409.1:53031368-53343868 GCF_038048845.1 Mixophyes fleayi | reverse complement strand
ACTTAGTAAGCTTTGCTACTTTTTTTTCTATTACATGAATACAAGTTATAAAGTGGCAAAACTAAGCAGTACTAGGGTTAAAAGATTGGCCATGTAAATCTGAACATATATGAATTCTATATGTTAAAAGACTGTACTAGTTTTATTTTACAATGCAAGCACTACCTTACAGGTGAGAAAAATGAAGTACATACATGCAGCATGTGCAGTGTATATGTATCTGGATTTAAATGGCAGATCTGGTAGACCCTCCTAGCAGAATGATCACATAATTTGTATTGGTAAACAGGACTGTGAAAGAACACATTGCTCAGATTTAGGAGAAAGCAAGGTGGTGACTCTCGCATCACAAGGATTTGCAAATCTAAGTCTATGGGAGTAAGATAAAAATACATTTTAATTCCTAGGTCTAGAATACATTTACACTATATCATTTCTGTTATTTTCATAAAACTACTTAAATTCCACATTAAGGAGATGCAAAGATAGTGTTGGTGCAAACAGCATGGTGGCTTAGTGGTTAACACCTCTGCCTCACAGCACTGGGGTCATGAGTTTGCTTCCCGACCTTGGTCTTATCTGTGTGGATTTTGTATGTTTTCTTCCTGTGTTTGCGTGGGTTTCTTCCCACACTCCAAAAAACATATTAGTAGGTTAATTGGTAGCTATTAAATTGACCTTAGTCTCTCTCGTTGTGTGTCTGTTAAGTAATTGAGACTGTAGATTCCAATAGGACAGTGAGTTCTCTGTACAGTGCTGCGCAATCAGTGACACTATATAAATAGCCGATGATGACACATTGAGTGGTAGGAATCCTCAAAACTCTTTGTTAATATCTACTAGAGGAAACTAGTACTAGTTGAAGGTTTAAATTGGCATATGATAAACTGATCCTGTGTTCACTCATACTTGGAGAATTAAAATATGCTGATTCCATAAGTTGAAGTATTGAATAAGAATGTGCTGAGCTATCCTAACAATATTGGAAGCTGTAATTGGTTTTATTAATATGGTTGTACAGGAGGAACAGTGATCAAGCCAGTAGCTTACAATATTAATGTTATCAATTTAACTTTATTGCCAACAGCTCAAAAACGCTTTAAAAAATATTTATTATACGTAGTTAGTACACTGCAACTGCTCTTATTGCTCCACAACATTGCTCGTCTTGTGCCACAGCTTTAACTATACATTTATATAAGGTCTCCATAGGGGCAATGTCAGATGGGCAATTTGGAACTTTTTCAGTTTTCTAGATTATACCCTTTACACCACAGTAGTATGATTGTCAAAATGCTGCAAGCAGCGCTTTGATAGCAGAATCTATATGGAGTGACAACGTTCCTTTAATATTACATTGAAGGAGTGTATCTTCTTTTCAGAACATTGTAGTTTCCTGCCTGTATTCTAAATCACCTGTCTGACACTGCTTTACTATGGACACAGCTAACAGTGATACAGTGGCACACTTGGGTAGGGGGATCAGTTATCCAAGAACCCCCCTTTCTCTAATTTTGGAACCTCCCAGTTAGTAGGAATATTAAAGGTTCTATAACACATTGTCTGCAGCCTAGGAAACATTGCCATGAGCATTTGCATATGTTTTTATGAACGTTGGCCTCAACAAAATGGCCACTGTCCCTTTTGACTCTAGTGTATTATTTTTACATTTTTGTATCTAGCATTCTAGTGTTTGATTGAAATAGAAAATACAGAAAGCAAATGACCCATTATCATCTGCAGTCTTTTATTTTGCAGTACTGGGTAAGTAATAATGACACTCATTTTCACAGTTTTTATTTTAATTGGTTGTGAGAGGAGATCAATATTAATTTTGTAGAGTAGTATTAATTTGATTAGGTGGTCAGATATATTTAAATCAGTGTTCACATTAAAATAGAGCTTACTTAATGCCTCATTCTTTTTTATTTAATATTTTATTACATTTATGCACATTTTACTGTTCTAAATATCTGAATACAGCGCTACTACCTAATTTCTATTTTGTATGTAATTCTCAATTGTTTTGCTATGCTGAATATATGACATGGTACAGTAGCACTGCTTTTTATGTCATTTCCATGCTATACGTATATACACTTCACAGTACCACTTCACTTTATGCAGGGCCATCTTAGCAACATTATGGGCCCCCGGGCAAAGGAGTGCACTGGGGCCCCTACCTACACAACCATTCACAGGAATAAAAAATTAAATTATCAATAAAATTAAGCTTATATTTACCTTTAGCTACAACAAATTCAGTATTAAAACATTAAAAAAAATGCTGTACTACAGAGATTATTCCCAAGTAAATTCAATAGTAAATCATATGTTTGGGATCAGTGCATGTTGTACTATGTTGAACGGGTCATATTGGAGGGTCTGTGTGGAGCAACAGAGATGTAAGTGAATTGGAGTTGGAGATGGGGCAGGAAGTTCAAGGAGCAGAGGCTTTGGTTTTAGCCCTGGTTGGAACAAAAGAAGAGCCAGTGAGACTTGCTCTTAGGCATGGACTTACTTTGTCTAATAGGAAATATTGCACTAAATATGTCTGAAATTATTATATGTCACTATTTGAAGGATCTCATTCTCAAAATCTAAAATACAGTAAAACTTTATCCATTCAAGTAATGTACATTTCAACGGGACCAGTGTATTAATGGTCATAGAGGTAATACTTTGTATTGGTCTTATATATAATATTAAAATATTAATAAAATCCTAGGGTCTGATTTACTATACTAACTTGGTAGATATATGTTTAGATCCATACAGTCCATCCAGGTGTGGAAAAACAGTGTTTAGTTTCCAATCCTAATTGGACAGAATTGAAACTAAAAATGGATTCCACAAAAGAGTTTGATGGGGGGCCCCAGGATTTGTCCACACATAAAGTACCCTGACCATGTTTCTTGGCCCAGATTGCCTAGCTAGCTCTTGAACTTCAACTTATTTGACTGACCCCTGCCATCACACACTGTCCGGGATGACTTCTGATCTAAATAATTTAAAGTAATTTATTGAACTTACCTTCATCACCTTGTTCTCCGATTGCACCCCTTCTCTTCTTTTTTCTTATTTTCTCTCTTCTGAATCCTCCCTGTGTTGTTTGCTAGTTCTCCGCTTCTCCGTGCTGCACTCCTCAATGAAAATGTCGGAAGTGATTATGTAACAGTCAGTGCAAGCGCAGCACAGAGGAGGTTTTTTGTTTTTTCCAGGATTTTTTATTTTAATTAAGAGCCCTGCCTGGCCCCCCTTGTCCGTGGGGCCCCTGGGCACCTGCCCATCATGCCCAGTCAAAAAGACGGCCCTGACTTTATGCAGTTCTTCTGTTGTACACATAGACACTGCACAGTACCACTTCTCTTTATGCCATTTTAATTTTGTACATATATACACTGTACACTACCACTGCACTTTATGTAATTCCTGTGCTGTACATATGGACACTGCACATTACCATTTCTCTTTATATCATTTTTATGCTGTACATACGGACACTTCACAGTACCACATCATTTTCATACAGTAGATTTTGAAAAATCTCCTCTGGTCATGCGCCGCCAAAATCCTTGTAAACCTGGCGGTGGCCATGTTTTTTCCTAAAAAAGTTAACTTAACTTTAAATATTAAAATAAGTTAGAATTACTGGGGTTTCAAGACAATTTCCAGAAAACCGTGAATAAAACCCGCAAGTGGAGCAAATGCCTCTGAGTAGTTGCTTCTGCACCTAGATGCTTCTTGCCACCAAACTTCTGTCTGTTGCCGTTTATTGCAGTGGGTTTGCTTTTGTTTTGTTTTTGCTTTGTTCCAAAATCAAACATTTGGAAACCCCGGTCTAGGCTCTAGGAATCCCGCATTAGCCCCTGTTGTAACCAGTGGAATACTATTTCTCCTGTGAGATTATCTTTTGATCTTTCTTTGATGCTTTTGGGCTAAGAGATGCAGACGTTTTACTGTACCACACTTTTTCAACCAGAAAACCACAACAATGGAAGGTGTTGTTCAATGCAATTGCATGCTTCACACAAAAGCATTTTAAATGTAAAAACGCTGCATGCAGCAATTTTGCATCTGATGCTCCCTGAAGTACTTCTGTGTCTTGTTTTATCATTCAGTGTAATAAATTACTATAGGGGAATCTAATACCTTTAGAAGGCCAAAGTTTTCTGTTTGAATGGTCACAGCTTTCTAAAAGACCTGTGTGATATGACCCTTAGGGCACTTCAATCACTCAGCAGCTTTTAAGCTTTAGCACGTATTGGTGTAGTTAGATGTTTAGTTGTGGTACGGTGCACGGTGGCAACTTAACAAAAATGTGACAAAAGAGGCTCAGGCAATTTGCTTAAATAAGAAAAGAAATGAGTCTTCTCCTGAAGTCTGCTTATGTGTGAAACCCTCAATAGTTGGCACATATGTCATTTTTATTCATGTACTGTGTCTATTCACCATAATCTTTTTCCTGTAATGTGATTACTATAAACTACATGCATTGATGATGCCATGCAAATAGAAATCTAAAATACAAAAAGCAGACTGAAGACATTTGAAATCGAGAATACATTAACATATTTATATGCCATTTAGAAATGCCACAATACTCCTGAGAAAGATGATGCATAACGCTTTGTCGTTCACAATATTTCTTAAAATTCCTACACAGCAACAATTCTAAAAAGTATAATAAATACATTCATCACCGGCTAGAGTACAAAGAACAATATTTGCATGCTATGGACTTTTAGACACAGTGCTATATTACACTCATCGCAGGGCCCTCTCCTCAATGGTCCTCTCACGTCCTTTCGTTTTACAGTCCCTGTACACAAGGCTTTTAAAAAATATACTAAAAAACAAACTTACCAAAAAAAACACTACACTTTTTCTTATCTATATAGATGTGATTTTTTGTTAAACGTTACATTCATCTATAACTGCAGCAAATCTCTTACTGACCTTAATATAGTCATTGGTATGTCCATCCACATAAAATACATGCAAGTGAAGTGAACAGGAAACATTCACACAACACATAAGAAACGGTCTGCTTTACAAAAGGGGCAATATAATTCATGGCTTACCATCCCTATATTTATTACACCACTCTACTTTGAAAATGCTGTTAAACCCAATGGTAGTGTGAGTACAATAGCTTTCTTTTAATATGGAAGTTTTTGATGATTTTTCACTATTTTAGCTTTTACGTTTTAGAAATAAAATGTTTTGAAATGGAAGACCTGTTATAGAGCTTTATTTACTATACTATAACAAGCAATGTAAAGGAATCCTTGAACACTGGATAAAAGAATACATATTAGAGATAAGCGCTGACCCTCGTGTTTTGGTATTGAAACCGTTGTCAGTTCTTCTAACCCAACCTCATATTTTGGCTTTGCTACCTGTTTTTTCGAACAAATGTGAAAGGTTTTGGTTTTGGATCTGTATTTCATTAAAAATTGTGAAAAAGAGGTAAAATAATGTAATTTTGAGATTTTTTTGCAACTATATTTATATTTATAGCATTAACATTAATTTCCAGTCATTTCAGGCCTAGTTTCTAATGATCTCTTCACAACAGTCCCAATTTTCTCCAATTTTGACTAAGGTCTGCAGCGATCTGGCCCCCGACTTTTATATGCACTTATCGTTGAGTAGAGTATTTATCGGGAGCCAAGAGTGGAGCTTTCAAACACCTTGTTTTACAATAAGTGCATTTTATGGTTTGAGTAATAGTGTACTTGTGACTCATTTAAGGGGACCCATCCCTCATTATATTTGCAAATATATATATATATATATATATATATATATATATATATATATGTTATGTATAATATATGTCATGTATAACAATATGGAATGTATATAAAAATATTCTTAGATATCTGTATAACCTGAAAAAGATTAATCAGCTCGGCTAGGTAATATGTATGTTTAGATTGGGCAATAGTTGGTCTTCTCACACAAGTAAGTATGTATAACTCACATTGATGCAGAGTTGGTTGGCAAACATCTGTCTTGACAAGACAAAGCAATTGAATTTGAGAGTCCACTGTCTGAGAAATTAAGAGGACAGAATTTGGCATATTAGTTGCCCAACCAGCAGTCAGTTGGCAGCAAAAGTAACATGCTGAAAACAGTTAGGCATTGCAATGAGTTACAAAAGTCCTTCAAAAAATGGAATTTTGGTGCAAGAATGTAACGAAGGCTTCAGGGAAAAGTGGAGGAGCCAAAATCGTGCAAGATGGCATTGTCCTTGGGGCCACCCACCCACCCACCAATATTTGGAAAATGACATGCATAAAGGTTAACAAACAAGGCACTCTAATGACAGTCACTGCCCCTTTTTGTGGATTAAGTGCTTCATTTGTTTGGGCCCCCAAAAAAGCCAACATTGTGGTTGTTGGTTGTTCAACTGGATATGAAATAGGGATGTTGACAAATGAATCCAGGGCATTTGGATAAGACTAGTCATCTTCCTCAATAGTAAACCCTCATTGACGATGTCTACATCAATTGCATTTTCTTTGAATATAGAAGATACACCAAGTAGTTACCCATTAGGCACCATGTGTGACACATTAGAGAGGATCAGCAGCAATACATTGGAGAGGGTCAGCACTGCAGTAATACACTGGAGAGGGGACAGTAGTAGCAGTATCAGAGCTCATTAGAGCTCATTGGATGGACAGTGTCTGCATCAGTTGACATTATTTTAGAGATGATGAGACAATAAGGTCACAATGTTAATTGGTTCAAGATGGCATTGTACTTGGGGCCACCCAAGTACATACTTGGGTGTACCCGTGACTTGGCCACCCGTGATACATACATATGTTCAACAGCTACAGGGTTGACATAAAATGATTGGTGGGCAGCAGAATAGTCAGGGTTTTAAAGTCAACAATATAATGACATTGACAGTTTTATTAGGAAAACAATTGAAATGTAATAGTATTTATTTGGTTGACAATTTAAATGTAGACAGTATTATCTCTAACTCTAACCCTATCCCTATATCCTTGTCCCTATCCCTATACCTGTTCCTATCCCTGTCCCTAGACATGTCCTTAATCATATCCCAAGCCCTAGCCCTATGATAATACTGTCAACATTTGAATAGTGTACCTAATCATACTGTCCACCATGTGAATTTGCGACCTAATAATATTGTTGACACCTGAATTTTCGACTGTTGCACAAGCTGATAGACCAAGGCCAAAATGTAAAATAGTGCAAAATGGAATTGTCCTTGGGCCCACCCACTCACCCTTATATTAAAAAGGATATGCACAAAGTTTAACAAACCAAGCACTTCAGCGACAGGGGTTGCCACTTTTTGGCTGAAGTTCTTGATTTGTTTGGGTCCCCACAAAAGAGAACAATTTGGTTTTTGGTAAATGAGCTGGACAGAACAGACAACAGTTTAAATTTTTTTTTTTTTTTTTACAAATTAATAATTATCTACTATGCAGAAAGAATGAGGAGGATGATGGTAAAGCTACCAGAACTGCTGCTGATGGCGATACACCTACCCAGTGGGTTGCCACGGTCATATAGTATTCTTTTTGACCAGGACCGCTTGTCCACATATCAGTAATTAAGTGGACTGTTGCTACAATGCATTCTATAGGGACTGAATGACGTTTTGCTTACCCTCACAGTACAGCTGAGGAATTGATGTTCTTGAGAAATGGAATTGAGGTCGAATTTTATAGCATGGACACATTACCTCAACTAATCGTCTAAAACCTGTTGAATTGATGGCGGAAATAGGGCGCACATCCAATGCTAACATAGCTGTAATGGCTTTAGTGATCTGCTGTGAAACAAAATGCTGACTGTCATACTTGTTTCCTCTTGCAACTGCTTGCTTCACAGACAATTGTGTAAAAGGCTCCCGCTCTATGTAGATTTCCTACCCTCAGCAGCAGCAAGGATGTTTATTGGGAATCATGTATGCATTATGGGAGTTATTTGGAATTTGATAATTTCATGCTAAACTAGTACATTCTAATAATAAGGAGGAAGATGATGAAGGTGTTGACACCAGTGAGGATTGCAAGTGTCTGTCCATTTGGCTGGTAGATGATGCTGGGCTGCTTGCTACTAAATACAATTTGCCACGTTTGGAAACAAGACTTGAATGAACTTGTTGCAAATGATGTAACATGGAGGAGGTGCCTAGCTGTTTAACTGCCCTATATCTATTTTATCTATTTTTTTGGCCTGACAAAGGATACAGGTGCCTTGACATATGTTGTCTGGGTTTGGATAAAAATATTTCCAAACACAAGATGTCGGTTTCTTCATCTTATGCCCTGGCATGGTAATGTGCTTATCATGGGCATCTGCAGGTGGGTTCAATCATCATCATCCTCCTCATTATCTGGTCCATGTACAAAATGGGTTGGTTACAGCATATCGATGCTGACTACCCAAACAAAACTTACCCCGACATCTTCATGAAGAACGTCTCCTTCCTGACATACTATCAATGACAACTGTTGTCCAATGCGACTTCAACCTCATTAATGGGCAGAACAAAACATTAATTTTTAGATCCACAATTATCTCCCTCATTCTCTTACACATTTGCAACTTCCATAGTAGTCTCCTCAATTTCTATTGGTAAATCATAATCAGCACTAATAGTACTACCACCAATTTTCACATTTCCAAATGGTTGAGGACTTTCAAAGGAGGCTGCTCTATTATTGCAGTGTCTGACTCTGAAGCCACACACTCACATGTAGCACTAATGAAAGCCCTCCTTAGTCTCTCCTCAGGAATCTATGAGTGCCCAAGTTGTTCTTCATCATCCGTGTTATTCTCAGGCACTGATTTGTCTGTTTTGGAAGTGTAAGTAACAGACGTACACTCTGAGCGACAAGGTGGTGCATGTGAAGTTGAGGAAGGTGCACGACTGCGTTGGGCACTCTGTTTTGAAATTATCGTATTGGGCACTCACTTTTGCAATGGGCATTCTAGTATGTGTACCAGCAGTAGTTTGGCATGGTCTGAACCTTTTCTTGCCACTGCGGGTGGTGTATGGAATGTTAGCTATTTTCCTTTTTATGGACAAATCACAACATTCATCAGAACATTCCCTCGTAATCCTCCTTAAATCTGATCTGATGATTTATTTGAAATTGAATTTGACAAATAGTGTTTGGATTTTGAGGACGCTTTTGTCAACTTTCTTTGCGCATTACCTTTTCTTCTAGTAGAGGTTGTAACAGTAGTACTACTGCCAGTACTGGTACTTGGCTGCTCCTGATCTGTACAGTGATTCATGGTTGCAAAGAGGAGTAATGCTAGTTAAACAGCTTGGAGCTATTTGCAGATGCCTGACCACCAATGCTTTTGATCGTCGCCACCTCCGCCCCACCCCAAAAAGCGGAAACAAATTGTTCCCAAAAAATTATGAAGGGAGACAGAGGTGATGTGAAGGGGCACAGAGGTGATGTGAAGGGGTACAGAGGTGATGTGAAGGCGCACAGAGGTGATGTGAAGGGGCACAGAGGTGATGTGAAGGGGCACAGAGGTGATGTGATGGGGCACAGAGGTAATGTGAAGGGGCACAGTGTTGATGTGATTGGGGGATTGTTGATGTGATTGGGGACATTGTTGATGTGATTGGGGACATTATTGATGTGATTGGGGACAGAGGTGATGTGAAGGGGCACAGAGTTGATGTGAAGAGGCACATGTGATATTGTGAAGGGGCAAAAGTGATGATGGAGGGACAAAAGTGACTACTAGGTTACTAGGTACATTGGTTGTTGCTGCTAGGTATGCTAGATTGTTGCTGCTCGGTACGCCCCCAATGCTGCAAGTCATGCCCTCAATGATATGGCCGCACCTCCTTTGACAACGCGCCGCTGCTGCGCGTCAGCACATAGCTTTTCTTCTACTCAGCTATAGGGGTATATGGTATGCTAATAAAACATAGTGCTATGGATTGTTTCAGGGAGGGGGGCCCCATCCTGTCCCTTGCCTAGGGCCCGATGAGGTCTAAATCCGACTCTGACTCCCATTGTCAGTGTGTAAGGAATACATGGTGCCATAATTATTAGGCTCTACCAGGTACAGTTTGTTTTGCAACTGGAATTAAGGAAAACATGAATAAGTTACTCTAAAGGAGTAGGAGTGGGAGCGAGAGGAGTCTAGCAGAGAGATAGAGACAATGATATGGCCGCACCTCCTTTGACGACGCGCCGCTGCTGTGCGGCAGCACATAGCTTTTCTTCTACTCAGCTATAGGGGTATATGGTATGCTAAAAAAAAATAGTGCTATGGATTGTTTCAGGGAGGGGGGCCCCCATCCTGTCCCTTTCCTAGGGCCCGATGAGGTCTAAATCCGGCTCTGCTTCCAAAATAGTATTGAAAAATAGAAATTATTAGAATATATAGCAGTTTTTTAGACAAATTTTAGGACAAATTTATAACCTTATAGATATATAATAAAAAAATTATATCTTTTATTGAAAAGATAATACCTTACAAGTTAAGAATTTTTTTAAATATATTTGCGTCAAAAAGCCAGAAAAATTAACCAGCCACATATGTGTACGTTGGTCTTTGGTAGTTGTTAAGTATGAAATGAGTCCAAACATTCTGGACACACTGAATCTTTGCCTTTTTTTATGCTGTTTACACACTATATTTAGAAGGCCTTCCCCTTTTTTGGGGTGTTTTCACCCCAAAAAGGGGAATTATTATTGCTGCAATTCCCGCTTTAAATTCTAGTGAACTCATGTTTGATTTCTCACTTTTTTTGAAAAAGATCCATTCGTTTACTACAGAAACATTAAGAAAATGGAATGCAATCCTATGGTAAAATTTTTGCTAATTCATTGAATAAGGGTAATGAACAATCATCTCACACATATCTACTCTCCTCATAAACTTGTTGTAATGGTGGACAGCAAACGGCCTTGTTACTTGGGCATATTCCTTTAATTTTCTGTCACATCTGGAGATGGCGTCTTGCGGTTTTATTCCTGCGTACGTATAGATCATATGAACAATATTATTATCTGTCCAGTGTAATTGTCACATTGTCTGATGATGTGGCTGCCGAAATTGATCCTCTACCACATTTCGCGAAAGTTTTAGAGTTGAGGAGCTTGGCGTCAGAACCTTTAATTCTGTTTCGCCTAATGGTACCAACTTTGATAAATATATCATTGCAGTCATCTGGTATTTCACTGTTATTTTTATAATTTAGTAACCTTTTGATTTCCTCAAAGCATTTTCACATTGCTAGCTCTGATTGGCTTTCACTTTCTCATAGAGCACAGAGCACAGCCAGCTACAAAACTACACGCAGACCTGTCACAGTCCCACACTCAGTCAGATGCCTGCATGAACACTGTGTGTGCAGTACAGCAGCTGCAGCAGTCACTGATGGCAGCCCCGATCCCGCCCTCATTCCCATCACCAGCCGGCTGCGCTGCAGGGGTATTGCGCATGGGCAGGCAGGGTTTTTTGCACATGCGAAAATCATATGAATAATTTTTCCATCAAATTCTTTTGATGCGGTGATTAGTTACAATTGAAAGTTTGCGAAAATTGCAGAAGCCCAGCCATCATTTGATGATGGACTTCCGATGTCCGTTCCTAGCAAGAACCCGGGAGAAGTGGAGACTTGCTCCACAGAGCGAGAGTGATTCTGCTGCTAATAGTCTGACAGCAAATGCACAATTTTACTCAAATAAATAAATATACTGTACTATATCAATCTAACTGTCTGTAAACCATAACAAATCGTTCATCCTATTTTTTTATGTGGTTTTCAAGCATTAGCTAGTACCTGAGAAGCCCATTAACAGAGGATAGGTGTGAAGTCCTAAGGCAAATTATTCACTTGGCGCTGCCACTTACCTTCAGTCAAAGATATTTATTAGTTAAGTTGATATTAAATGTGTTTTTATGAAATAATGTTTAATTGTAAACACATTGTTGAAACCGGAAAATAGGCAAGAGCAACATGAGGAGACCATAGCCTCAGGGTTAAGTTGATCATGTTGGCAGATATGAGCTTGACAAATTATGCAAATTCATATAGAAGAAACTGTACTGTATTTGCGATTTCTGATATTGCTATAACTTGCCTTGGAGTGGGTGGGCTAGCTTGTGCATTTTTTTGTTTAAAAGCTGTAAAAGAAAAGTCTCTATTTTCTATTTAAAGTCACAGGCATGCTTTACATTACAATATATTCACATTGAGTGCTGTAGGATTTTTGCTTTTTTTGTAAAACAAAATGTATACCTGGTTTACAACAATTGAATACTTGCAGCATTTGAAGCAATGACAATTTGGTAAACAGCATGTCTGTTTTTTTTTATTGTGTACTGAACCCTAGGCCCATCTTGTCTGTACAGTAATTTTTCAGTGTTAAGAACACATTGGGGCATATGCAGAGTGAATACTATGCCAGTTTGCATAGCAAATCTTGCGTGAAATCATTATATACATACCCAGAAAAGCAGGTACGCCATACGAACCTGTCACGAACGCCCAGCCTGTCCCAGATACAGCAATCTGACCTTAGTCACTTAGCAATTAATGCACCTTTTCTGCAACCACAAATGATTTATTATGGTGTCCTTACATTCACCAAAACCACTTATTAATGTTTCACACTTAAATCACATACACATGCAGTATGAGCCTCCCTGGGCTTTGTAAGTTCTCAAAGAATTATGGAGAATATGCTAGATTAAATGTAGGTTAATTCGAGAAATGTTTTCAAGGCTTAGCTACAAAAAGTTAATGACAAGACATACAATAAATTGCACAAGTAAGTTCCAGAAAATAAAAATAGGAAATAAAGCCAGAGTCACTACATAATAGTTAAGACTTGGCACGTGTGTGTGTGAGGGAACACAAATGAGAATTATGTGACATTTCAGTCTTGACAGTCCCCCTCATGAAAATGCACGTGTTATTGTCTAAGGCAGAAGATTTTAAACCTTTTTCCACATAGCTTTCACCCCTCACCTTTGAAGTTTAGCTGTCAGTAAGGACAGATTGATCTCCCAAATGTCACAGAGCTTTCGAAGTGAGCTAGGGATGTCCTGAGATCGGGAATGTTCACAGGACCTTGAGTTCTCACCTCTGCTCATTCTGCTTGGCTACATGGTTTACAACTTTAGGACTTCAAACTGCCTATCTCTCCCTGGTCTGGCTAATTTCAACAAATTATTGACACATGCAGTTCAGACTTATGTCATCTAGCAATGCACTGTCGAAGTCAAATAAATGGATGAAAGAAACTATTTTGATTAATATTGTTTTACCGTGCGATTGCGATCAGTACGCCACTTGTTATGACGGCAATCGCACGATAAACAATGCACACATTCACTTGTACATAGTTCATTTTTATAATAGTTCCAAACAACAGTTGTTGAACAAATGTTAAATTTATAGATATATATAGTTAAATATGATAATGTTAGAAGCACTTTATTGAGATCTAAGGTTCAGGTTACAGGAAACATATCATGTTTGGTGTTATTCTAATCCCCTTTTTATCCTTAGTGATCCAGTTCCATTGGCTATGAGATCGCACTTTGCGTATGTTAGTTATGGAATATAGGCAATTAATGATCAGCATGGTATTGTGTGTGTGTAGACCAGTTTAAACTAGCTTTCGGCTGGAATATTAGTATGCAGCTGACCCCCCCACCCTTGGAAGGCGTCATTTGTACTGACCTATAAACTACACTATACTGGACTGTCCTGAAGCCTGAACCTATGGAAACATACAAGTCATCTGTATTGTATTTACTGGAACACCAAATGTATATATATTGCTCTCTGGAACCAGCATTTAGTCTCTTTGATCACAGACTTCAGGATTGAATGACTGTAAGATGGATCCAGCAGAGAGCTGCGTATGTATTGGCTGTACTTATTTATTTAATTTGTATTCTTTTGCTAATAAATCGCTTTGTGAGTTGGAACCACACAAATCGCAGCAGACAATGATTATTGGAAAACGATAAAATAACTTTAATAGCACACATTGAGATTACATTACAAGGTTACATACAATATACATTGTCATACATGAATTCGCACATGAGACGGGGAGTTATTTCTGCTGTGTTAGAAAGGTTTTAGAAGTTTTATAGAGAGAATTTGTTTGACACAAAATAAAATAAATGCTTCAAAACATGGGTATAACTGAAATATATGAGAGCTTGGAGTAAACTAGGCAGATAATGCTACGCTTGCTGACAGGCAAGCATTGTAAAATAGTTACAGCTTTGCACATGGTTATAACTGCTGCTTTGTTAATAAATGCAAATTGCACCTGCAATTTGTGACTAACTCAGCATCAGGCCCACTGTTGTCAATTACAACCTCACAACACAGTGCTTTAGTACGATAAAGCTGTTTGATATAGTTAGCCATATAGGTTGTGATTTCAGCAGCAATATTAATTAGTCTAATATTGTAGTGTGTGTGGCAACAAAATGATCCTGATCATAATCCAGTTAAGATCGATCTGATCATTATTGTCCAAGTTGTTTAAAGCAGTTATAAGATGACCACTATCGCCCTGTTTTTGCTTTCGCCTGACAACCTCACTAACAGGACCTTTGATGCCATTGAGTCATCTCATCAAATCTCATTTGAATTGGAGTGACATTGTCGCTTGTCTATCAGACTTAGCCACAGGAACGCTAATTGTGTGGTTGCCATAATTTTATTGTTATGTCACATGACCACATTTGTACGTTTTATGTGGTAAGATCAAAAATGGTCTTGAATAATCCAAATTCATATAAAAAGGCATTTTTTGAGATAGAAAAGATGAAATGTAAATGTATTCAGTTTTTTTTTATAATTATATCACTTTCTATTAAAAAGCAACAGTTAAAAATAGTCCAAAAATTATTTAGCACGTGGAATTGCAGTATGTAATTGTCCTATGCTTCATTCCACAAGTTCATTTGAGAGATCAGGATTGGACAAAATGAGACAAGTTCTGTATCCGCCAAATTGTATTGTTCATCGCTAAATATAAGAAATTTATATAATAAAGCAATAAATGAAATATATATTTACTTTTGAATTATATATATTATTACTTTTTTGTGCGTTACAGTTTAAAATGAATAAACTGCAAACATTGACACACTGCTTGCATTTGTCGTTTTGCAAATCAGCAACACATTGCTAAACACAAAGAGTTACCACTTTACTACTTTATTCCTTTAAGTACTCTTCGCCACTGACAAAACTCCTTAAGAAGATTGGATAGCTCATTTTACTATTTCAGTCTTTGCCAGCATCTCTTACAATCGTCTAATCCCAAATCTTCGCAATCCATGGAGAATTTAACAGATATAAAAAAGAGAAAAAGAAGCCTTTCTACGTCCGTCCTTCAAACTTTACTTTCATGCTTAGACAAAAAAGACAGCAAGCTTTTAAACATATATTAGGGATTATACTGTGAACAGTAACAGCCTGGGTATTGTGCAACAGTTCATGTGTCCCTGAAGATAACATTAGGAAAGAGCTTGCCCTTTTTCTTCTTTAAGTAAAAGGATTTTGAAAGCAAATAATTCCAGGAGAGAAGTTGTGTTGTTATATGGTTGCATCCTGAATAGGCAATAAAAATGATATGTATTATTTTACACAATAGCTCCTCAGATGCAGAGAGACTTTTTTTGTTCCTTTGTGGATAATGTTCAGTGGAACACAGAGAAGAAAAATCATAAAATTACAAATTTCCTGGTGTGTTTTTTTTCAGCTTTCTTACTGTGTAACCAAGAAATGTCAGTGGTGATGAACTGTTCTATAGAATTGTATCTTTGAAACTGATTTACAAGTCTGATGCTTCATTTTTAGCAGTGGTAGGCAGTCTTTTGGATTTCAGGGGCCTCACACGTAGCCCCCAGATCCTCTAAAGAACTGCCTTAAACAATTTACAACTTTGACAACCACGTTCCGGCTAGCCCTCCACAGCACATACCCCATTCTGGCAGAAACTATATATTTTGTGACACCTGTATAAAACAGACTCCATTTTTGGTTAGTGCTGTTCAATGTATATACCCAATTCTGGAACCCCCTTATATTGCAGACCCTATTGTGGAATTCGCAATATATAGCAGTCCCCATGTCAGTGGCTTATTTATGATTTACTCACCTTCATTTCACTGCCTTTTACGGAGCAACAAACAAACATTTAAAGCTGTCACCAGATCTACCGTTATTTTTTTGCTTTAGGACAAAGTTTAAATAAATGATTAATTAAAAAAACACAGGTAACATGCCCCCTCCCCAAACTGTCAAACAGCTTAGGGCTGGTTTCCACTGTAACCAGGAAAGCACAAAGGAAAACTATCCCCAAGCTGGCCAGAACAGAGCTGGTGCCTCTATGGGAGAGGCGCAAAAAATATCATGGACCCCTGACAATGAAAATCGCTGGGGCTCTTTCCATTTATAATATAAGGCAGGTATAATGAACAGGATCGGGACTCCTGGAGTGTCAACTTTACCACCCCATGGGTCCCAGTATAAAGGACATGGGTCCTAGGACCCACTGCTCATTATACCAAAAGTGCAATGAAAACAAAACACTCACACACAATTTTATAATAAAATGCAATTGAACAAATACACTCAAAAGCCTTGTTCACCACTTTATTATTTAAAAAAAAAAAAAAAAATTAAACAAAACACATTAATAAACCTGAAAAATCCCCATTAAAGAACCCACCTGCACACTATCGCTGACCACCGCTAAATGATCACATCCAAGAATTCCTAGGACTCCCTTTTTCCGGTCAGTGTGCTAATCATAAGCATTTCTGCACACTTTGTCTTGTGATTGGCTGACTGGTAAAGGTTTATCCTGGGGGCTCCCAGCTTTGATCATTTGACATTGGTCAGTGGTAGTTTGTGAGGGTCATATTTATGGTGAACTTTTGTGTGTTCCTATATTGGACCAAAAAAGATATATATTTCCTTATATCGGTGAGCCAGGGTTTTGAAATCTCTGTTGTTGAAGATTTTGTATATGTATTTTTTTTTTACTTGTTGGTTATTATGAGCAGAAGTATTAAGGAAGATATGAGACCTAACGCGTTTCAGCTAGGACAGTCCAAAGTGTCTAGAGCTGAGAGTGGTTGAGGATCTGGGGAGGTTGACATGCTGCCTGTTTTTATTATATATACTTCAAATAAACAGTGCCAATCTTGATGAAAAAAAGGACTGTCACGGGCACTAGGAGTCTTTACCCAGGGATCACCAGGTGGTAAGCTTACCAGAGCAATGTAGATGGTAATAGTGTACTCTGGTAGCAGGGTGATCACGGAACAGGCAATAGTAGATGATGAGATGCTCAGGAAAGTCTATGACTAGCAGCACTGGTAATATGGAGGTAATAATACACGAGGAACTGTATGGACAAGGGCAAGTGGAGGTAGTCAGTGGTCTGCGTTAGCAAGTTGTACCACTGCTATAGTGAGGAGAAATGTCCAACAGAAACGAGGAGGTGATGAGAGTCAGCGGTCTGCGGATAGCAAGTGGTACGGCTGTCTGAGTGAAGGAATGGAATCCAAGTGGAGGTATCCGGGAAGTCAGTGGTCTGCGGTAGCAAGTTGTACCACTGCTATGTGAGAGGAATGGAACAGGTGATACCGGAACAGGAATCAGTGGTCTGCCTTCAGCAAGTTGTACCACTGAAAATATATGTGAGGAGGTGTACGGGGAGAGACTGCAACACAAGATGTACACGGGCACATTAAACACGATCCACAGTAATATGCACAATATATATAAATGACTGAACAGGTCTGCAAATGTAGGAAGTCTCTGAAGTAATCCAGCACAAGGTAACACAGTCAATGATGGCAAAAGACTCAGCGGATTGCAGACTCCAGAGGAGAACCAACACAGTCCAGCAAGATATGCAATACACCAGCACAGTCAATGAGAAGTATGCATACCGTGGTTCAGAAGGCAGTCAGACAGGAGTGCAGTGATACCTGGGCGGCAGGAGGCCGACAGGATGAGAAGTCCCTGGATGTAAGAAGCAGGAGTCTAGTAGGTGCAGCGCACAGGTAAGTAGACCAACAGGGACACGAATCCAATGCTGACAGGAGGGTAGCGACCAGGGGAACCAGGAAGGCGTGGAGAGCGGATCAGCAGTAGATGGACGATAGGACTGGCAGCGGCAGCAGGACTCTGCGGACCCACGGGAGAGATGAGATGAGGCTGAGGTGCACAGGAGCAGCGGATAGGAATCAGCTTGCAGTCACGATGATGAACACAGGCGAGTTGCCAGCTGAAGGCTGTAGTGCACGGAGGCAGCGGATAGGAATCAGCTCACGGTCACGATGATGAACACAGGCGAGTTGCCAGCTGGAGGCTGTAGTGCACGGAGGCAGCGGATAGGAATCAGCTCACAGTCACGATGATGAACACAGGCGAGTTGCCAGCTGGAGGCTGTAGTGCACGGAGACAGCGGATAGGAATCAGCTCACAGTCACGATGATGAACACAGGCGAGTTGCCAGCTGGAGGCTGTAGTGCACGGAGACAGCGGATAGGAATCAGCTCACAGTCACGATGATGAACACAGACGAGTTGCAAGCTGGAGACTGCAGTGCACGGAGGCAGCGGCTAGGAATCAGCTCACAGACTTGATGATGAACAGGTGAGTGGATAAGGAGAGAAGGCTGTAATGCACGGAGGCAGCGGATAGGAATCAGCAAACAGTCACTATGGAATATAATAGCGTTGAAGTGGTATAGGAGACTGTAGTGCACGGAGGCAGCGGATAGGAATCAGCAAACAGTCACAATGGAATATAATAGCGTTGAAGTGGTATAGGAGACTGTAGTGCACGGAGGCAGCGGATAGGAATCAGCAAACAGTCACTATGGAATATAATAGCGTTGAAGTGGTATAGGAGACTGTAGTGCACGGAGGCAGCGGATAGGAATCAGCAAACAGTCACGATGATACAGTTGATGGTAGAAGTGGTATGGGAACCACAGTAGTAGAAGTGGTTAGGAAACCACAGAGGTAGAAGTGGTTTGGAAACCACAGGAATCAGCAGCGCTGAATACACGAGGAAACACAGGAACACCTTCAGAGGCTCATGGGGAATGAGACTCCAAGATCAGGCAACGTGGTGTTGACCACAGGTGCTTAATATAGGGAGTGTTGCCTGATCTGCCAATTGAGTTAAAGGGACATACACTGAAGTATAGGAAAGGGCTGCGCATGCGCAGACCCTCAGGATGGAGGACGACCACGGTTCCTAAATGTCCGGGAAGAGGCACTCACGGTCCGGTGAGTGACAGTACCCCCCCTTTTAAAGGTGGGCACAGAACGCCTGGAACCGGGCTTGTCCGGATTTTTGAAATAAAACTTCTTCAAAAGGGCAGGAGCATTAAGATCTTCAGCTTTGATCCAAGAGCGCTCCTCAGGACCAAAGCCCTTCCAATGAACGAGGAAACGGAGTACTCCTCGCGAAATTTTTGCGTCTAATACCTCAGTAATTTCAAAATCCTCCTCCTGATGAACTTGAACTGGCTGCGGAGCTGAGGGAGGTTTTGAAAAACGGTTGATAATAAGAGGCTTGAGTAAGGACACATGGAAGGCATTAGAAATCCGAAGATTCTTAGGAAGAAGAAGTTTCACACATACTGGATTGATTACTTGAATGATCCTATATGGACCAATAAAACGAGGGGCGAATTTCATAGATGGGACCTTCAAACGAATGTTTTTAGTAGATAACCAGACACGATCTCCAATTTTTAGTGGTGGAATAGCCCGCCTCTTCTTATCTGCGAAAGATTTATATTTGATAGATGTTTTCTTCAAACAGGTTTTGACCTGAGACCAGATATTTTTAAAGGTCTGACAGGCCGTCTCCACCGCTGGAACTTGGGTGGGCGGGAGGGCAGGAAATTCCGGAAAAGACGGATGGTGACCGTAGACCACAAAAAATGGAGTTTTGGATGATGACTCATGGTACATGTTGTTATGGGCGAATTCGGCCCAAGGAAGCAACTCTACCCAGTTGTCTTGATTGGCTGAAGAGAACATCCTTATAAAAGTCTCAAGATCTTGATTGACACGCTCAGTCTGTCCGTTAGATTGCGGATGGTAAGAAGATGAGAGTGCTAATCGTATGCCCAAGGTTTTACAAAGGGCTCGCCAGAATCTGGAAACGAATTGTACTCCTCTATCTGACACAATCTCAGACGGACATCCATGGATGCGGAAGATCTCTTTAATGAAATGTTCGGCCAGGATAGACGAGGAAGGCAAACCAGACAGAGGGACGAAATGAGCCATCTTCGAAAATCTGTCCACCACCACCCAAATAGTGTTATGATTCTTACTAGGTGGTAAGTCAGTACCGAAATCCATACTAATATGGGTCCACGGCTTGGACGGAATGGGTAGTGGTCGCAGCAACCCTGCTGGAGTTCTGCGGGAAGATTTGAATTGGGAACATAATTCACAGGAAGCAATGAACTCTTTGACGTCTCTCCTCATTGAAGGCCACCAGTAACTTCGAGAGAGCATCTCAAAGGTCTTGTGTTCACCGGCGTGTCCAGAAAAACGAGAGGCATGGAACCACGAAAGGATTTTCCTCCTTAGAGTAGGAGGCACGAGAGTCTTCCCAAATGGTAGCGTTTTGGTGGATGAAGCAGCCAGTGAGATACATTTGGGGTCTAGAATGGTATGGTTGGAAACCTCTTCTATATCAGAGGACGTCACAAAAGCTCTAGATAAAGCGTCAGCTTTTTTGTTCTTGGCAGCTGGTTTGAAGGTTATTATTAATTCGAAACGGGAAAAGAAAAGAGACCATCTTGCTTGGCGAGGGTTCAAGCATTGGGCAGACTGAAGATATGACAAGTTCTTATGATCCGTGAAGATCGTCACCGGATGGCGAGCTCCTTCCAATAGGTATCTCCACTCCTCTAATGCAGCTTTGATAGCCAGTAACTCCTTGTCCCCGATAGTATAATTCTTCTCTGCGGGCAGAAGACCCCGAGAATAGAAGGCACAAGGATGGAATTTTTGCTGTTCAGAGCGTTGGGAGAGAATAGCTCCCAAGCCCACATTAGAGGCATCTACTTCTAGAAAGAAGGGGAGTGTCACATCAGGCTGTCGAAGGATTGGAGCCGAAGAGAAGGACTCTTTGAGTGTTTGAAAGGCTTGAAAAGCCTCAGGCGACCATTGCTTAGGATTAGCCCCTTTTCGAGTCAGGGCCACAATAGGAGATGCAATGGAAGAAAAGTCTTGAATGAAGCGTCTATAGTAATTGGCAAAACCTAAAAAACGCTGAATAGCACGAAGAGTAGTTGGCTGGGGCCAATGTAGTACAGCATTCACCTTGTCTGGATCCATCTTCAGGCCAACTCCGGAAACTATATACCCCAAGAATGGAATCTGGGGTAATTCGAATGAACATTTTTCTAATTTACAGAACAATGAATTTTTTCGTAGCCTGGAGAGGACTTCTGCCACATGTTGGTGGTGAGAAGGCAGGTCCTGGGAAAAGATCAATATGTCGTCCAGGTAGACGACGACACATACATATAATAAGTCCCGAAAGATCTCATTGATGAAGCCTTGAAAAACAGCGGGGGCATTACACAGCCTGAAAGGCATTACCAGATATTCGTAATGCCCGTCTCTGGTGTTAAACGCTGTCTTCAATTCGTCACCGGAACGGATTCTGATTAAATTGTAGGCACCACGAAGATCCAACTTAGTAAAAATACGGGCTCCCTTGATGCGATCGAATAGCTCAGTGATCAGCGGAATGGGATACCGATTCTTGATAGTAATGGCGTTGAGTCCACGAAAATCTATGCAAGGGCGTAATGATCCATCCTTCTTTTTGACGAAGAAGAACCCAGCTCCAGCGGGAGAGGTGGAAGGTCGAATAAACCCACGCTGGAGGTTCTCCTGTATATACTCAGATGTAGCTTGAGTCTCAGGTAACGAGAGTGGATAGACCCGGCCCCTGGGGGGAGTCTTGCCAGGTAGAAGGTCGATCGGACAATCCCAAGAACGATGAGGAGGAAGGCGTTCAGACTGAGCTTTATCAAACACATCGGTAAATGAAGCATATTGAGGAGGGAGTCCCGGTGAGGTAGATGAGATGGAAGATTGCTGTACTTTGATAGGAATAACTTGGGAAAGGCAACGATGATGACATTCAGGCCCCCAAGACGTGACTTGAGGGGTGCGCCAGTCAATCTGGGGAGAGTGACACTGAAGCCATGGAAGGCCTAAGACAATCGGACTTGTCGTAACAGGAAGGATTAAAAACGATATTACTTCATGATGCAGGGCACCAATCTGAAGTGTTACTGGAGACGTACTCTGAGTGATGAGACCGTTGATGAGACGTGATCCATCTATAGCCGTCACAGTAATGGGTGTTTTTAAGGTAATCACTGGTAGAGACCATTGATTTACTAATGATTTGGAAATAAAATTTCCTGCTGCTCCGGAATCAATTAATGCCTGTGACTCAAAGGTTTTGGTAGCAGAGGAAATCGTAACATCAAAAGCGCAGACTTTAAATTTCATGGAAGATGGAGAGGACTCCAGGGACCCTAACTTCACCTCTCCAGAACTAGTTAGGGCCTGGCATTTCCCGATCTCTTAGGGCAGGAGCTGAGAATATGAGTGGAATCAGCACAATAGATACAGAGTCTATTCTTTACTCTTCGTTTTCTCTCCTCGGAAGATAATTTGGAACGTCCTATCTCCATGGGAATCACAGAGGGTGAAACTGGACGAAATTGAGGGTTAGAACGAAGAGGTGCTTTAGCAGAAGTTGTTCTCTCAGCCTCCCTTTCACGAAATCTCATATCAACACGATGGCAAAGAGAGATCAAATCTTCAAGTGACGAAGGAAGCTCTTGAGTAGTCAGTGCATCTTTAATTTTATCGGAGAGCCCCTGCCAGAAGGCGGCAACTAGGGCTTCAGTGTTCCACTGAAGTTCAGAGGCTAAGATCCTAAATTGAATGACGTACTGGCCTACTGTATGAGGTCCTTGTCGTAGGCGGAGGATGCTGGAAGCAGCGGAGGTCACACGACCTGGTTCATCGAACACACTTCGAAATGTAGAAATGAATTTGGCACTATCTTGCAATATAGGGTCATTTCTCTCCCACAGAGGGGAGGCCCAAGCCAGGGCTTGTCCTGAAAACAAAGAGATAAGATAGGCCACTCTGGAACGATGGGTAGAAAAATTTTGAGGTTGGAGCTCAAAATGGACTGAACATTGGTTAAGGAAACCCCTACAAGTTTTGGGGTCTCCATCGTACTTTGACGGAGTAGGCAGGTGAAGCGTGGAAGCTGTAGACACCTGGGATGGCACTGGGGAAACAGAGGAAAGCACAGAAGCCTCAGGAGTAGCTGTCACAGTCTGTCCAGATGTTCCTTGGGAGGTTAATGACTGATAACACTGAAGTAACAGCTGTTGGCGGGCATCCTGTTGCTCCACACGGCTGACCAGATGCTGCAGCATCTCTTTGGCGGTAGGTTCCGTATCTGGGTCTGTCATGGCCTGATCTTACTGTCACGGGCACTAGGAGTCTTTACCCAGGGATCACCAGGTGGTAAGCTTACCAGAGCAATGTAGATGGTAATAGTGTACTCTGGTAGCAGGGTGATCACGGAACAGGCAATAGTAGATGATGAGATGCTCAGGAAAGTCTATGACTAGCAGCACTGGTAATATGGAGGTAATAATACACGAGGAACTGTATGGACAAGGGCAAGTGGAGGTAGTCAGTGGTCTGCGTTAGCAAGTTGTACCACTGCTATAGTGAGGAGAAATGTCCAACAGAAACGAGGAGGTGATGAGAGTCAGCGGTCTGCAGATAGCAAGTGGTACCGCTGTCTGAGTGAAGGAATGGAATCCAAGTGGAGGTATCCGGGAAGTCAGTGGTCTGCGGTAGCAAGTTGTACCACTGCTATGTGAGAGGAATGGAACAGGTGATACCGGAACAGGAATCAGTGGTCTGCCTTCAGCAAGTTGTACCACTGAAAATATATGTGAGGAGGTGTACGGGGAGAGACTGCAACACAAGATGTACACGGGCACATTAAACACGATCCACAGTAATATGCACAATATATATAAATGACTGAACAGGTCTGCAAATGTAGGAAGTCTCTGAAGTAATCCAGCACAAGGTAACACAGTCAATGATGGCAAAAGACTCAGCGGATTGCAGACTCCAGAGGAGAACCAACACAGTCCAGCAAGATATGCAATACACCAGCACAGTCAATGAGAAGTATGCATACCGTGGTTCAGAAGGCAGTCAGACAGGAGTGCAGTGATACCTGGGCGGCAGGAGGCCGACAGGATGAGAAGTCCCTGGATGTAAGAAGCAGGAGTCTAGTAGGTGCAGCGCACAGGTAAGTAGACCAACAGGGACACAAATCCAATGCTGACAGGAGGGTAGCGACCAGGGGAACCAGGAAGGCGTGGAGAGCGGATCAGCAGTAGATGGACGATAGGACTGGCAGCGGCAGCAGGACTCTGCGGACCCACGGGAGAGATGAGATGAGGCTGAGGTGCACAGGAGCAGCGGATAGGAATCAGCTTGCAGTCACGATGATGAACACAGGCGAGTTGCCAGCTGAAGGCTGTAGTGCACGGAGGCAGCGGATAGGAATCAGCTCACGGTCACGATGATGAACACAGGCGAGTTGCCAGCTGGAGGCTGTAGTGCACGGAGGCAGCGGATAGGAATCAGCTCACAGTCACGATGATGAACACAGGCGAGTTGCCAGCTGGAGGCTGTAGTGCACGGAGACAGCGGATAGGAATCAGCTCACAGTCACGATGATGAACACAGGCGAGTTGCCAGCTGGAGGCTGTAGTGCACGGAGACAGCGGATAGGAATCAGCTCACAGTCACGATGATGAACACAGACGAGTTGCAAGCTGGAGACTGCAGTGCACGGAGGCAGCGGCTAGGAATCAGCTCACAGACTTGATGATGAACAGGTGAGTGGATAAGGAGAGAAGGCTGTAATGCACGGAGGCAGCGGATAGGAATCAGCAAACAGTCACTATGGAATATAATAGCGTTGAAGTGGTATAGGAGACTGTAGTGCACGGAGGCAGCGGATAGGAATCAGCAAACAGTCACAATGGAATATAATAGCGTTGAAGTGGTATAGGAGACTGTAGTGCACGGAGGCAGCGGATAGGAATCAGCAAACAGTCACTATGGAATATAATAGCGTTGAAGTGGTATAGGAGACTGTAGTGCACGGAGGCAGCGGATAGGAATCAGCAAACAGTCACGATGATACAGTTGATGGTAGAAGTGGTATGGGAACCACAGTAGTAGAAGTGGTTAGGAAACCACAGAGGTAGAAGTGGTTTGGAAACCACAGGAATCAGCAGCGCTGAATACACGAGGAAACACAGGAACACCTTCAGAGGCTCATGGGGAATGAGACTCCAAGATCAGGCAACGTGGTGTTGACCACAGGTGCTTAATATAGGGAGTGTTGCCTGATCTGCCAATTGAGTTAAAGGGACATACACTGAAGTATAGGAAAGGGCTGCGCATGCGCAGACCCTCAGGATGGAGGACGACCACGGTTCCTAAATGTCCGGGAAGAGGCACTCACGGTCCGGTGAGTGACAAGGACTAGTGTTGGGGTCAATGTATAGGGTAATTTTTCTTTTCTTTTTCCACTTGTAATTCTGAGCAAAATTCACTGACAAATAGAATTTCTGGTGTGTTATATAACGCTATTGATCAGGTCTGAATGAAACTGCACTGCTAAATGAATTCTCTGCAAAGCATGCAACTCCCCTCTATTCCACCACTATCACTCCCTTAGGCCCTGTTCTGCATATAAAAATAACATGATGGGATACGATAAACCCGTGCCAGCCCTGAATACAATAAATCCAGATCTGTTCCTGCGTTTCTGCTTGTACCTGTGTGGACTTCCCACAAATCTGTGCCTATACAGATTGTGCTTTTTCATCTGTTTGTTTGCAAACAGAAAAATCTAGTGCACTGGTCCAAATATATGTGACAGTGCAGTTCACTGATAGCATCCAGATCCCAGCATAGCACAGTCTCTCTTTGCTGCGCTTTACACTTTATATGCTAACTGCAGGCACTATGGTGATTGGTAGGACCTGGGGCAGGGAATAGAGAGGAATGTATATTGACTAAATAGTGGGGTTGAGTATTAGGCAGGAATTAATTGGAAATAATGAAATATGGAGCAGTATTAATGGGGGTCTGGGGTATTTAAGTGATTGTGTGGCCTGTGTTTTCTTTATAAATGATGCCATGATGATTACTGTGTAACACATAGGTACACACATGATCAAGTTACAGAAAGGTAGTGTAGCAAAACCCTTTTTCTGTCAATACTTGTTACTTAAATCAATAGTGTGGCATTACTGCAGATTGTATTTGCAAAATCTCTTGTTTTGTTGCCATCTCTTTTCAATGGACTAAAAGCAGTGTTCTGTATTGATCCAAAGCAGTTCATAGTTGTATCATTTTTTGTTACTCTTGACTAAAAGCCATAAATGCTACTTTGAAATGTTAGAACCTATCAATTTAATGCTTGTTATCAAGAGTATAATCAACAACCACAGACACCATATGATTACTTGTAACAGATTTTAACCCTCTGCATACCAATGTTTTGAACCACCAGTAAGTAAAAAAAAAGTTTTTGCTGGTAACTAGGCTAACCCTAAGTAAAGGATGTTCCAATTTATTTACCAGGAAAATAAAATTTGCTATCATGTTACTCTTTGCAGTAGCAGTACTGTCCAATATTTTTTATGAAAAACCCACATTTCTGTTCCAATTAAGCATTTGCCGGCTGTATACTATTTGAAAAAAAGATGTCATCCAAGTGTCTATGAAGCTTTATGGAAAGCTAGGGGCCACAACAAGCTTATTGGGAGGCGAAGGGGAGAGGGCATACACTCTGCAGGCTGATAGTTGGACAGTCCTTTTATAGTGTATGTGGAATAGACAATGGTAATCATCTGCTGCATCTGCTGATGAAACTTTCTTTGCTAAATCAGCAAATTATATTATATAAAATGACTATGTATTTTCTCAGCATTCTAATGGTTTCAACCCAAGTGACATGTTCACTTGTTGAAAATGTTTAAAATTGCAATATTCATTCAAAAAACAACATTCTCTGAAATGCTTAATTTATCTATTGTCAGTAAGACCAGTATAATATTAATTCTCAACTTCAAACAGATGGAACACTTTTATTTATCACAAATGGTGTAATTGAGAACTTTTCACATGACGTGCCAATACACCACTTACATCTAACCTCACCCCACTGTCATGACAATGGATTGGGCAGGGTCATTCTCTTTGCTTTTGGGGTTGCAGATTGCCACAATTTCTAACGGAAACATGCACCATCTGTATGTAAATGTTTATCAAGTGTCATCTATAATACAGTATGTATATTTTTACCCTGTAAGAACTATTTATTATGAGAAAGGGTGTGAAAAAAAGCATTTCTTGACATAATATTTGTATTTAACTTATTATGTTTTTACTATACTATTTCACATATGAACTTTGTACAGGTTGTATCAGCACTTACATTACAAACTTATAACCAAGTTGGATATAAATATGAAATCCACATTAGGGGCTAGATTTACTAAGCTGCGGGTTTGAAAAAGTGGGGATGCTGCCTATAGCAACCAATCAGATTCTAGCTTTCATTTATTTAGTACCTTCTACAAAATGATAGCTAGAATCTGATTGGTTGCTATAGGCAACATCCCCACTTTTTCAAACCCGCAGCTTAGTAAATCTAGCCCTAAGTATTGAAAAAATTGAATAATAATGCACATTTTGAATTTATGTGACAGATTCAACTGCGTGCCCATTTTTTTCCTTGTGATAAATTAATATATCTTAGAGTTTCACATAAATAGAGAAAATATCTATAACTTATATTTTGTGGGGTCCTCTTATTAAGCATTCAATACCGATCGCTGACACAAAACACTATCTGTCCCTCTTACTAAAATGTGACATCAATGCAATAATATTGCTTAATAGCAGGTTTAACACCCTGTACCTTCTCCCCTTTCCCCTCATTGAATAGGCTGCAGTGACTGGCAATAAATTCTATCTCTGGGACACTTCAGTTCAGTTTTGCTGGATGAAACCTGGAAGTTCATGAGCTTCTATACTTCTTATGTGAGGGATAAAACTACTGCAATAGTTATTACAGCACTGTCATACAACCTGGCTAAATAACCTAGCCCCAGTACAGATATAACCTCTCCCTTGTAAGTAGGTGTGATTTTTGATTAAACAGTGTTTGGGGCCCTGATGTTATGCACCTATTGTGCAGAGGAGCCTGGTGAATATTTAGAGCCATAATACAATGCATCTCAGCCTAGTGCCAGGGGCCAGACATAATCCTACCCAGTATAATCTGGGGCTACGGAATAGTGAAATAATGCCCATGTCCTTGTAAGGATGTCTTCTCAGCCTTTGTTGTTGGAGAAATAGGGACACGGTGACAAATATGGCACCGACCCTGGGAACCCTACCTGTCCTAGCTGAATGCAGAGAAGGTTGTAGCAAATAAATGGCCCACAGTCTAATGCTTGTCCCTTAAATAATTGAGAGACCAAATGTTTCACAGCAGATAGAGCCAAGGTTAAAGATGATAAATGCACCCATCTCTAGGCAGGGGTTTGGACTCTGACCCACTTGCTACCTGGCACCAAGGTGAAATAGGCTGGCAAGGGCACCAATGGATGTGTAATTTTACCCAAGCTCCACACCAAATCAGGTGGGACCAGGAACAACCTCCTTAAGGGCATAGGGGTTATTTTGTTAATCTCCTGGGACCACCCTATGATGCCACCCTCTCCCTTTTTATAAATACCTCGGGGGTGGGTAACTAGGTATCAAAGCTGACTACAAATGTTTTATTTTTATGTAAATTCCTTTTTTCTTGTAACTTTTAGCATCACTGTTTTCGTTTTGTAAAAGACTCAACTTTGCTGGCTTTCCAGAGGAACTGTCTATTTGTGAACATTTTTCCTGCACATTGTCGAACATTATTGGGGTTCAAATTGGCAGAGATCAGGCTTCACTGCTACTTACTGTTTTTCACAGGACTGTCAGTTGTTTAGATAACCCAAATTGTTATCTCTTAAGTTTAAACAACCAGACTCTTGGGGGCCGATTCAATTGACAGCCTGACTTAGTTTAATGCAGTGTTACCCGATTTTAATGCTATTTTTGGTCATTTTGGAGCACGATTATATAGCCCGCAATTTAATCCCTGATGCTACATTCCCTATTTGTTTCCCAAACCTGCACATTGTGGTGGGTTTGAACCTCATTTCAAAGTAGAGGCAAAAGGATTAGGGGGCAATTCAATTATATTTTAACGCAGCGAGGTAAACTGTTCCATCAGCAGTATTATATTGCACCTCTACAGGCCGGGTTAAAAAAAATAAAGCAGAAAAAATGTATTGAAATCAAAATGTAATTATTAAAAATCAGATAATTGAATGCATTTATTTAAAAAATTGCAAAAAGAAGACAAGACAAGCATTATAAAGCATGTAAAAAAATGCTTACATTTCTTAACAATAATCTATAATTTAAAATTTAATAAATGTGTTCGCTCGTGTGGTTAACAACTACAATATGCAAAGAAAAAATTGTTTAACTATGTAAACTACAAAATACTAATTTGTGTGTGTGTAGATGGTCGCATTAAACCCCCCTCTCCCATAACATTTGCATTCACCTAGGATCAACGCGCAGGGGTGGCGTTTACTGATGTTAAATTGAATACCACACCGCGGAAACTAAAATCGGCCTTGGCTTCTCAGTAATACCCGCGCAGATATATTTTTTACTTTGACCGCAGCGTTACAAAAAAATAAGGAGATGAATTGAATTGGCCCCTTGGTATAATCACTTACTTTAGTTTAGATTCCAACTTCACAAACATATGCACACATTTAGGCAGGTACAATATAGGAGTAATGCCGGGTTCAGAGTAAACATAGTAATACATACATAGCATGTTTTGGCTTAAAGTCTTTATTTGCTTTCTATATTTCAGTATTTTAGTTGATGTGATGCATGATCCATTGATCATATGGGCTGAGGTTTAGAATTAGTTAAAGCAAAAAAATGCCTCCACCAGTACGAAGGCACTGACAGCTGCAAATGCTGTCTATATTATATGCAGTTGCAATTGAATTTGGAAGCAAGATTGATTCATTTCCTTGGTTTTTTACATAGCAGTAAGCTAAACTTCCTTGGCAGTGTTGGTTACATAAAGCTTTGAGTGTCAGTACTTTTTTTTTGTATTTTTAACCATTTAGTTGCTTTCACTCCATACGCAACATTGCAGTTCATTTCTAGCAGGTAAAGGGTCAAGGGATACAGAGAAGTGTATCCCTGCAGGCATCCTACCAGCTCATTCACTGAAACACGTTTCCTGGGTCTGTGTCTCTTTAGCTGTAGGAATTCTGCACTGCCCTAGGGGGGTCTGTGAAACATTTCAGGCTCAGTGAATCAAGACTAAATAAATACCCAGCTGTGAAAATGCTGACACCTGTGTGAGAGTCACATTAACAGTGACTACCCAACCAGGCAGAGCCAGACAAAAACCTGGTTGCAGTAACACTGGTTACAGATATAGAAGCTTGTGGCTGTGACAGCGTGAGTTATGTGACAGTGACTAATACGTTATCTGACCTGTGGCTGCTTGTGGAGAGAGATGAGTCTAATAGCAGTTCCACAGTCTGATAACAGTTATACTGACTCTGACTAATCTTGGCCACTGTTCCAATGTCTGTGATACAGTCTAGTTACTATGACAGCCTGGTAACTGCTCTGCTACTATAACAGTAAATTTACTGTATCAAAGTTTATTTGATGTATTAGGATGGGACCCAAATGGTAGGTAATTGGATGTAATTGGATGGAAACCATAGACATATCATTGGTTTATATTACACAATTATTTATAATACTAACATATATTATAATAATTATAATACTAGCATATATTATAATAATTATATATGTATGTTTTATGATACTTTTTGAAAATAAAAATTACTTAATAATACTCACCAGGAGAATATACACCTGTCAAAATGGTTGGCTAAAAGAGAAAATATTTGAAAAGATAAATGAAATGAGAAAAGGCAAAAAGGTGACGAGGAAGTAAGTCGTGACCAAAATTGTTAGGAAAGTATAACAGAAAGGGAAAAGATATGTAGGGCTGACTTAAGGTCTGCGGGTGCCCTAGAAGTCTCCATCTACTTGAGTGCTGTGTTCCCTTGGTTTTTACCATTATAGACATGCGGGTATAAATGGATGCTGTACCCTCTACTCCAGTCAGACTGGGAGTGTGCCACTGGGTTGTGACATACTAGCTCATTGCCACACTCCCAGCCCAATACAAACATGGAGCAACAGCTGGCAGCATTACAGGTCAGAAGTTTTCAACTGCTGCCCTTTCATGTCATTGGCCAACAGTGGCACTTTTGCCACCCCTGTGATTCCTATTTGATAAGATAAAACATTCATTCTGACTTTTATGTCCTGAACTGATGTAGTCTATCTTGGTAAGAAAAATGTAATAAATATAATGAAAAATTCCCCCTTACTCACTTACTAATGCTAGAATATAATATCTGTCTGAATGGATGGAACAGATATTTGGGTTTAAATGGTTTAAAGTGTTTTCACCATTTCTCATAAATGTGCTTAGTGGGCAGTAACAACCAATGGGATACATCAGAAATGGTTGGAAAGATTTGAATAATTGTCCACATTTGGTTTCCATTCCAACCATTACACAGAGATTCTGGTTTAATTTATTTGATGTCTGTCAAAGTCTTAGTATGACAGTGTTTTGTTTTAGTTTGCTTTTTCTTGCAGTTATGGTTATATGGTGGCAGAGCCCTAGTATGCTCTGCCAGCAGATTGATAGTAAATCTATGGCAGGGTACACTGGGACTTGAAAACAGGAAAAATATGTATCCCAGCTGCCGTGACTTTGGGGTGTTCGCTGTATAAGGTTACACACGATTGGAGCCCGCAGTCTCTCTTTAACTATCACACAGGTTATAGAACTACTGAATCGCCCACAGACAGTGCTCATACCTCACACACTTCAGGTTTGCCACCACCTATTGAATACAGGCAATAGGACCCCAATATACTGTCCCCCACTGGCACACAAGGCTTCCAGCTGCTCACAGACTAACAAGACCCACACCAGCAAGCAAAGGGTTAACTCTTCACACCTCCAGACTGTTACACAAATGTAAATACAAGCACACACAGCTTGTTAAAGAAATGTATCAATAAATTACACACTGGCAATTAAAGGGTTAATTTGGTCAAGCTATATTCTTCTTAACAGGCTAATGATTTGCTAGAGTATCAAGAATGTGACATATTAAATTATAGATTTAATATGCAAAAGCACAGGGCATACAGATATATAAAAAAGTAATCAACAATTACAAGATTGATATAACATACACAAGCAAAGCAGTTTAAAATAAAAGGGGTTATATTCAGAGTAGCACTTACATGAATTGCCTTTTCTGGCCAAGGGCAAAGATGGACAGCTTATCGATGTGAATTGATTTTCCAAAAAGTCTGACAATTTTTTGTAACTAATCTCAGTTTTTTAAAGACACTTCCACCCCTGTCCCTGCCCCCAGGGGTTGTGTCTGTGATACTTTTTTCAATCACCATTTGCATGTTGCCTGATTTACTACCCAATTCTACTATGTGACCCAACCTTTCTGTGGAGCATCATATAGACCCAATTTCATTACTAATAAATCCCTTATTAATCTGTCCATCTCTTGATACCAAACACGTCTAAAAACAGTGTATTCGCAGAGATTACACTCATTACCTGAACTTCTCTGTGGGGCAGAATTCTTAACTTGATGTATGAGCTGTTTTTCGTCATGATATTGAGGAATATATGGTTGATCACTACTTTTATTGATTTTAAGTTACATATTTTGAAACTGAATTCTTTTTGTCTTTATCACATATAGCCTACGTCAGCACATGGCCCATGCGGTTACTAAAAGTTTATTGCGGTGTCACAACTCAATTCTAGGCCAGGGTATATCTCACAGTAGGAGTTCTTTGAAGCTGCCACAGGTGACACTTCTATCTTCTCACACTGGAATGTGCAAAGCCATCAAATACATTTACATCAGATTTATTGTCTTCACAATTTACACTGTAGTAGCTAAACTTATCAATGGATTCAGTTGATATAACATATTTACACTGCGGTTATGATTTATCCCTTATTCTCCACAATTATGTGATGGGTTAACCCTTATAAATAACTGTGAGTTCTCTATGTTCACGGCAATATGTATTTAAAATTTTACACCACCTACTTTTTCTAGCAGGACTTCAATGATTAGATCTAGTGAAACACAAAAGTGACTTTTTTATACTAGTGAGAACCATTTAGAGTCAATTTGGATTTTCTCAGACACAGTAGCTCTCACTAAATCAAAGGCACCTCAGTGATCACATGTTCACCAGGATTTCTAGATCCCATAAAGTAGGTAACTATACAACTGTGGTATATTAACCTGTAATTGGGACTTTCTTTTTATATTAAATACTGTAGAGTGTATATAGTCAGATAGGTGACCCAGCAACATTGTTTATTTTTATGTTCCTTTTTTTATATATACGATGGATAGATTTGATGGTTCTGTGATCAAGAAAATTTGTCTGTTTGTGTTATGTGTTACCTAGGCCTTATGTTTGTGCACAGAAAGCCTAGGCCAGCAGATGACCAGATTTTTGCTTTACAAGTAACATCTGATTGATCAGCTAAGTCATTGATTGGTATTGCAGAGTTGCTTTGGACCTACACAAACAATGACTTATGATCAATTCATTCTAAAATAACCAAATGGATATGTGAATCACTACGTTTGGTAGCTTTAGAAAGCTATAATACGTCTTACAATTAAATTGTTTAACAAAATAAGATTCACCACATTTAGAACTTTTTTATATTGCTTTCCAGGGCCGGACTGGGACTAAAAATCAGCCCTGGCATTTAAAGTACACAGGCCCACCTTAGATCTAGTAGGAAAGAAACCGTGTGCCAAAAAGGACATGACCACATTGTGTTGTGGGTGTGGCCAACATGGGACATTGATACATACATTATAATAAAACTTTACATTTATCACCCCCTCCCAGCCTCATCACGCCATCCCCCCAGGCACAATTATGACACCCCCAGCCCACTGTACTTATCTATGCTTCTGGTGCTGCTGACATCCATCAGGGTGGGAACTTTCTGTAAAGTGAGCAGGGAAGCTCTTAGTCTCACGAGATTACCAAATCTTGTGAGACTTAGAGCTCCTCGGCTTGCTCTGCAGATTGTGTCCTATCCAGGGACTGGGAGCAGCTATCCGCTCCCTCCTGCTAACCAGAACTGGATTATCGTTTGGGGGGGCACGGGGTATTTAAGACAGGGTGCCCCTATTATGTGACATGGTTATCATTTTAGACAAATGTTAGACAAATGCACAGGCAAAACTGTGTGTACTACTGTTAGTTGCACGCAGCTCTGCCTTCACAAGCAGTACAGTGTGAAGTGGGACATACCTCCCAGCTGTCCTTGTAGTTGGACCAAATCTCACTAAACGAGACAGTCACCAAAGTTCGGGACTTCCCCACCAGATTCAGGACAGTTGGCATACAGTCCTGTTCTCTTCTACCTGTTTTTGTCACTTTAACCACCTGTGGCTGCTGGTGGCTTTAGTTGCAGCTTCTCTGGATCATCGAATGCTGGAGGTCCTATTTGGGAAAAAAAATGGATACATGTCATTTAGAAAACTCCAACCAGCCCTGGTGTTTAATCAATGCAACCCATGTTTTATAATTAGGCCTCCCTCCAGCCTCAACATTAAAATACTAGTATTTACTTTTAATAAATAAACCTATTTACCTCCCTCCAAACAACTCCAGCAATAAATTAAATAGCATTTACGTTTAAGAAATATACCTATTTCCCACAACCATCACTGGCATTAAATAATTCCTATTCACATTTAATAAATAGACGTTATTTTATTCCGAAACAGCCCCACTTTCAATTAACAGCCCCTAAATCATTTATGCCATAATAGTGCCCCAGTTCATACAATAGTGCCCCCAAATGATATTATACCACAATACTGCCCCCAGTTGATATTATGCCACAATAGTGCCCCCAAATCATATTATACCATACAGTAGTGCCCTAAATCATATTATGCCATACAGTAGTGCCACAAAATAATATTATACAATACAGCAGTGCCCCAAATCATATTTTGTCAAGTACCCCCAAATCATATAATGCCACAGAGTTAACATATTAACAACACTAAATTATATTTGCAGAAACTGTGAGTTTATATAAATATCCAGCAGGAATAATTATGGACTACACAGCATCCCCCCGCTGTGTGGAATCCTGTCTCTTCCCCCCTCCCCGTGTGGCATCCTCTCTCTCCCCCCCTCCTGTGTGGCATCCTATCTCTGCCCCCCTGTGTGGCATCATCACTCTGCCCCCCCTGTGTGGCATCCTCTCTCCCCCCTCCTGTGTGGCATCCTTTCTCTTCCCCACCCCTGTGTGGCATCCTCTTTCTTCTCTCCCCCAATCCTGTGTGGCCTCCTCTCTCTGCCCCACCCCCCCTGTGTGGCATCATTACCCCCCCGGATGGCATCCTCTTTCTTCTCCCCCCCTCCTGTGTGGCATCCTCTCTTTGTCCCCCCTGTGTGGCATCATCTCTCTGCCCCCCCCCCCTCCTTTGTGGCATCCTCTCTTTGCCCCCCCTGTGTGGCATCATCACTCTGCCCCCCGTGTGGCATCCTCTCTCTTCTCCCCTCCCTCCTGTGTGGCATCCTCTCTTTGCCCTCCCTGTGTGGCATCATCACTCTGCCCCCCCTGTGTGGCATCCTCTCTCTTCTCCCCCCCTGTGTGGCGTCCTCTCTTTTCTCCCCCCCCTTGTGGCATCCTCTCTTTTCTCCCCCCAACCCCCCTTGTTGCATCCTTTCTCTTACCCCCCCTTTCCCGTTTTCTATGTGGCATTCTTTTTCTTCCCCCCTCCCCGTTTTAGTGTACTTACCTTTTCATCTTCTTTTCTCTTCTTGCTGCCTTCTGCTTTCTTCTTCTGCTGTCCGCTCCTCTGACCCGATATGACATTGCATGTGATCTGGTCGCTGGTTCCTGGGTGGGAGCCAGCCACCAGGAAGCCTATCACTGACAGGCTGTCAGTGCAAGGTGTACGCACCGTGCACTGACTGCCCGGGACCGATCTGGCCCATCTGACCATCGGCCCTTCTGGCAAATGCCAGAAGGGCCAGATGGCCAGTCCAGCCCTGTTGCTTTCTGGTGTTGTAACACTGACACTTCAGTGAGTTTGTAGGATATATTAGCACTAATATGACATGGATTCAGAAAATCCATTAATTACTGAAATATTTTTCTTTAGAAGAGACCATTATTGACACATTTGTTTGCTGCACAAAATTCATATGTGTCATAACCCTTATATTGTACTTATCCCCTTAAAAAAATTGTAAGAAATGTGTACATTCTAGATTTTACTACCACTGTAATACTATTCATCTGATGTTTTTCACCTAGCTAATGCCTTTTCTTTCAGAAAGTGATTATTCAGGTTATCGCCAAGGAATTTATTTGTTAATATTCTCATTATTATTCTCTGCAAATTAAAAATGTTTCTTTAAATACCTGGACAGTGTGAAGCAGGGGTGTGGCCAGAGCTGCTGTTTAACTGTAAGATTTTATCTGTGGAGCTAGAAAGAACATCCTGGAATATCATGCTGTCAAGAAGATCTGCTCCCTTTAGTTGTGACTTGAGAGGCTTATAAAGAGCCAGAAAAGATGTAGAGAAACAGACACTAACAAAAAAGAAAGAAAGTGAGAAAAAAAAGATGGTACAGATTTGAGGGAAAGATAAAGAGAATATGAGCAGAACAGTATGAGGAGAATTAGGTAGAGAAATTAGAATATAAGAATAAGATCCAGATAGCTTCAGCTGGCGTACATTATCAAGACAAGTTTCCGAAAAAAATGTTTTTTCGGAACTTGTTAGATTTGAGCTGGGAGCAGTCACCATACTGTTGAATGGTGACTGCTCCCAAAAACAAAGAGGAGTGCAAAGCAGCAGCAGATATCCATGATGTCTGCTGCGATGCACCTTTCATAAATTTGCGGAGGACACCCAGGGAGCTTAATTTGCCATAAGAGCACTATCGTGCTTTCTTAAATATGCCCCTTAGGGAAGCAATTACTGTAAAACAGAGACTGAAACAGAATTAGGATTAGAGGCAAAACAGAGGTGAAAACAGAAGTTTCAATCAGGAGGGATAGCAGACAGAGAAGTATAGGGAAAGAAGTAGGATAGAGAAAGGACCTGTAGCAACAGTGCCAGTGAACATCACACTCAAGAGGACGTCATAAATAATTAGTTTATCATCCACATGGAAGGGAAGCATAAGGACACCTCTCTACGGATCAGACCTAAAGACAGCCAACGCGTGCCACAGATACTGACTGAACTAAACAGATACATTGTACCATTAGTGCAAAACAGACAGAACTCACCTCTATTTAAGTCCTGGCCAGGTGAACATTTATGTGAAAAGACTCAGCATTTCAAAGAAATTTACAATACAGTTGCTGAATAAATAAAAAAAAAACATTAACATAGTTTACAAAGAACCCTTACTGGCAACATCTGAGATTATTCACAGACACATTCAGGACTTAAAAGGGCCAAAGGTTCAATACCTGTTCATTGGAGTATATTTGATTGTTTAGTAGTAAGAAATATTGGCAAGAAGCATAGTTTAAGATTAACATGATTTTTTTTTTTTTTAACACATATCACAGAGTAGGTAACATATATGTAACCCGGTGGCAGCACTGGGACTGCTTACTGAAGAACTACAACTCCTAACCTGTTTGGGAGGGGAGAAGAGAAGGAAGGTGATGGCATGAGCCAGCACAGTTATTGAGTATGCAGAGCTCGGCTGTTGTCAGTTGACAGTTGATGTGAGAGGAAGATACAGTGAGGACAGAGAAGCTTTGTGCTAAGGAAAAATATAGTTGTGAACAGCTCTTAGTAACTATATTGACAGAAGTATAGAAAAGACAGTGATAAAATCAGTGATATAAAGTAAACAATGTTTCTACTTACAGTCAGTTAAGTTGCCAGATTTAAATTAAACGCTACAACATGGGCAGCACAGTGGCCTAGTGGTTAGCACATCTGCCTCACAGCACTGGGGTCATGAGTTTGATTCCCGACCATGGCCTTATCTGTGTGGAGTTTGTATGTTCTCCCTGTGTTTGCGTGGGTTTCCTCCGGGTGCTCCGGTTTCCTCCCACACTCCAAAAACATACTGGTAGGTTAATTGGCTGCAATCAAAAAATTGACCCTAGTCTCTGTCTGTCTCCCTCTCTGTCTGTCTTTGTGTGAGTGTGTGTATATATTAGGGAATTTAGACTGTAAGCTCCAATGGGGCAGGGACTGATGTGAATGAGTTCTCTGTACAGCGCTGCGGAATTAGTGGCGCTATATAAATAAATGATGATGATGATGATGATGATGATATATAAAATGCCCAGTATATTTAACTCAGGATCACAAAAGTTCAGGGGCAGGTTGGTCAAAGGCCTTACCAGGAAGTTTCCAGGTAGGCTGATGGCCTAATGAGACCACTTGGATGCCATCTAATGTTTGTTTCTTTTAATCATTTTTGTCAGTTTATTGTCTTTTTTTGTTTTTTTCAACTGGCGGCACGGGGTGTGGACGTGGGGGTAGGGTAAAGGGGGCGTTTGCTTTGTCATGAAGGGGTGCGGTACTGGCACTGAAACTGGCCTGACAGAATCACAAGGCTTCCTGTCACTTAGCAAAGCCTGTGGAGGCTCCTGGGAGACTTCAGTATCACACAGAAAGATGTCTCCTGCACCACGGATCTGAGCTGCAGTGTGCCAGCACAGGTAAACGAGAAAACTGATTAAATACGATTGTGGAATGGGTGCAGTGAAGTGTTTTTGGTCTATCAGCTTCATATGATGGAGTGCAGATTGAAATACTGCTACCCCTGTTTCTGTGTGAGCAATGGCACTGAGCAATGTCACTGGAGACTGGAGAGTGACAAAAACACGGCTATCCCTCCTGTGTCTGTCTGAGCAGTGGTGCCGGATCTCCAGTGGAGGGAGGTACTGACGGAATCCAAAACCCGCGAGATCCGATGACGCAATGACGACATTTTGCCTCGATTTCAGTTCCGAGGAAGCGGGAACGTAACAAGCCTGTTCGGCTCGGTATTTGGATTTGTGATCTTTGGAGTGCTCGCTTTTTAGAAAACCGAGCCTGAACATCCCTGGTTTCTACCTGGGTTTAACTGCCAATGTTTTATAAATAATTCATTATCTTCAGATATACACCAACGTACTTGGCCATGTATAAATATGTTTGCGATTAGTAAACACCACCTTTTCGCTCAGTGTCGTCTGTCACCTCCAAAACAGCTAGTAATTAATAAGTTATGATTGTGTTATAATATTGTCTTAAAGCTTAGTTTTTAATGTATCTATTAGTTGCTAGAAATGTATATTTGTTTAATAATTCCTAGTGGGTCATAAAGAAATACTTCTGTGCTACACTGAGGAATATGTAGAGTGATGGAGTAGAGACAGTAAACTATTTTGTACAATTAATTTATGGTTGAACAATCCTGGATAGCTATCTACATTTTTCTTACTTGCTGTATATCACTCAGTGAGTGATAACTAATTGTTAATATTAAGCCCTTAATATAATAAGAGGGTGAATGCATACATAGAGGAGAGTGATTAGGGATCATTTCAGCTGTCAGTAATAATAAGTTAGTGTTATTGGATATTAAGTATCATTGAAGTACCTCTTAATATCACTGGAACATTAAGTGAAATTAGTACTCTAATCTTCTCTCAAGTAGAGTGGTAATAATAATAATTAGGGAAATATTTGTGCTATTTATTTGTACAGGATAATAGGATCTAGGATTGAACATAACATGGACATTAAACGAGTTAAAGTATTATACAGTTAATCTTTAATACAAACCCATTGTGCATGTATAATTGTCTGTTTTTGCTAATATTTTATTAGTTTTACTAGTCAATATTAAACAAATCTCATGTCAAAGGGACATTTATTACATTATTGTTTGAGTATCCTTTGGTAGTGGCCCAGGTCTGGTAGGAGGCAAGGGCTCTCCTGAATCGACCCCCACTGTTCAAATTCTAGAAACACCTGGAGAAGGAATTCCGGTTCGGGTGGAGGCACTATCAATACTTAAAAGTGAGAAACACTTCCTATTTACAGTCACCCAGCCTTTTTACATTGAAGGGCCAAAAAGAGTGTTACATATATTTTGTGGAAACGTAGATATATTGCGTATAAATTACATTGGTAATCTGTGTCCCCTTTCCAATAATTCCCCTCCTGTTATCCCTTTTCCTTTATCCCCATAGTAAATATTCTTTCTCCTTTCAAAGTGTCTCTCTCTGATTTTGGGACGTCTGCTTCCTCTCCAGAGACAAAGAGGCCAGCACCCGTTGAACCTGAATAACAACCACCAGGTACCACACCCATTGTGGCAATACATCATGGTCCCTGTAATTTTTTATTACTGCTTATTAGTGTTGTTATTTTAAAGCTTAAATGAATAAACTCTTTTTTAATTATATATTTTAAAATTATATTGTACTGCATTTAAATTAGGGATGTTCACTGTTTTGGTTTTAGTTTTGGATGTGTATTAATTTCGTGTTTTGATTTTGGTTTTGGCAAAAACACCTTCATGTATTTTGGTTTTGGTTTTGGATCTGTATTTAATTTTATTTTCTTTTTAAATTGCTAAAAAATGCTAAAATCATATAATTTCCAGTCATTTCCAGTAAATTTTTGTCAAGTGACAAGAACACTTCCACCCCTCCTATTTCTGTATGAGCAATGGCACTGGAGACTGGAGAGTGACAAGAACACTGCTACCTCTGTTTCTGTGTGAGCAATGGCGCTGGATCTCCTCTGGAGGGAGGTACTTATGGAATCCAAAACCCATGAGATCCAACAACTTAATTATGATGTTTTGCCTTGATTCAGATCCAAGGAAGTGGAAAGTGGCTCGGTACTTGGGTTGGCGATGTTCAGGGGGGTTTGATTTTTCGGAAAACCAAGTCTGAGCATCTCCAATTTAAATATACTTTATTTCAAGAAAAAAACATATTTAATGCTGGCCAAATTATTATAAAATTTTACGTATCTGACAATGCGATAATAAGCCATATGACAAGTGAAAACACAGGCTCTTCTCCATTTGATAAATAGATCTCTAAGTGCTACTTAGATAAAGATACTGAATTTGCCAATATCCACAGCTAGTCGGACAGAACAGTAAAAAAGTTAATTTTTGACCCATACATATCATCCCCACTTCAATAACCAACCATATTTCTATATAAGACACTGTCAACCCCATGCCTCCTTTAATGTCAGTGTCTTTAGCTGAGACCCAAGTGCTGTTAATCTAATAAAACCATGTTAACTGAGTACCTTGTTAGATAGTTAGATTCCTGCACAGATGAACAAGGATAAATTAATATATTCACACATTTTCTGCCTCAGTCTCCCCTGTCTTCCTTTCTTTACTGCAGCCAATTTTTCTTGCTTAATTTTTCCTGACTTACTTTCTACTTTGGGACAAGCTCTGTTTAAAGTCCTTTCTCCTTCCAGAGCACACACAGTCACGGATGGCTAAGCTATGCCTAATTAAATAGCTTTAGAATAATGGTATTTTATAATGATAGCTTTATAAAAACCCTCGCCGGTGCTATGTTTAAGCAGAAAGAGAGAAGCATCCCTCCCCCGGGGAAATCACAGCAGGAGTTTTTACAGCTCAGGCCAACTGCTTCGTTATGTAAGGTGGCATAATTATTACAGGTTTTATTAGAATTCAAATTGTGCACTAGCCCCATTGTGTCATTAGGTGACAGTTTTTCTATTCTCAGCCGTCACAGAAAATGGTACTTCTCAAGGTCAGTAAGGATTGTCTCCTGTTTGGCTGCTGAAGTGAGGAACTGCTGCACATGTCCCAGCAGCTAAAGGGTGATGGGTTTGCATAAAACAAAATGTGTCTGAAACATTCAGTGTAGTATGTATCTCTGTGGTTTTTAGGATGACAAGTGTGCATCTGTAACATATTGAGGGGTGTATGCATTTATAATATGCAAGATAGTGTGTGCCTTTGTGACATGAAAAGTAGTAACTAGCTGTAATAAGCAGAGTAGTGTACTTGTATATTTATCTAATAATTATTATAATTTGTATCTCTATAAACTGAAGTTTGTGTCTATGGAACATGTACATAAGTGTGTGTCTTTTTAATATGTAGAGTAGTGTGCTTTTCTGCAACATATAGAGAGGCGTGTGTTTCAGTAACAAGCAGATTGCTATCTGTCCCTGTACCAAATAGAGTAATGTGCATCTGTAACATGTAGAGTAATATGGATGTACGTAATATGCACAGTAGTGTTTGTGTCTGTAGAGACAACTACAGTGGTCAGTAACTCCAACTTAACAAGTTGTGTGTCTGCAATATGTACAGTGGTATGTATTTGAGAAGATTGGACAGGCTGAAAGAGGCAATTTATATAGCAATAGCTGGGATTATACTGCAGTTTATTTAGAGATCAGTCTGCTAGAATTGTGTGCTGATCAATTGGGTGTCAGAAAGTGAAGATAAGTGGTTACTGATTGCTATAGTATATATAGTATAGACATTTGATCTATTTAGTGAAAAAAACAGGCTATTGAATGACAGTGAGAAACACCCACCAAAAACCAAATAGATTTCATGCTTTTAAAATCAAGTGTTTCAAGCTGTAAGCAATTTTGTAAAGTGCAGTATCAGTGAGTGTGGCATCTGACTATTTAGTGGAGAAAAACAGGGTGCAGTTTGACTGTGAGCAGTACCGCCAAAAACAGATATATTTCTTGCTTTTAAAATCCCAAGTATTTCAAGCTAAATGCAATTGTGTAAGGGGCATCATCAGTGACATCTTTAGTAGTAAGCGGGCAAAAAACAAGGTGTTCATTGACTCAGAGCAGTCAGTCTCAAAGAAAACATCAGGGGGTAAATGTATGAACATGCGGGTTCTTCAACACCCGCGTGTTCAGCGTGTTCGGCGATAAAATTTCAAGCGGCGCTGCATCTGTCTGCATATCCATAATTGTTATGAGCTAATCGTGATGGTTCACTGTGATTCTTTCAGTAACAGCCGAGATGCTTTCCCATTGGCTGCTGCTCTGCTGTGCCGAGGCCGACTGCCAAGCAGCCAGTATGCATCTTCCAGCTGGTCTGTTGGTAAGGTGACTCACTCTTTGCATTTCTGCAGCAGGGCTCATTTTTCTGCAGGGGCCTCTGATTGGTCATCAGTGCTTTAACGGAGGGCTTAGCCTTCTTATTGGTGATAGCATCTGTGACCTGTCTTTTGTGTAGCCTGCCTGTTTTGTTCAACACACTACCTATTCATTACATGTTGCCTGACCTTTTTCCTGCCTCTAGATATTCTTTGTCTGTTACCCACCTTAGATCTTTAAATTTGTTTCTGGACATCTGTGTTCTCTGCCTGCCCTGACCTTCGGCTAGTCTCCAGTTATTGTTGCTCACTGCCTTCCCTTGACCATTTGCTTCTCTCTGGTTTGTATACCACCTGATGTATTACTACTTCCAGTCTCTAGATACCTGTGATGCCTAGTTTCTTTTTTTTTTTTGTAAAAAAAAATATTTTTATTGCATCTATGGTAGCAATACATCCTTATTCAATCAATCAGAAATAAAAAATAAATACAAAAATCATAAAACATATCCAAATGGGCAATGGAACATGAGTAAGAGTATGTGGAGAGAAAAAGTGTCTTTTACCAATTACTGAGGAGGAGTCAGTGATATTGGAGGATAACTGTCACATAAAAATATGGTAGAGCTTCTCCTTAAAAAGGGAGAATACAAGGGGGGTGCTTGGGCCTAGTCCTGGAGTATGCTTTTTCTGGCAGTAGCCAAGATTGTCAGTAACAACTTTCTGCATCTTTTTCCTATCTTGTACTCCGTAGGGAAAATCCCAAAGATTACCCATTCTGGAGATAGGGGAAAAAATTCACCAAATGAGTGAATGAGAGCCTCCAGATCTGGGTCCAGAGCGGATTGAATGGAGGACAATCCCAGAGGCAATGGGTCAGATCTGCTTGAGGAAAGCTGCACTTTGGACAATGATGTGAGTCTGATAGTCCAAATTGAAGCGGCGGGAAGGAGACAAATATGTCCTGTGATAAATGTTCATAGTCGAGGTGTCTTCTGCTTTCAGAAGGATTGTTGGCATTAGATTGTGAAATTCTTGTGGTAGATCTGTCATAATCAAAGTGATGTCGAAGTAGTGGTGTGATATGGATTTATGTTTTGGAACAGTCTGGGATAACACAAGTTCCAGTGGGTTGTCCCAGTCATGTGGAGAAAATTTGCATAGGACAGTGCTAATATAATAATGATAAACATCCAGATGGACAGCGCTATATTGTATCCCACGGACCAACAAAACAAAAGGCAATCATACAAATGCAAAAAAACAAATAAACAATATCAATAAAAAATGTCCAAAACCATCTGTGTTCAATTTCTTGCAACTGATTCCTTCAATGTCGGATATAAAATATTGATCATTCATAGGACAAAAATAGTAATGACAATTTCCACCCGTCCTTCCTCTCAATAAAATTGTAAGAAATAAATTCCTACCAGAAGAAGTGGATTGCTGGTCATGTAGCAAGTTCTTTCATTGCTCTCCTCTATTCACTCCTCAGTTCGATATCGTGCTGATTCTTAATCTCCCTCCGATCATGTCCCAATCAGAGATAGAAAAAATACACATCTAGCGTGATATTGTTTTAAAGGAGCGATAGTAGAGATTCTTAAAATCAGCCTAGACTGATTTTAAGAATCTCTACTATCTGCCGATTTTATAAAGTGTCACTGCATTTCACTATGTGCGTTTTAAGACTGGCTATAAGGTAATAGTATTTGTATATACTTTTTTGCCAAGAGATTCATTATTTATTGCTGAATTTTATATACCCATTTCTGATATATGTCCTATGGGACAGAATTAAAATCGCTCCTTTAAAACAATATCATGCTAGATGTGTATTTTTTCTATCTCTGATTGGGACATGATCGGAGGGAGATTAAGAATCAGCACGATATCAAACTGAGGAGTGAATAGAGGAGAGCAACGAAAGAACTTGCTACATGACCAGCAATCCACTTCTTCTGGTATTTCTTACAATTTTATATTATCAATATTATATATCCGACATTGAAGGAATCAGTTACAAGCAATTGAACACAGATGGTTTTGGACATTTTTTATTGATATTGTTTATTTGTTTTTTTGCATTTGTATTATTGCCTTTTGTTTTGTTGGTCCGTGGGATACAATATAGCGCTTTCCATCTGGATGTTTATCATTATTGCATATCACATTCAATAGGTTGGTGTATCCTGTTTCATCCAAGATATTCGGCAGCTTCATTGACCATTGAGCGCTGATAGTTTTTTTCTGCTATTTATTAGTGCTTATATAATGTTGGCTATAAAATAAGGCCAGGTGGCTTGGGCATAACTCATAGGCTTGCTTTGGTCTATCAGTGATTTGATCTTATTGACACCTAATCTTTCCCATTCTGTGAAGGGATAGGCCACCATGCAGCCCTGAAAGTCTGGGATACGAAATAAGGGGAGGTGAGTTGAAGCATGAGGGATTAGATAGAACTTAGAACATAGCTGTCAGGTACTTCCTGATCATGAAGGGGGAGAAACTCCAATAGCCCAATGTCTGGTTGAAAATTTGCATCAAGTGCAGTAAAGGTGTAAATATCAGTATTATGTAGCCAAACCCTGAGGTGGTGCAATGGAGCAGCTTAATTATAACAAGTGACATTAGGCAGATTAAGACCCCTTATGCTCTAGTTTGCTGTAATTTTACCAGGTCTGTATAAGGCTTCTTTGATTTCCAAATAAAGTGGTGGAATGCCAAGTCTATTCTAGCTGAGTAAAGTGCGTGAGTAATAAGGGTAGCACTTGGAGGGGATACAAGATTTTAGGGAATGTGATCATTTTAATTAGATTTAATCTTCCTCCATAGGGGAGACATAGACGACCCCAGCTCCGCAGCTCCTGTTCAGCAGCTGTTTTCACCTTAGAAATATTAAGACCATACAATGAATGAATATCCTTCGGAAGCTGTATGCCCAGGTATGGTATGGCTGAACTTGCTAATTGAGAGCTATATCCGTCGCCCAGAAGGAGCTGGTGAATATATCACCCGTAAGTATAGTGCCAATGATTTGTCAAGTTGACGGTGAATCCACACAGAACCAAACTCTGTGATTCGGTCCAAAAGGGGCCACAGAGAGTTCTCCGTATTGAATATGTATTGAATATGTATAATAATATATAATCAGCAAAGGCAGTCAGTTTAAGTTCCCTTCCACCAATCCTAATCCCTTTCAGAAGCTCTGCAGAACCCTGAGCATTGGATCCAACACTAGATTCAAAATAAATGAGGAGAGTGGCACCCCTGAGTCGTACTTCTAGACATCATCAAGGGCAATCCTGTGGTTTCATTGACCAATAAGGATGTAGATGGGGATGTGTAAAAAAATAAATGAGAACTCTAAAATCGGAGTGAAAGGGTCTGTGAGAAAGAACCTCATGAAGGTAGGGCCAGGAGACTGAAACAAATGCCTTCTCAGCATCTAACTTAGAAACATGTGTGACATAGGAGGAGAGGTAGAGTACACTACCACTGAGATGGATGAGTGAATACCTTTAACTGAATGACGGCCTGTGAAACATCCTAGCTGATGTTCAGTCAACAGATGGGGAGTATAAATTGGAGCCTGTCAGCCATAATTTTGGCCAGCACCTTGTAATCTAATTTGAGGAGGGTGATCAGGCGATAGGATCCTTCTAATTGATGATCCTTTCCCGGTTTGGAGAGAAGAAATGTGTTTTCGACATTGAAGGATGGGTATAGCAAGCGTTCCCTAAGAAGCTTGCAGAACAATTCTGAAAGGATAGCGTGACCGGATGGGCTTACTGCGCCACCTGGTCTGTAGGGGGAAGGAGGAATGGAGGGCTGGGTAGCGGGCAGAGCATTGACACAGAGACACTGGTTTAAGCACAGGACAGCCAAGGAACGTATTAGAGTCTAAGTTCTTATCTTTTGGTCACAGGATACAGCAGGTTATAGTCACAGGCAGAATCTTCAAGCAATGATGGGGAATTTATCAACAGTCCTGACAAGGACAGTGACATACACTTGTTTAAGGTACTAGTGATTTTCCAGAAGTACAGATGGAATATGATACATTACATTACATGGTCAAACAGAACTCCCTTTTATACAGATCCTGACACATATATTGTCAGGGGATAACCCAGCCCACCGATCCGACCAGGCCCCAAAACGTTTAATATCACAACAGATGATAGAACATCAGGATGTGAAGTTTTAACTCCACATCTCTAGATGTAGAGTTAAATTCACATAAATCTGTGATTTCCTAAAACTTGCTGTTAGCATTATTCATGCACTTTGCCTATCTTTTTAACAAGGAAAAATACAGGCAACTATCCCCTTCCTGGGCTTTCAGGCTTAAAAGACCTGTTGGCTACTGAGATGAAAAGGTCTAATTCACATGAGGGGGGTCCTTTCTTCAGACAGCTGCAAAAACACATTTACTTCACACACATACCTATTGCATCAGGAATCAGTGCATTTATAATACACACAGATAACAGAGTATGAAAATCAGTACATTTGCAATTATATAAATTAGCGCACTGTGCTAATAATTTGAATATATTTATAAATGATCCAGACACAGATAGGTACCAATTCACCCGCAAACTCTTGTAACATTCAGTGGTAAAGTCGTCTGAGCCCGGGCCTTTGTTAAGCTTTAGGGTTGTTATTGCGTAGTTTATCTCTTAATGTTTAATGTCACCCGAAAAGGATTCCTGTTGGTCTGGTGTCAAAGGTGGCAATTTTGCTTCTAGCAGTCAGTCAGGAGAGTTTCCATTTTACAATTTGGTGTAATAAGCCTGGAACAGTACGAGAATCCCTTCCAAGTCGGTAAGAAAGCTAGAGGAATCTGTTGACTTAAGGGCAATAATATGACCTCGTCATTTCTGGAGTCTTGTCATATTTGCTAAGAGCCGGCCAGCCTTCCCCCCATCTAAAAGATGCTAAACTATAGGGATGGTGGGGGCTGCCTATACTAAACTATAGAAGGGGTGGTTGCCTAACTAAACTATGGGGCTGCCTACACTAAACCATAGGGATGGGGGGGCTGCCTATACTTAACTATAGGAAGGGGGGCTGCTGCCTGTATTAAACTATAAGGAGCCTATACTGATTTATAGTGATTTATAGGGAGAGAGGATGCCTATACTAAAGTATAGGGAGGGGAGTTCCAATACTAAACTATCGGGAGGAGAATGGGGCCTGCCTATACTAAACTATAGGGAGGGGACTGCCTATACTAAACTATAGGGAGGGGGGCTGCCTATACTAAACTATAGGGTGGGAAGGGGGCTACCTATGCTAAAATATAAGGGGACTGCATATGTTAAACTATAGGGAAGGGGGCTGCCTATACTAAACTATAGGGAGGGGGGGCTGCCTATACTGAACTATAGGGAGGGGGCTGCCTACACTAAACTATATGGAGGGGGGTTGCCTTTACTGAACTATAGCAAGGGGGGCTGTCTATACTAAATTAGAGGGAGGGAGTGCCTATATTAAGCTATAGAGAGGGAGGCTGCCTATACGGATATATAGGGAGAAGGACTGCCTATACTAAACTATATTGAGGAGGGATGCCTATACTGAACTATCGGAAGGGTTAGGGGCTACCTATACTAATCTATATAGGCAGCCCCCTCCCTATACTAATCTATAGGGAGGGTGCTGCCTATACTAAACTATAGGCTGCCTATACTAAACTCTACTTATACTAAACTAGAGAAAGGGTGGCTGCCTAGTCTAATCAATGGGTGGGTTATCTATACTAAACTATAGGATGGGGGGCTGCACAGGGAAAACTATGGGGGGCGCACAGAGAAAACTATAGGGAGGGGGGCTGCATAGAGAAATTTATAGGGAGAGGGTCTGCACAGAGAAAACTATAGTTGAGGGCTGGTATAATGTGTGAGGGAATGTGGGGGTTATCTTATTAGTACATAGGTGAAAGGTAGGCTATTAATTTAGTGCTGGAGTTTAGTTAGGGGCTAATTATTGAATGGATGCTCTTTTATTTGTGGGGTGATAGTGGGGAAAGTTAATTTACTGGTGGGACAATTTAACTTATTGGTGCGGCTTATTAAATTAAGATGGAATGACGGGACCTTTAATTTAATTCTGATACGCTTTTTGTCTATAATTGAATGTGGGGCTGAGTTTGGGGAAAAGGGCTATTATTAAATGTGAATATTAATTATTTAATGCCGGGGATGGTCATGGAAAATGGTTATATTAAAAGTAAATGATATTACTTTATTCCTGGGGCTGTTGGTAGGGAGGTTAATAGGTCTATTAATGAAATGGGAATACTATTAATTTAATGTTGGGTTTGTTTGCAGGGAAATTGATACATTTATCAAATGTAAGTACTATTACTTTAATGTTGGTGTTGGAGAGAGGCCTAATAATTAAATGTGGGTGCTGTATATTTAATTCTGCGGATGATTGGAGGTTTCTAAATTTCATGTACCAATTTTTTTTCCAATAGGGTCTCCAAGGGTCCAGACTAGCAACAACTGGTCTAAAGAAACTAGCAGCCACAAGTGTTGAAAATGACAAGACAGATAGGAGAGAGCAGGACTGTCTGCCAACTGTCCTAAATCTGGTGGGACCGTCAGTATTTAACTTATGTGCAAAACAGAATACTAATTTGCACCCCTTGCATTGTAACATGGTTTTATTGTTCACCAGATACGTACAGACCGGTGAGAATTCTTTACGTTTCTATGTGAGCATGACCAAATAATCTTGGAAGATCAATATTCAGTTCTTTTACCACTAAGTGTTTTGTGCATCTGAAGGCTAGTAAAAATGTTTCTTTATTCCCAAAGTGTAGAAACCTCACTAGAACAGGACGGGTTACCCTTTCTGCCAGGGCCCTTACGATAAGCACTGTCAATTCAAGAGTTTTCAAGCTCATCATGAAGGTTCAAGGCCACAATCTGAGAGGCGCCATCCCTCTTCTGTGCCTGTCCACGTTCTTGCTGCGTCTGGTTGCCAAGCAACCAGACACGATACTTCTGTCTCCCTGAACTATCCTCTACGCATGGCGTCCCGTTGCTAGGCAATAAAATGCTACTAGGAGCTCTGTCGGCGTCCGCCACCAGCGCTAATCATAAGGAGCACACCATCATTTAAAGCTGCCTCTAGTACCAGTATAGTGCCAGAGTATTGGGTCCCCCAACTCCAGCGTTCCTTTTGTTTATGCTATCTGCTTTCCAGTTTATGACCTTGGCTGTTCCCTGACTCTTCTTCTGATTGCTACCCTGATTGCAGCTAACTTGGTATTGACTTACTGCCTGTTCCTCACTATTCCTTTGGATATCTCTTTTGTCTAAACGTTACTGACCTGGCCGGTTTATAGACAACTGTTCTGGATATTCCTGTACACTGCTATTGTCCGAATGTTACTGACTTGACTTGTTGTGACAATACCTGTGGAATCCCTGTGTTCCACTACTGTCTTACCAGCTAGACTACCATCCTCTGTTCTCTGTATCTCACTGCTAGCTCAGTAGAAGGACCATGACCTACGCGTCTCTCGCAGCAAAAGCCAAACCACCTTGAGGGGTTCCTGGAGAAGACCGAAGGTGCATTAGACTCCAAACCTCCTACTAGAGTCATGCCAGCAGGTACATTTTAGTTTTCAGATCTGTGACAGTATACTCTGGCCCTGTGTACCAATATAACAAGGGAACCTTCTGCTCACAATTTGCTTTTCCATCATGCCCGGCAGCTAGAACAACAAGAGTCTTACCAAACACGACTCTTACAGTGTGTTTAAGGAGTTATCACTTGTTTGGACGCCCTACAGAACTCTCTGGCAGTCACCTCCTTGGTGGTAACTACACCTCCTGCACTTCCTAGTGTATCTTCTGCCACCATCTCTTCTCCTTCACTCCAAATTCCTCCTCCTGAGAAGTTTGATGGAGATCTTAATAAATACTGGGGTTTTTTAAACCAGTGCACCATTCAATTTGAGTAAATTCCAAGCGCATTTTCTTCAAAACGTACCAAGGTGGCTTTCATGATTTCACTTCTCAGGGGTCAAGTTCTTACATGGTCTTCGCCGCTCTGGGAGCGCAATGATCCTATCATCGGGAGTTCATCTTCTTTCATTGAAACATTTTGAAAGATCTTTGGTGAACCTAGCCGAGTTTCTTTGGTGGCCTATAGTCTTCTAATTCTCCGCCTTTGTAAACTTAAGGTTGGCCAGTATGCTGTGCAGTTCCGCACTCTGGCTTCAGAATTAAAATGGAACAACAAAAGTTTAGTGTCAACTTTCTGTAAAGGCTTCGCAGATCGTATAAAAGATTAACTATGCTTGTGTATAAGGATTGACCTGCATTTCCAAGAGCCCACTCAGAAGAAGTATTCCTCCCGATGTTTTGTCCCTTGTCTGGCTCCTCAGTTTCAGAATCCGGTAACATTTCTGGAGGAACCTATGCAGATTAGTCGTTCTCGTTTGTGTCCAGAAAAACATGAGAAATGGTTCAAAGAATGGCTATGCCTCTATTATTGAAATCTAGGTCATCTATTCAGCTCATGTCTCCCACTTATTCGGTAAGAGGGAGGTCGCTCTATGAGACTCTGTACCAGCTCCCTATTCCATTAGTAATTATAAGTTTCTGACTGTTGTACTGGACTCTCCAAAAGGGCCCCATCTGACCTGGTTTTTGTGGATTCTGGCTCCTCCAGAAGTTTCATATTGGCTTCTCTCATTTCACAGCTCCACCTTTCACTATGTATCTTGTCTCTGCCATTTTCTCTCACCGCAGTAGATGGTAACCTTCTATGTTACCTCTCACATTCGGCGGATGGTAAGGGCATTACATCGAGAATGGATCCATTTTCTGCTGCTACCTCACTCTATTACTTCCCTTATTTTGAGGTTGTCATTGCTCCGTGCTCATTTCCACCCAGTTCGACTGGGGTTGTGCCCAATTTATTTCTTGTATCCTCAATATCCTTTGAGATGTCTTAACCAGGTGTCTCCTCCAGCTACTCATGCATATTGTCATAATATCTCCTCTGAACCTGCTCTACCTACTGCGTGCTTACCTTTCCAATATGTTTTCAGTAAATCTGAGTCTGAGATTTTGCCACCTCACTGTCCCTGTGACTGTCCCAACGATTTCATTCCTGGCAAGAAAATTACCAAGGGACGCCTTTATCCTCTCTCCATATCTGACACTCAGGACTGTCCCAATACATTTCAGAAAATTTATAACGCGGTTTTATCAAGAAATCTACCACTCTGGCCGGTGCAGGTTTCTTCTTCGTAAAGAAGAAAGACAGGTCACTCCTTACTTTTATCGACTATCGCGCCCTTAATTATATATCCATCAAAAATCATTACCCCCTGCCTCTCATCTCCAATCTGTTTAATAGGATCAGCGGATCCCGGATTTTTACCAAGCTTGATCTATGGGGAGCATATAATCTGATTCGTATTTGTGAATTAGATGAGCTGAAGACTGCCTTCAAACACTCAAGATGGGCATTTTGAATATCTCATGATGCCTTTTGGCCTTTGCAACGCCCTGCGGTTTTCCAATATTTTCTGAATTAGTTTTTCCAAGACTTGTTATATACCTCATTGGTTGTCTACCTTGACGATATCTTGGTATTCTCTCAGAATCTTACCTTTCATCACATTCATGCCAAGGAGGTATTGATCCGCCTGCGCAAACACCACTTGTATTGCAAGCCAGAATAATTTATTTTTAAAGTTCCACAGGTTCCGTTGCTTGGTTTTCTTTTTTCTGGAGATTAGTTACAAATGGATCCAGCTAAGGTTTCGGCAATCTCTGACTGGCCCCATCCTCAAGGTCTCAAGGCCATCCAAAGATTTGTCTGCTTTGACAATTACTATCGGCAGTTTATTAAAGAATTTTCAACCATCATTGCTCCCATCACAGCCCTTACCCGGAGGTCTGATGATCCTAAATCCAGGTACCCCAAACCCATATCAGCCTTCCATACTTTAAAAAAGGTCTTCTCCTCTGCTTCTGTGCTAGCTCAACCAGATCAACAACGACCCTTTTCCTAAAAGTTTATGCCTCTTCAGTAGGCGCTGGAGCTGTACTCTTTCAGATGACGAATTCCAGCATTCATACACTGTGTAATTCTCTCCTAGTAAGAGTAACAATGGAATTGGGGACAAGGAACTATTAGCCATCAAATCTTCCTTTGCAGAATGATGTCATCTCTGAAAGGTGCATTACATCCGGTAATTGTCTTCATCGATCACAGGAATCAAATTTGTTGTTTGTGAAGCCCATTGCTTTAATCCTCCACAGGCTTGCTGGGCATCCTTCTTCTCATGATTTTACCTGATTCTTACCTATTGTCCTGGGTCCCAGACCAGTCGGATGGACGCCTCGTCTTGCTCCTTTGATAATTCTGACCTCCTGTCGCCTTCTGAGCTTTAGCCCATCATTAACCCTTCTAACTAGGGCTAGGGTTTGACCCCTCCTCTCGGATGTTCTTTCCTAGAACCTTATCTAAAACCTAAGGCTTTACATTGGTCTCATTCCACCCCAGATCGCTGGTCATGCTGGTGTTAAGAAAACTACCTCTCTGCTGTGCCATTGATTCTGGTGGCCCACCATCCTCTCGGATATCATAACAGTTCAAGAAGTCCACCTGCTGGTCTCCTCACCTTGCTGATTCCTGATTCACCATGGGTGAGCATCTCAATGGACTTCATCACGGATCTTCCTTGTAGTGTCGGTTTTGATGCTATTTGGGTCATTATTGACAGATTTTCTAAAATGGACCATTTTGTACCATTGTGTGTTTACTTTCCACAGACCAGCTTGAACGTACCCTTATCAGAAAGATTTTCAGACTCCATGGATGTTCTTTGGAGTTTATCTCTGATCGCGGGGTTCAGTTCATTTCCCGTTTCTGGGGACCTGGGGATGGATTTAAAGTTTTCTTCCAGTTAACCCCGAAACAAATGGGCAGACAGAGCATGTAAATCTAGACCTTGAAATCGTTCTTCGGTGTTTCTCCTTTGAAAATCAAACCAACTGGCATCATCTCCTTCCTTGGGATGAATTTTTACACAACTACCATGAGAATCAATCCAACGCATTCTCTTTCTTTTTTACTGTTTTTGGACCCACCCTATTCTCCCAGACCCTTTTCTGTCTCCTGGTTCCTACTACAGACTGTTTTTTTTTTCGAGACTTATCCCGCATTTGGTCTCGTGCTAAAGGCAATATACTAGAATCCTCTCAATGCTACAAACATTTTTCGGATCGCTGCCAGAGACTTACACCAGTTCTGAGTGTTGGGAATAAGGTGTGGTTATCAACTCAGAACCTGAGGCTCAAGGCACCCTCTATGAAATTGGCCCCTCGTTTCATTGGATCTTTCACTCATATCGTGAATCCTGTTACTTAGAAACTCAATTTGCCTCCCTCCCTTAGAAGTCACTGTGAGGATACCGGGTTTAACATAACCTTCTGGGCCGCACAGCTGGCCTACCCGGTACCTATCCAAGGTTCAACATCACCCAGACAAATATCCGAAAATAACACAAATAAGTTTATTTAACAAAATGGTAGCACAAAACAGCAAAAACAGATGTAAATAATAATAACGTGCAACAAATATAACTACACTACAGTCTGGCACAGACAACATACAGGGTATAATGAAAACACCTCACCCATATCCTTGTTACATTCAGGGACTGCTGCCTCTCTCCTTTAAGACTACCAGCAAACGTAGTGGCCTTAGGTCACTGTCACTCCGCTTTCGGCGGGCACACAGCTCCCCAAGACCTGGAGAGGTAAATCAGGGCACGGCAGTACTCAAGGGACCGATTGTCCCTTTCCTGTCAGGGGCAGAGCTTATTACAGCTCAACGCCAGCCTGACCTCAGCTATCACTCTTAAGTAAATGCCAATTTGCTGTCTTCTCTAACCGTTTTTTAAACCCAGAAATGTCCTCATCAGCAATTCCAGTACCAGCCTGATTGGTCCTTTCCTTTCTTTACCTTTTCACAGGTAAACATACCACCCAGGAGATCACAGATGAATCATTCCTGATTTAATTAGGAACAGATATTGTTATGTGGCAATACAGGAATTTTTTTTTAACCGAGATCAGTAACCAGACACCGTTACTTTTAAATACACAATGCAGTCTTCTGCCATTAAACATAGAGCTCTGTCTCTGGGCCTTTTCTTATGCTAGCACAGACAGCACAGCTAAAGGAAGACAGAAACCCCCCTTGTGTGATGTCCATTCACACAGGACTGGTGGACAATAACCCTTTTGCCTACACTGAAACAATGGCCTAATCTGCATGCTAAGAATACAGACTGGCAGTTACTTCAAAACAGAATATACACAAGCTTAAATATGACTGACAAATATTGGGAAACCAGAGGGCTAGAAAAAGTATATGTTTGATAGTCCACAGTTACCTCACAGACACATTACCTTTCATATGTCCCTGTTAAGAACATTGGTTCTCAATGAATTCTCTCAGCTTCCTCCACGCCCGGCTCCTATTCAGTCTTCTTTTGGTGAAGAGTATGAAATCAGCCACAATCACACATTCCTGTATCTGTTATGGTCATAAACAAATCTTGGTCCACTGGAAGGACTTCGGTCCTGAGGAAAGATCCTGCGTAAACAAGCAGGATCTTCATCCCCCTCAATTACTCAAAAATTTTACAAACAACATTCTGTTGTTCCTTTGAACAAAAGAAGGGGGGAGGGTATACTGTCGGGTGCCGTCCCACTTCTGTGCCAGAACGGCAGAGCAACCAGACGCAATCTTTTCGTCTCTCTGGACAGGTCCTCTGCACATGTGCGTCCCTTTGCTAGGTAACGGGACACTACTAGGATCTCCGGTGTTGTCCACTGATGCTGCGCTGCTGGCGCACCCCCCTATTTAAGCTGCCTCTGGCACCAGCATGTCATTGCTTTTTACAACTGTGCAGTGTATAAATTGTTCACCTCTTTCTTTGGAAACCAGAGCCTTCTTATAGACGCTTATGTTAGTGATAACAATTGCATGCATATGCATAACAAACTTTATCTTGTTATATTAAAGGGAATAATACTTATGTGCTTTGGAACCACAGAGATTGCATCAGAGAATCTTTATTGCAAATGATAGATACGGAACCAGTAACAAATTAAAGATCTGAAGCTGCCACGATAGTGCTATCTGGGTGAACTCTCTCATATAGAAAAAAAGGGGAGGGGGAAGGTGGAAAAGTAACGCGCTACATCTTTGTGTGGAGTGAGAAGTTGCAGAATGAGTAAGCGGTAGTGATATCAGACGAAAGAATGAGTTTGTCTATATTGCCGTTACAAAGCCTGCAGGCTGAATAGAGAGCCTCTAGTGATAATACAAACTTAGTACAGGAAGCAGAAGAAATATAAGCAACAGCAATATATGAATACAAATTATTACAATTATCAGGGAGATTATCTTGCCATGAATGGAGCAAATATGAGCCAGGTAACAATGTCTTATATAGATATCCAGAGAGAAGCAGTCAGTAAGGAGCAGAAAACCAGGGTATTGGCGTAAGTCAGCACGACCGTTGTCAAATGAAGAATTGGACTTGCAACCAGAGTTGTGAAATCTTAAAGCTCAACTAATTGTGCCCATTGTAATATGTCGTCAGGCAATCAATTAGATGTTGGTTGCAGGTGACCAATGTACTGTAAAGTCAATTCTCGTGTCTGAGACCACCAGGACAGTATGGTAAAGAGGGTGGGGGGGAGACGTACACAAAACATGTGTCCTGCTAAATGTTAAGGTGAGGGTTCTCCAACAGTGCAGATAGCCAGGCCAAGGGAGGTCTAAGGGGTTGTCACTGAGGGGTAACTGGGGAGTAGTAGAGTAGTAGCGGTGGATAGGAAGGAAAAAGTTACATACAACTACTCACCAAACCCAAAGGTTAGTGGAATAGGTTTAGAGAAGGATCCAGGAGCATGTCAGGTGACTGTCAGGTAAAACTGCAGCATCACTCTCGGGTCTGAAGAATGTCGGGTATCATGATAAGTCCAGCATGGAGGAAATAGGTGCCTGCGAACAGATTTTCATGAATGCTTACATGCATGCAATGTAAGCATGGTAAGTATAGTATGACTTTATCCTGCCAGTCCATCTGTAGTGAAAAAAATTTTTTTTTGGTGCTGGTGATGTGCCCATTTATATTCCGAGTTCCTGTTAAGTACAGAGCATGGAACAAAATAAGTGGAGTAGTATGGGGATGGGGGTCAGCACATGGACAGTTAAGTTCCAAAGGTGCTTCAACCAGGCGCGGGCTGGGATGCTGCAGGCAGGGGGGCACACAGGCGGCCGCATCTCATTACAGGGGATGCGGCCACGTCTGATGACGTGGCCGCATCACCTGTCATGTGATGCGGCCGCCTGTGCGCTGACGCGGCCGCATCTGATGACAACAGATGCGGCCGCAGAAAAAAATCAGAAGAAATTGCATCGGGGCGGCCGGCCGGCCTACCCCCCGGCCCTAAAAGCGCAAAATCTGAGCGGCCCGGGGGGCGATGCCCCCCTGCCTCCCGGCCCAGCCCGCCCCTGGCTTCAACGCATATGTGCAAACTACGGCAGGGGTGTGCTGGAGATGCCAGCGCTGGCCCTGGTAATAAGCAAATTGTGTGCATGTCTATAAAATGTATCTTAGTGTGCATGCCTCAGTAACAAGTAAAGTACTGTGTTTCTCTGTATCTTTGTAACAAGCAGAATGGTGAGTGATGTGTGTTTGTAATATGTACAGCAGTGTGTATCTCTATATCAAAAAGATTGAAATAAGTCTCTGTACCACATTACCAGCCAAAGAGGAAGGGAGTGCATTCATGTCACTCATTCAGTGTTTTAGCCCCCCACCCCCCAAAAAAGCGTTGGTGCTCTAGGTGACTGCTTTAGTTGTCCTACTGGTAGTGACGAGCCTGGGTGTTTCTCAGTACCAGTAAAGTGGTATATGTCTACATAACTTATAGAATGATGTATGTTTCTATAGCAAGTAAAGTGGCCTGTGTCTCTGTAACAAGTATACTGGCAGCAAAATAAGCTACCAGAACAGATATCAATCATGTCAAAGGATTTTTAAGATATTGTAGATACAATCATGAAATGTTAAAATGATAGTTACTTATTGCTAGTTATACCATGTTTAGAAAAGACAGAGTACAAAAAAGAGGGGGTGGAGGTGCTTATTGTTAAAAGAAATTTTAATATAGGGAATGATAGGACTGAGATTGTCAGGGGATAAGCCCCTCTAGCTACTCCCTGATTAGATATCTTATCATTTATTCCAACAGTCATACAGTATATCACCTCTATTTTGTCAGGAAACGGCACCTGAACCCTCTATCGATTCAAACCGCCCTCTGCGCACTTGTGACTAGGAAGCTTACTGTAAGGCTTTAATGGAACACACAGGATTCCAACCCAAACCTCACACTCACCTCTTCCTCTAAGACTACAGATTCTGCTAGTACCTTCCCAACACAGACACACGCTTCACACCACTGAGCAATTGCCACAAGCTACGAATAAGGCCTGTAGCAAGTCTATGACTTAATCACCCAATTGCGCACACTCGGTGCTCTGGTAGCTAAACAGTTAACCCTTTACACACTAGTTTCTAATAGGGATGAGCGCGCTCGGATTTCTGAAATCCGAGCCCACCCGAACGTTGCGGATCCGAGTCGGATCCGAGACAGATCCGGGTATTGGCGCCAAATTCAAAAGTGAAACTGAGGCTCTGACTCATAATCCCGTTGTCGGATCTCGCGATACTCGGATCCTATAAATTCCCCGCTAGTCGCCGCCATCTTCACTCGGGCATTGATCAGGGTAGAGGGAGGGTGTGTTAGGTGGTCCTCTGTGCTGTTTAGTTCTGTGCTGTTTAGTTCTGTGCTGTTTAGTTCTGTGCTGTTTAGTGCTGTGCTGTGCTGTGCTGTTTAGTGCTGTGCTGTGCTGTGCTGTGCTGTGCTGTGCTGTGTTCTGCAGTATCAGTCCAGTGGTGCTGTGTGCTGTGCTCTGTCCTTCTGAGGTCAGTGGTGCTGCTGGGTCCTGTGCTGTGTCCTGTTCAGTCCAGTGGTGCTGTGTCCTGTGCTCTGTGCTTCTAAGGGCATAGTTATTTCCCCAATATTCCCCTGTGTTTAAAAAAATAAAAAAAAGTTTTTTTAAAAAATACCAAAAACTACTTTAATATTTTTTAATTACCACAAAATTTTCACAACCAATCCTGCAGTATAAGCCCATTGGTACTGCAATATTACCAAGTTCACACATTCAGCAGTAAAAGTCCAGTGGTACTGCAATATTACAAAGTTTACACATTCTGCAGTATCAGTCCAGTGGTGCTGTGTCCTGTGCTCTGTCCTGCTGAGTTCCGTAGTGCTGCTGGGTCCTGTGCCGTGTCCTGTTCAGTCCAGTGGTGCTGTGTCCTGTGCTCTGTGCTTCTAAGGGCATAGTTATTTCCCCATTATTCCCAAGTTTTTAAAAAATAAAAAAAAAGTAAAAAATAATAAAAAATTTAAAAAAAAAAAAATATATAATAATTATAACCAAATTTGCAAAACCAATCCAGCATTATAAGTCCATTGGTACTGCAATATTACCAAGTTCACACATTCTGCAGTATCAGTCCAGTGGTGCTGTGTCCTGTGCTCTGTCCTGCTGAGTTCCGTAGTGCTGCTGGGTCCTGTGCCGTGTCCTGTTCAGTCCAGTGGTGCTGTGTCCTGTGCTCTGTGCTTCTAAGGGCATAGTTATTTCCCCACTATTCCCAAGTTTTTTAAAAATAAAAAAAAAGTAAAAAAAAATAAAAAATTTAAAAAAAAAAAATATATAATAATTATAACCAAATTTGCAAAACCTATCCAGCAGTATAAGTCCATTGGTACTGCAATATTACCAAGTTCACACATTCTGCAGTATCTTGTGCTACATTTAATGGAGACCAAAAATTTGGAGGATAAAGTAGGGAAAGATCAAGACCCACTTCCTCCTAATGCTGAAGCTGCTGCCACTAGTCATGACATAGACGATGAAATGCCATCAACGTCGTCTTCCAAGCCCGATGCCCAATCTCGTAGTACCGGGCATGTAAAATCCAAAAAGCCCAAGTTAAGAAAAAGTAGCAAAAAGAGAAACTTTAAATCATCTGAGGAGAAACGTAAAGTTGCCAATATGCCATTTACGACACGGAGTGGCAAGGAACGGCTTAGGCCCTGGCCCGTGTTCATGACTAGTGGTTCAGCTTCACCCACGGATCTTAGCCCTCCTCCTCCTCCCCCCCCCTACAAAAAATTGAAGAGAGTTATGCTGTCAGCAACAAAACAGCAAACAACTCTGCCTTCTAAAGAGAAATTATCACAAATCCACAAGGTGAGTCCAAGGATGTTGGTGGTTGTCAAGCCTGACCTTCCCATCACTGTACGGGAAGAGGTGGCTCCATCCAGCATTTGCAGCACGCCCTCTGCATATGCTGGAAGGATCACCCACAGTCCAGTTACAGATTTGGCTAATGAAGGTGTGAATGTTGTACACCGGGAGGAGGATATTGATGTAGCTGGCGCTGAGGAGGATGTTGATGATTATGATGCAGACAGATACCAAATTGCCTTTCTCAATTTCTATTTATATTCTAGATTATATAACGGCTGAATAGTTTTCTATTTTACTCCTAGTGAAGAGGGGATCTGATGCAGATAGATAGCAAACTGCCTTTGTCCATTTTTTTGTATATTTGAATTTCTAGTTCTACAGTCTATGCAGGCTGCTTTTTTTATATTCAACTACAAGTGTAGGGCGGGGAGGGGGGGGGGGGGGCATAGATAGCCACCAAAGTAACGTGGTCCATTTAATTTCACTTTCTAGCTCCACAGTCTGTGCAGCCTGCTTTTTTTATCTTCAAAGTATTTACAAGCCTTGCAATCTAAATTAACTAGAGGTAGTGACGTGGTAGAACTCCAAAAGGCAGTTTGGAAGCCCCTGTACAAACTGGCTCTATTTTACCTGAGTTGTCCCCCCTCCAGTGTGTACTCGGAAAGAGTTTTTAGTGCAGCAGGGAACCTAGTCAGTGAGCGGCGAAGGAGGTTGCTTCCTCACAACGTTGAAAAAATGATGTTTATAAAAATGAATAATCAATTCCTCAATGAAGTACAGCACTGCCCTCCAGATAGTACAGAGGGACCTGTGGTTGTGGAGTCCAGCGGGGACGAATTGATAATGTGTGAGGAGGAGGAAGTACACACTGTAGGGGGAGAGGAATCAGAGGTTGAGGATGAGGACGACATCTTTCCTCAGTAGAGCCTGTTTAGTTTGTACAGGGAGAGATGAATTGTTATTTTGGTGTGGGGGCCCAAACAAACCAATCATTTCAGTCAAAGTTGTTTGGTAGGCCCTGTCGCTGAAATGATTGGTTTGTTAAAGTGTGCATGTCCTATTTCAACAACAGACCTCTCAACTGCAGCTCATCCCTCCTCTGCGGGGATAATGTCTCCTGTGCTCTGACACGTCACTCTGTGTACTCTCAGCCTCAGGATCTGACACTACAGCTACCATGCCTCTTGTAGCAGCCCTCACTCCAGGGCCTCTTCCATGTGCAGTGTCCCCCTCTCTCTTGGGTTCACTATAGTGGCATGGAGTTCTCCCCCTCATCCAGGGCACACATTCCTTGCCCTGGCTCAGTCACCACGCTCAGACTTCCAGGCAATGCTGGGGGAGCCTGGGAGCTTCCACCCCTGGTCCCCAGCTACAACTCTCCTCTCCTGTGTCTTCTCTCTCTTTCTGACACTTTAAAGATCGTGCCTTTAAATGAAAAAGTCAGTCTTCATTGCACGACTATGTGCAAGTGCAACAGGGACATTTTTTTGGGTTTACAAAGTCAAACAATAACACTACGACCCTGTCTGTCTGGGGTCTGTCAATGACGAATTGTCTGTAGCATGTTTGGAGGAGGTATTGTGGCCCCGGTATCAAGTTGGGTACCGGGGCCACCCCACTACGCAGTCCAGATACTTGTTTGGTGGAATTCTGACACGTGGAGGGTGTATTTATTTTATTGTGGCCCCGGTATCAAATTGGGTACCGGGGCCACCCCACTACGCAGTCCAGATACTTGTTTGGTGGAATTCTGACACGTGGAGGGTGTATTTATTTTATTGTGGCCTCGGTACCAAATTGTGTACCGGGGCCACCACACTACGCAGTCAAGATAGATAGATGCGTATCATAGATAAAGTACATTCAGTGGTGTGGGGCAAATTGAAAAATATTCAAAATGCACTGACATTATCAAAAACAAGAGGTTGTCACACGCTAAAACTCCAACATGTATATGATGGAGAGGATGGAGGAGCAGCCGTATGTGTGGTGTAATGCAGACCTGTTGAAGGTTTTTTATATATTTTATTGTGGTGCCCAGTGCCCACTCCTCTAGGCAGTCCAGGTACATTTATTGGTGCGATTCATAAAAGTTCAGGGTTTTTAATATATCTTGTGGTGACCCACTCCTCTACGCAGTCCAGGTACATTTATTGGTGCGATTCATAAAAGTTCAGGGTTTTTAATATATTGTGGTGACCCACTCCTCTACGCAGTCCAGGTACATTTATTGGTGCGATTCATAAAAGTTCAGGGTTTTTAATATATTGTGGTGACCCACTCCTCTACGCAGTCCAGGTACATTTATTGGTGCGAATCAAACAAGTTGATGGTTTTCTTATTATATATATTGTGGTGACCCACTCCTCTACGCAGTCCAGGTACATTTATTGGTGCGATTCATAAAAGTTCAGGGTTTTTAATATATTGTGGTGACCCACTCCTCTACGCAGTACAGGTACAATTATTGGTGCGAATCATAAAAGTTCAGGGTTTTTAAGATATTGTGGTGACCCACTCCTCTACGCAGTCCAGGTACAATTATTGGTGCGAATCATAAAAGTTCAGGGTTTTTAATATATTGTGGTGACCCACTCCTCTACGCAGTCCAGGTACATTTATTGGTGCGAATCATAAAAGTTCAGGGTTTTTAATATATGTTGTGGTGACCCACTCCTCTACGCAGTCCAGGTACATTTATTGGTGCGATTCATAAAAGTTCAGGGTTTTTAATATATTGTGGTGACCCACTCCTCTACGCAGTCCAGGTACATTTATTGGTGCGAATCAAACAAGTTGATGGTTTTCTTATTATATATATTGTGGTGACCCACTCCTCTACGCAGTCCAGGTACATTTATTGGTGCGATTCATAAAAGTTCAGGGTTTTTAATATATCTTGTGGTGACCCACTCCTCTACGCAGTCCAGGTACATTTATTGGTGCGAATCATAAAAGTTCAGGGTTTTTAATATATATTGTGGTGACCCACTCCTCTACGCAGTCCAGAAAGATACCTTGTTGCAACGTTTTGGACTAATAACTATATTGTGAGGTGTTCAGAATACACTGTAAATTAGTGGAAATGCTTGTTATTGAATGTTATTGAGGTTAATAATAGCCTAGGAGTGAAAATAAGCCCAAAAACTTGATTTTTAAACTTTTTATGTTTTTTTCAAAAAAAATCCGAATCCAATACCTTAAATCCGAACCGAGACCTTTCGTCAAGTGTTTTGCGAGACAAATCCGAACCTCAAAAATAACGAAAATCCGGATCCAAAACACAAAACACGAGACCTCAAAAGTCGCCGGTGCACATCCCTAGTTTCTAAAGAGTTAATCCAGCCAAGCAATCTGTCTCTTTGAACAGGCAATGAATTAGTTTTAGAGCAATAAGGACAGAACTATTAAATTGTTAGATTTAACATACAAAACGTACAATGCTTACAGAGAATTAAAAAAACAGTTAGAGAAAGATTTGCCATACAAGTAAAAAATTGCAAACAGTTATAAAAAAAATGGGATGAAAGTACAGAGCATAACTTACTTATCATAATCTGTATGCTTGGGGGTAGGCAGAAAAGATGGACAGTCCTTCAATTAGACTGATCCCCAAGAAACTGACAACTTGTCCCTTCTCATCACATGTTTATTAAGCAAAATTAAATGGGACATTATTCACAGGGACATGTTAATGCTAATAAGGGGCAGAGATGTCCTTGGTGTTACTACAGTTTTCTCACAGATATTCCCAAAGTTTTGACCTTTGGGTAATTCTTCACAGATATATTCCAGATACATAACTCCCCCTTCAATAAACCAGTCATAATCTCGCACATTGAAATACCAAACATAATGGAGTTATGACAATGTGACATACCTTTCCAAAGATATGTGATTATAGCTGTTCCCAGATACCGCCAGTGCCTGTCATTCACAACCCTGGTGTGATTTCTGCTCCTCAGTATGGAGTGCCACCCAGATTTCCCAAAATATGAACTATGAAGACATTTTCCGTTGAAGCCCATATTTCTGTATACCTGTGTAGGCATTCAAATGTGGCCTTTGTCTCCAAGATTCTCACCTAGGCATTTGGCTCTCTCTTTTACATCTAGTGGTTCTTTGTGTTTACACTACCTATTGAAAGGAAGTCAATTAGGAAGTGGAATACATGATCAAAAACAATGGATGTCTGTGATCTGCATATCTTAAGCAGGTATCATCACAAAAAGGTTTGCTCAACCTAATTACCTCCTACTGGACTAATTGATCAAATGTTTTAAAACATTTGGTCAAACATTTATCTGAGTTGAAAATCAGGTTCACTTTTATGTATTAATGTAATAATGTATTTGGGCTCTGACATTTAATATTCTATTTCATCATATCAGATTTATGCTCTCATCCTGACAGAGAGTATTTTTTTTTTTTTTTTCAAATCCTAACGATTTATAGACCCCAAGAACAAGATGAAAAATTGGATAGATTATAAATAGAGGAAATCACTGAGATGTAGATGTCAATGAAAGATGAAGTCATAATTACGGAATGTGCTTATGCCTTGTGTTGACAGGAATCTGCCAATTGCTAATTAAGCCAGGTGTAGTAACATTCTAGATTGCTAGCAGAATGCAAGCAATTAGTTAGGGAACCAACAAGATAGTGTATATTTAGTTCTGATAAAGTGAATGATGTCCATTTGCATATGCGCAAATATGTATCTGCACACTAGTGTTTTGAGTTACATGCACCTTAAGATACGTAGAATCTTAATCTAGTGCATAGTTGCATTAGGAGCAAACTTGGAACACAAACACTCAAATTGTATAGGTAAAGAATTTAGGCTTGGTAATGAACAAAGCTATGTGTAACTCAAAATAAGACACATCTCAAAGAGACATGCTTAACTTGTACCTGCATGCGCTTACTATACTGCACTAGCATTTGAACGCCCCTAAAAGCTTCTCGAAGCACAAGGGGTCATAATTGTGAAATATGTGCAGCTGAACATACTGGTGCAAGCTGTAGGCATGTGTAGTGCAAATTTTTTATTGGGCATGCCAAATTTCAAGGTGTAAGTGCACTTGCATTCTTCTCTAAGGGGCATATGTATAAAGGCTAACTGGGTCATGTATTTGCATACTTTTCATACTGGTCTGGTGAATCGGTAAGTTAACCATTATTGTTCCAGACTAGTATCGCCAAGAAGCTATCGTTCAGCTGCTCTGGCGATATTTTATTGATAAGTTCGGCGACAGTTGATTTTTTAGCACAGATGATAAAAAACAAAAAACTTTAAAACATTATCCACATAGTATCAACTGTACTTAAAATACAGGCAGTAGTCAAGCCGAACCACATTGAAACAAAGATCTTGCATTTATAAAGATTAACTTTAGTGAAATTAGAAATCATTTATGTGACTATCTGACAGGGTGGAAATTGATAGGGCAGTCTATTTGCATTACTTAATTGATATTTTCATTTGGACTGTGGCAGAAAATAAATTCACATTCAGTTTTTAAAGAGGAAAACAACAGATGTTTGTGTTTAACTGTATTGAATTTGTAGTTTTAATTACTTTTGTTTGCATTTAATTACATATTATATGGCAAATGCAACTTTTGTATTTATCAATAATTGTCAAGACAGTGTTTTCTGTTGTGTATATGACACTTCCTTACATTATTTTATTGTGCACAAATAGGGTAATGTGACTTTAGCATTTACTACTAAGACTGTCAAGCAGCATATTTATGCTTTCTCTTGTATCATGGGGCATAAGAATATACATTTGTTACTTTTGAACTAAACCTAATAAACATGCTAGTGATGTACAGCTGGATACATCTTCAGATGCGTCCAATTGAACCTATGCATGTAAAAGTGCTTTTTCGTGTGTGTGGTGTTTTTTGCCTATGGCCAGGGTATTAATGTGTCTGGCTGTACTTAGGATTTTTAAGTCAATGACGTAGGGGCAGACGAAGGGCTTGTAATCTCTGGGGTACAGCAAGGATTAATTTCGAGTTTTGTTTTTCTTTAATGTATTTATTTATTAGAATTAGAATACAGAAATACTGTGATGTAATGTCAAAGACATAAAATTGGCACTTTGAAGTTAGAGTTGCTGGTGATATGGAGGTAAGTAAGCAGTGCACTTAAGTAGTGGGTATAGCATTATTTGCGTGGAAGTGGCAAGTTATATTGCCATGTTACAGGTCATTGGTAAGACCTCACGTCAAGTATTGTGTACAGATTTGGAGACCATGGGCCTGATTCAATAACAAATGCAAAATGAACGCAATGTGCATTTTTTTAAAAGCTCACGGGCAGTGGATATATGCACGTCCGCATTCATCAAGGAGCGGACGTGAAGATACATCTGTTGATATATGTGTCTAGGTCTGCTCTGCTGCAATAGAGTCACTAAAGAACACACAAAAGAAAGATAAAAACTCTTCAATTAATGTCACTTACTAATAATATAGTAATGAATGGCAAAACATTGAAAAATTAAAAAAAGGTGGTTTTTCCCCTCTATGAAATACAATTAGGCTACTAGAATGTAATTAATGTCTAGTGTACATAAATACATTTTTACAATTTCTACTAAATGCAAACACATGTTCTACCATGCATACTCAGCCATCATCACTAGTAATCGACACTTAGATAAAATATAGTAAAAAGAAATTGTAGAATAAGAGGACACACTTTGAAATTGGAGAGAAGAAGACTGAAGGGTAACATAAGGAAATACTTTATACAGAAAAGGTTATAGATGCATGGAATAATCTTCCCATTAGTTGTGGAGGGGACTCACACAGTAAAGGAGTTTAAGAATGTGTAGGACTAACATCTTGCTATTGTTAAGACTTAGAAAATAAATAAACATGAAAAAACCCAAACAAACACAGACAAAAAGGGCAAACTAGATAGACCTGTATGTTCTTTTCTGCCATTAAATTTGATGTTTCCATGTAAGGATCTCTGTGGAAAGTAAATAATGTATGTCTCTGTAACAAGTGGATTAGTGTGTGTCTTTGTACCAAGTAAAGTGGTATATGCCTCTGTGGCAAGCAGACTGGTGTGGCTTGCTGAATGGAAGGCTACATTTTATAAGTTGTCACCTGTCTTGCACTCATTGCCAGTGATAACATAGCACGCTAGCTTCCTGGTTCCTTTATCTGTGCCCTGTATGTAGGGCTAGATTAAGAGCCTTATAAGTAATAAGTTATAACTCATAACTAGGGGGCCTGCCAGAGAGTGTCTTTCTCTGTTCCCAGGCAGCCACTAGTGGTAAGGCAAGTGACACTGTGTATAATAAAAAAAATATATTAAATGATTCCTCCTGGCCTGGGCCTATTTCTGTATGGAGGCCTCTGGCTGCAGCCTCATCAGGCCCATTATTTATCCTGCCTTGCCTGTGTGCTTCAGATCTTGCATTAAGCAGTTCCTGGCTTGGCATTCAGCAGTCTCCTGGCTCCTGATACTTGGCTTTGAAACTTATTGTCTCTCTTCCTGATACCTGGCTTTGCAATCTATAATTTGCTGGTTCCTGATATCTGACTTTCCATCTGCACACTATTCATATAGCCCTACACAATTTTCCCGGGCACGGACTGTGATAATTATCCTTGCTGATGGGATATTTGCAGTAAAGACAGTGTTACATTCCTGCATTGCCACAAATACCCATGGGGATGCTACTGTACCCTCTTCAGCTCCTACCTGTAAGGCACTATATTAGACTCTGCTATTATATGAACCTGACACCTGTAGTACCTCTGTACTAAAAAAGGGGCCACTGTTGTACTTAGACTATTCTCCTAGATGCAGGAGATAGGATAGATACACACTGCAGAAATGTTCTCCCAATGCATTATCTAAAACCATTTTACCAATGACTGATAAAGAAAAGTCTCAATTTGTATGACGATTCACTCTATGCATGATTTACAAAATTTGCCTTCAGATCTCTGCTCTTCTTCTGTCATAACCATCGGCTGAAAAGATCATGCCTCTGTAAACTCTGTTGAGGTCCTGATTGTGAGTGCATACACACTGCAGAATTGGAATGACATTGTTTCATTGCTGAACAAGATTTACAAATGAGTTTGGAAATCTTGATCAACAATTTCATGTGCTTTGGAACGGTAAACGTTGATCGTTCCAGGGTACACATTACTTTTATTGGGCCAATCAGTCGTTTATCGTCCAATTGACCAGATAATCGGCTGCAAACATTGCATTGTGTACCTAACATTAAGGTCATTACTTCTGGATGCTTATCACCTCTATCTGGTCTTTCAAAGACTGCCTCTCCCAGTAGTCTTGGCCGGTTCATCTATTATTTTAGCTGCTGCTGGTTCTCTTGAATACTTCTGTGTTTTGATCCTGACTGACATCCTGGTATAGACTCCTGTTTGCCTTTCTACTTTTCTCCTGCCTTCTCCCTGGCATCATTGTGGACCCTGGGCTGCACGGTGGCTTAGTGGTTAGAACCTCTTCATCACAGCACGGGGGTCATGAGTTCAATTCCCAACCATTGCCTTATCTGTGTGGAGTTTGTATGTTCTCCCAGTGTTTGCGTGGGTTTCCTCCGGGTGCTCCGGTTTCCTCCCACACGCTAAAAACATACTAGTAGGTTAATTGACTTCTATCAAATTGACCCTAGTCTGTCTGTGTGTGTGTTAGGGAGATTAGACTGTAAGCTCTATTGGGGCAGAGACTGATATGAGTTCTCTTTACAGCACTGCAAAATTAGTGGCACTACATAAATAAATAAATAAATGATGATGATGATGATGCCTTTTGTATTTTTTCTGCAGACTGTCACACTTCTGCTATTCCAGTCTCCTTGCTGCTTAGCATACCTGGGCCTCCGTTTATTCCTGCTGCAGACTGATACACCTCTGCACATCCAGTCTCCTTGTTTCCAAGCATACCTGTATTCCTACTGCAGACTGTTAGACCCATGCTGATCCGGTTATCTTGCTTCCAATCATACCTGGACCTCTGTGTATTTGTTCTTACAAGCTGGCTTGTAAAGGCAAGTTTGTCTTTACAAGCCAGCGCCGCTTAAAATTCTAGCTGCTCGGCGAGTTGATAAAATCGGAGTATAATACATTTATTCCCTGGTTCTTCATGTGCTTCTGTCATAGGCCATTATACCTCTTTTTTCCAGTCCCCTTGCTTCTTTGCATACCTGGACCTCCGTTTACCTCTGGCTGCAGACTTTTACACCTCTACTGATCTGTCATCTTGCTTCCAATCATGCCTGGAACTGTGTGTATTTGGTCTGCACACCATTGCATGCCTGCTGATGCAGTCTCCATGCTCCCAAGCCCACCTGGTCCACCATGTGTTTCTGTCACAGGCCATTATACATCTGTTTTTCCAGTCTTCTTGCTTCTTAGCATACCTGGACCTCCGTGTACTCCTGGATGCAGACTGTTATACCTCCGCTGATCCAGTCTCCTGGCTGTCAACTTACCATGCAGACTACTCATCCTCAGCTATCCAGCTCCTGTACCTACAGACCGTTGTACCACCTGGTATTATGCTACAGATTCTCCAGCTTGTCAGGACCTCCATGTTACCTGTACCCGCAATCTACTTCTGCTTAACCTGGACATTAAGTTTTTTTCTGTCTGTTGATCACTCCACCTGCCTGAATACCGTACTCCTTAGCGCTGTCAATCTTGACATATGATGCCCAGTACCTGTGTTTATCTGCTGTTTTCATTTTCTTCATCTTAGTCCAATCTGTATGTTATGTACCTAATAAACCATTTTGCTTCATTCTTCATTACTCTCCGTGATATTCTTGCTAGAATTCTAACAATTATGCTCCTGCATAAGCACAAAAATGGCTATATGCTTACATTTCCTCAGATCCTATGTTGCCACCACCTGTATAGTCTCTGCCTGAGTTCTAAGTCTTCTCAATACCAATTGTGGTACTATATTTGTCTGAGTCTCTGAGTTCTTGGAGGTACTGAGTCTCTTGTTGTGGTTTCAGGTCCCCCCTGTTCCAATATCCAGGTTCCAGTCAATGAGATCCAGTAATTTATTCCGGTACAGAGTCCAGTCCAGCATTTCTCCTCCTAACATCCAGTATATAGGATCAGATCAAGCTCAAAGAGCAAGACATTCATCCAGCCTCCCAGTTTCCTCTACACTCCAGCCGCAGCTAGTCCCAAGGGTCCCGGGATGGATCCCAGAAACCCTTTTGCTGAGACATGTTGGTTATGCCTTTTGATGTTGATATAGTTGTTCAGCGGTGTTAATGTGGATGTTAAGCCACAACGCTTTTGCAAATTAAACAGGTTTCTGTTTATTTAAAGAAGATAACAACAGATGAATGTAGTTACTCACAGTTGCATGTAGTACAGCAGTATTCAGCAGTAACAACAGTTGCAGCAATCAGGCAATACAGATTATATACAGCACACACTTGTATGTAGATATGCTGGTGGTGATGCACTCTTATGCAGTGTCGGACTGGAGCATGAAGGGCCCACCGGGGAAACCAATGACTGGGGCCCACCTAATACCATATAGTGCTGCGTAGGGGGTGCTGGTGCACTCAAGACAGGAGGTTATCACTTTAGACAAATACACAGGCAACATTGTGTGCATTACTGTTAGGTGAAGGCAGCTCTGTCTTCACAAGCTGTAAAGTGTGATGTAGGACATACCTCCCAACTGTCCTTGTAGTTGGACCAAATCCGGAATAAGCAAGACAGTCACAAAAATTTTGGACTGCCCCACCAGATTTAGGGTAGTTGGCAGACTGTCCTGCTCTCTCCTACCTGTCCTTGTCACTGTCACCACCTGTGGCTGCTGGTGTCTTAGATCAGTTTCTGCTTGTCTGGATCCTTGGAATGTTGGGGGCCCTATTGGAAAAAAATGGGTACATACAATTTAGAAAACTCCAACCATCCCTCGAATGAAATCAACAGCACCCACATTTAATAATTAGGCCTCTATCCAACCCCAACATTAAATAATAGTATTCCCATTTAATAAATAAACTTATTGCTCTCCCTCCAAACAACCCCAGCAATAAATTAACAGCATTTACGTTTAATATAACCATTTCCCACAACCATCCCCGACATTAAATAATTCATATTCACATTTAGTAAATATCTCTCCTAACCAAACTCCCCACATTCAATTAATAGCAAAAAACCACCCCAGCGTTAAATTAAAGGTCCTGTCACCCCATCTTAATTTAATAGGCCCCACTATTAAATTAAATAACCCACCAATAAATTAAATTGTCCCACCATCACCCCACAAATAAAACAGCACCCATTAAAAAACTAGCCTCTACTTAAACTCCACCATTAAATTAATAGCCTACCTCCCACCCATGTACTATTAGGACAACCCCACTCCTTTCCCTCATATCACACATTACATTAAAAAAAACACTCCCTCACACATTATGTGCAGCCCCCTTCCCTGCCACTAGCACAAATAGCAGTGCTCCCCCCTCCCCTGTCACTCACACAGTATAGCAGCCCCCTCCCCTGTCACTCACACAAATAGCAGCCCCTTCCCCTGTCACTCACACAAACAGCAGCCCCTTCCCCTGTCACTCACATAAATAGCAGCTCCCCCTCCCCTGTCACTCTCACAAACAGCAGGCCCCCGTTTCATTCACACTTGCCTTATTGCTGCAGCGCTGGAGACTCCCTTTCGGCGTTGGTCCATGCTCACTGTGCAATCAAAAGCGAAACAGGACGTAGCGTGCGTTCCACTATGGAACGCGTGCTACTTCCTGTTTCCTGTTTAGCTAAAGAGGCTGGTCCCTGAGGAGGGATCAGCCACCCACTGCCACACTAACTCCCCTTTCCCCCACGCGGCACCTGGCCCCCGGCCCCCACCGCCACCAATTAGTCATGGACGGAGGAATATTTTTTTTAGCTCCGCCCCACCACATAAGAGGGTGGAGCTATCTGGCATCAGGGCCTACCAGTGGATCCCCCGGCCCCCCGCCGGCCCAGTCCGACACTGCTCTTATGTAGATATACAGATGCAGGCAGGTTTGCTAATACTGCACAGCCATGCAGTTTATGTTGTGATGTGGCAGACTCCTCTATTGTATCCAGTCACTCTTTGAGGGCTTTTGGGAACTTATATATTTGGTGGCACACAGCTCCTATAGTTGCTACTGTCCCCTTTACTATCTAGAAAGTAAGTGCAGCATGAAAAGCCAAACTTCTGGTTTCAGAGGTCTGGGCATGCACATTAGCGCAAATCGGACAGTGGAGTCCTGCCCCACTTCCTGCTTTCTCCTAGACCACTGGGGAATACAGGTAACCATGGCAAGAAATAAGGTGATGGAGCAAAGCGCTCCTTAATACTATTAATAGTTCACTGTACCAAGTAGAGTAGTGTGTCTCTCTATAACAAGCAGAGTAATGTGCATAGTGTTTCCATTGTCTGGTTTTCTTATGCTCTGTCTGATTAACAAGGACCAGCTCGAATTTCAGGAGTGTTGATTAGCATTTTGCCTGTTACAGCTCTCTCTATAGGCTGTTCATCCTACTAGTCACACAAAAAGCCGACAATAAGAGAGTTCAGGCGATCAGAGGTGAGAAGGGAAAAAAGAGCTGTGATGTAGGATGGGAGCTGTCCCGGTGCTAACATAATGCTGTATGAGGCCTGACTTTGAAGCCGAGTAAGGATATTTGCATACAGTGCACTTTTTTATGCTCTCTCCCATGAGAACAGATGGTGTAGAAAAACTAAAATATTTATGCTTACATAATGCAACAGCATCCTTCTCTCTGACCTGCCCTCCCATTTCAGAAATAGGTAGGGATTGCTACGTTACCGGAAGTCCCCAGAAGTCATCATATGGTGGAGAAGGTAAGAAATATAAAGGGTTGTGCAAAAGTGGGATCAAAAGCTCTGCAAGCACAGCCATAAATAAATCCAAATCTAAAATTGCTACTCATGCACTTATGGGGCATATTTCTTTAAGGTATATGACACAAACTGTTGACCTCCGAAGTACAGTGGAATCAATGAATCATGCTGCAATATCCCCCCCCCCATTGTATTTCAATGGTAGCATGGCAGGGTTAAGTGTGAATGACCCAATTGACTGCACCTTTTGTCTAAGTAAAATGCGCTTACATTGTATCTGGATCCAAACCCAAACTGCTTTAGGGACTATGAGAAGCACTTTTTTATATATTTAGTGGAACTTTATAAGGGTAAGATTTTACTGGTCACAGTCTGGCCAATTTACACAGGGTTTTCCATACTGATGTAACATATACTTGAACAAGTAGCTGAAATTGTCAGTCAGACATTTAGGGGTTGATACAGTATAAGTATTACTCCAGTTTGTAGTATCTTGCATGAAATTGTATGTAAGTGGGTATACACATATGCGGCTATAAATATTTGTGTGATACCTCCACTTACACCTTATTCTGCCTAGATAGGTCCAATAAAAGTTTCTAATGTAGGCCGAGTAGAGCAGGAGGATAATAACGCAATTGCGAACAGATGAAGCCTGGGACAAAGAAGAATATGCGCCTGAAAAAGCAGATTTTTTTGGATGGTAAATGACAGGTGCAAATAGAGGACGATAATGTCCCCACCACTAGCAATCCCCTTGTGATTGGCTGTTTGTGAATGATCCACTATTTATTTGTCCCTCTGGCATATACTATACTTTTGTGTATGTGTTTATGCCAAAAAAAAATTGCACATGAGATGGGGCGTTGTCTACTGTACTAGAAAGGTTTCACATTTTTATTATGCCTAATCGTTTATGTGTATGTTGCAAATAAATCAAATGGTTAAAAACATGGGCATGTGGGACGTAAGTATGTGTGACTTTTGCCTAGTGTAAACCAAGTGATTGTACTATTGTTGCCACTATGCAAATGGTCGGAATTATGGCTTGGTTAATGAATGCAAATTGCAATTGCGATTTGAGACACAATTGCTAACTGTGCATTAGCCCCTTAATCAACACTACAGGCCTTATTCATTAGGGAGTGCAAAGCAAATTTAATGTGCAGGTTTTTTTAAAATGCATTTAAATCGGGTGTATGCAGGTCCGAATTCAACAACGAGAAGATCTAAAGAAACGTTCCTTAATGAATACTAAGTCACTTAAGTGACGTAAAAAACTGCCGAACGTAGCTGTGTAATTTTCTTTGCCCCCCTAGGTGTGCAATTCCTTCCTTACACACAAGTTTTATTATCCCCTCAAGATCATCCTTTTTCTTTGCTTTCTATTTGTGGTCACTAGTGTTTATGATCGGGTGCACCCTTCCCATATGTGGATAGTTATTATTATCCCAGACTTATTAGCGCTATCATTAGAGTGGAAGTGAAATGGACTACCTAGTGCGGTCTTTTTTCTTTTAGTTTCTTTTAGTTCTATTATTATCATAATTATCATAAGTTCATACTAAACCTGCTTATTAACCATTTTTATGATGTTGTATGTATACTGTATGTATGATATTACCTGGTATGAAAATGCATACATGATGAATGTGGTATAATAGTTGTGCTGCTATATACTGTGTAATTATAATGGCTGTGAGGAAAGGAAATGATTATCACTAGGACAAACTGTATCTCGTTTCTCATAGTAAAATGGCATGGGTTACTATACTTTTATCACTGGTCCCCTTTTCACAGACTTCATTATGTAAGAATATGTGTTGTAGTTAATGCACAGTCAAAAGGGACAAATTTATTTCATATATTCAGTTATGTTCCAAATGTCCCTTAATTATGGTACAAATGTACCTTAGTTCACATTTTCTAATAAAAGGATACATGAGGACTTGGATGGAGAGCAATTAATTTAAACGCCAGGCTTGTAATCTTACCATGATACTTATCTTTAAGAGTTAAGCTTTCTCAGGATGTTTGAAGAGGCAAATGGGATGGGGTGAAGAAAGTCTTCATAAGAGTTAAAGACAGGAAGTATCTCTCTGTTTCTTCTGGTTAACCTATAACAGATAATACAGAACCTTTTTTAAATATTTATGTACCCTCTGGTTTCCTTTTCCTTGCAACCTCCTTACAATCCTTCTTACGCTGCTCTTCTATAGTTTGTCACTCTCCCTCCTCCACTTCTATTTTCTACCCCCCTGTTCCAGCTTTCTTCCCTTGCTCCCTCAACAATTTCCCTACCTCTTCTCTCCCCACGTCCCCTTTTTCAGTTCCCTTCTGGGCACATTACGTGCCCAGAATCCCATGGCCCCATCGCTCAGCTCCCCTTCTTGCATGGCTGCGCGACGACAGTCCACCGCTCATTCCCCTGCTCTTACCTGACCTCACCACCTCCGATAGGCATGGCCGCATGCAAACTCGGGCAGTGGCGACAGAGGGATTTCAGATCCCTTGTGCTATCCGGCTCTCTTGCCCACCAGTTTTTAGCAGTGATGGGAGCCAATGTGCAGGAGTTTAACTTCCGGTAATCCACATCACCATTGGCTATATGACAGACAACACACAACCATTCCCCCCTCCTCCATTCACCTATTCCCCACTATCATTTTGTGGCGCTCTTCATTTCCATCCCATAGTGCCTCCCTTACGCTACCGTGCCCTCACTCACCCCCAGGACATAATTCCTTCCACTGCCCCCGTAGAGCTCCTTCACCAGCCTACCTTCATACTTCCCGCCTCCTCCTAGCCTAAGTTAATCCTGGTTTTCAGGCCCCTACTCCTGCCCTCCCACCAGTGGTATTACGAACCCTCCCCTTTCTCATCTTCCTCACTTTATCCATTCTCCCGGCTGCCTTTCTCCCCAATATGTCCTGCATTTGGAGTCATTCTACCACCCAGGACAACCCTTATTAAAGCCAGCCAGGTTTCTCAACACCCGCATGCCCTTTCCCACCTCAACAACAGGTGAGTCCTTGACACACGGGCCATGTGCCTCTTACACTATGGCCCACTAAAATTTTTCCCGCTCCCTCTCCCAACTTAACAACAGCAGGTGACCCCGACGCATATTAGCCATCCCCTTAACTGGTTTTATTGTTTCTTTGCCTCTACTTATCTGGGTGGGGTACATTACTGCAATGCTTTTAATAGCGACACTGAGTATAAAGACATATATAATCCGATTGCCATAAAAGTGAGCTGCTTGAAATGCTGACTTACATTAATAGAGGCACAGAACACCTCCGAAAACACTACCTTGCGAACTGCTATAAATTCCAAACTGTCTGCATGCCAGCACTTCCGTTTTACAACACAAAACAGAGAGACATTCAGCTTTGTGAATTTAATCAAGAAAGAGTTGCCAGGGTGGGCTAGGGCCCGCCCCGCTGCCTTTGACACCAGACGACCCATCAACCTGACAATGTAGCGTAAATTGATAGCTACAGCACTAGAAATGGCAGTTACGTAATACATGGCCCTGCTGTTTTGAACAGCATTTTCTACAGCATGGTTTGGGGATTGCTGGGTGGGAGAGCTAGTTGCAGCATCTAGGTTTTCAAATTACTCTGGTTTATTGGTAAACAATGCTATTCTGCAACATGCATCCCTGCCTGCTGTGCAAGCTGCATAAATCCAAAATGGACCAGTTTGGAAGGGAGCATGTATAGTGGCACTGGCCAGGGCTTCGGCCTCTTGTGGGTCAGGTATGGTTACTCCATCCTTATGGTACACCCTTCACCAAATGCCAATCTAATTTCTTATTTAAAAAATATGTTTCAGAGCTAGGATTGAGCCAGGCTGATTACTGAATGCATTCATTCAGGTTGGGTGCGGCCATGTTTGCCACAGAAGAAGGGTCCTCCGCCTTAGAGAACATCAAGAAGTTGGGCGGTGGGAAATCCTCCACCCATAAGAAATATATTAGACCCACCAAATTGTGAATCCTCCATTTCCCATGGGTAACCCAGGATTTGTTCGCTCATCACTTTTGGAAGTGAGGGTATGAAGGGATTTCCTTAATTTTTGCCTCAGATGTAGGATCTTCAATTTTTTTATGTTGTTTACCTTCATATGTGTTGCCATAGCTTCTTTTTTCCACTCCTTCACCGTGCACAGCATTACAGGCTGGTAAAGTCCACTGGCTTGCAGGACTGCATTTCAACTTGGTTGAGATGATTAGTATAGTTGTTTATATTGCTCTTGGATTTATGTATATACTGTAATGCATATTCATGTGATTGACCTTGGGATGTTGTCTGGTTTAGAGATTTTTCCCTGAAGCCCTTTCAAGTTTGGATGGTTGGCCTCTTTTTCATCTTCGCCTTCGGCCACTCTTTCGACTTCGCCTTTTGTCTTCGACTTCAGCTTTGGCCCAAGATACGTCCGCATGTAATACACCAGTGAACATCCAGTGGTTTGGTAGGAAAGGGATTGCAGAAATAATACTTTTCCCATCCACCAACAGAAGCTTCCATCTTGACATTTCTATTTCTGTTGACAACATGACTATAAAACACACCCTGCAAGCTCACTGCCTAGGTGTGATCCTCAATAGCATAGTAGGGTCTTAATGTGATATCTTTTATAATGCCGAAAAATTTTTCCCTTTAAAATGGAACTTTCATTGAAGATAATGGTTTCCTAATAGGAACATCATGAGCAGATTTTTATAGGAAAAAGGAGAAAATATAATTTAGTATACTAAAATATTTTTTTTTTTATTACACCAGATAAAAACAGTTTACAAAATGAAGTGAAACAAATTGAAACTGAAGAGTACAGGTGCTCCTACCAGACATTTAAAGACATAGTCACGGAGTTTGCGGATCTATGATGTCTGGGGTACTATTGGACCAGACTTCATGGCAAGATGTTAGATTGAAGGTTGGGTGTTCAAATACCTGTTCTTTAAAATCATTGTCCAAGGAATAGCAAACCAACATCTTTCATACATTTAAAAATGTGTATATTATCATTTCTGCTTTGCCACCTGTTTTTTAAGTCTTTAAATTAAGTAAAAGTACTAATTAGCTTTCTGTTATTAGTCTCTAAGCTCTAGGGATAAGACATTTCTATCTATTTGTATGTCTGCACAAGTCTTTGGTATATTTCAACTTTTCACACAGGGGGCAGGACTTTAACCTGTGTGACCACCAGGCCCGGCGCTCCCATTAGGCAAGGTTAGGCACTTGCCTAGGGCGCCGGGCTCTGGAGGGCACCTGGAGGGCGCCACAAGAATCTAAATTACTTTAAAACTGTGCGCGACCGCTGACCATACCTGCCACGACCGCCGCACAGCATTCAGATGCACGGGGGAGGGGGGAGAGGCTATTGCTCACCACCGCCGCCTCTCTGCTCCGTCTCCTCCCCTCCACTCACTAGTGTCAGTGAGTGGAGGGGAGAAGACGGAGCAGAGAGGCGGCGGTGGTGTGACAAGGTAAGGAAAGACAGGGTGAGGGGGGAGGAGGGCGCCGATTTTTGCAGGGGGGGGCGCCGATTTTTGCTGGGGGGCGCCGATTTTTTCAAAATGCCTAGGTCGCCATGGACCCAAGCACCGGCCCTGGTGACCACCAAGGCATTCTAGAGGGACAGAAGGTGGTCCCCTAGCTGTGTTAGACCTTATTTCCATGGAGGTCATGGTATTGACCTGCATAAATGATTAGTTGGCGCAGGGGGTGGGCAAGCTTGACACTAAAGATTGCTCCCCCCAACCACACCAATATGCCCAGAGGTAAATTTCCAATCACAATGACAGAACTATAAAGGCACCCAACAACAATAGCTGTTTTTAAAACAAGATAGACAATTAACATTTTAGCACTTGCCAATCTGAATTCAAATAAATCTACTAAATTATTGGCACTTATCCTGCAACCTAGCCAGCCTATTTTAGAGTTTGACTATGGTCTTCAAGATTACTGAATATTTACAGAGATCACTTAGGGGTATATTTACTAAGCTGCAGGTTTGAAAAAGTGGAGATGTTGCCTATGGCAACCAATCAGATTCTAGCAACCATTTTGTAGAACGCACTAAATAAATGACAGCTAGAATTTAATTGGTTGTTATAGGCAACATCTCCACATTTTCAAACCCGCAGTTTAGTAAATCTAGACCTTAGAGTTTTTAAAAGGATACCTAGATAAAATTCCACTCAAGACACAGATATGATGGTTGTTAAATTTAACTGTTAAAATACTTTTGAGTATTTCTTGATAAAAGATGATCCCACATATATACACCAAGTTTCATTTTAAAAAATAAAATATAAAAAATGTTATGAAATCTACTAACATGGTGCAAAAACTTGGTTGTTAAAGAGTCAGACATAGAGGTTTATTTTTCTTTTTTTTCCATCCACTATGTTAGCTGACGATGCAGATACAGTTGAAGGAGAACATGGTGGAGGAGACCCGTGATTTGGGAGAGACACAATTGGATGATGCAGTGGGCACCCTGACAACAAACAAGATTTCTAAAATAAAATGTTCCTGTCTAATCTATTACTAGAAAACACCACCCATGACATCAGCACAATTTTAACCCATATCCATCACACTTTCCAACATATTGAAACTACCCAGACCCGTCTCACTGACCTTGCTGAACAAAATTTCACCACCAACCCTCGCCCCAATTTTCTCATCCTTTCACTATGGCACATTTCCTCACTCAAGCCAAATTTCTCCTTCCCAGGCTCCTATGCCCCAAGTTTTCTCTCATTATGCTGCCCAACTTTACCCTCCTTTTTCTTCCCAACTTTGCCCTCCTTATCCTCCCCAAGATTACCCTCACTATATGCCCCAAGTTTACGCTGTAGCCAAACTGCCCTCTGTTGCCCCACTGCCCTCTGTTGGCCCCCTGCTCTCTTTTGCCCCACTTCCCTGTGCTGCCCTACTGACCTCTATTGCCCCACTGACTTATGTTGCCCCACCGCCCTCTGTTGCCCCACTGCCCATTGGCATCTCCAGCCCAACTGCCCTTTGTTACCCCACCACCCTCTGTTGCCCCACATGCCTCTGTTGTCCCACTGCCCTCTGCTCCTTTCCCAGTGTTGCAATCCACATCATGGATAACCAGAAGTCATGTCAATTGAGCACCACTCAATGTTGGCCAAGGGGGCAAGCGAGCCTGTAAAAAAATATAGCCAACTTGGCTTTTTGCATTTGCACATGTGGTTTTGTTTTTAATTTTTTGTTGTTTGCTTGCACTAATACACAATATTGTTAAAAAAATGTGTCCTTCTGTTTTTGTCAACTTACTTTAAGCATTACATTTGCAGCAAAGGCTAAGAGGTAGTTACATGTAAAGTATGATGAAATCACATATTCTTTATAGATGGAGAGATGCATCACATATAGACTGGACATTGATTGAGTGGAAATGCTTTCTTTTAGAATAAATAGTAGTATTTTCACCTGATGGAACCAGGGCTACATGTGTAGCATCTACTGCCCCTAAAATGTGTTGAAACCTGGCTATGGTTTCAAAAGCTTTATGGGCACAAATTACTCCTCATCAAGTAGTGGATGGATGAAGTGCCGGATGTGCAACATGAAAGCCCCTAGCACAACCTTTAGCAATGACTGAAGGTGGCTTGGGACATTCCTGCTGCACCACCCACTGTGGTCTTTAAAGATCCAGATGCACAGATGTGCAATATAGCCAAGAGTTTGATCAGCGGCGGTATTGTTGGTGAAATGTTGCACAAAGGCTATAGGTCACGCTGCATAATGCGCAGCATAGTGAGGCTACCACCTTATGTCCATGAGACATGAGATGGTAGCCAATAAAAATGGACCACCTCATGATCAGATATTCCAAAGAAACCTAATGACACACTCCCTGGGCCGGTGACAGAGTACAAGCTGCTGGTTTCATAGCAGACAACACATGTCATCCTTCAGATTCTGGTCCTCCACCATGGCCATGTCTGGCTATATGTGAGAAAGATGGATTGAGAAAAACAAAATCAATTACCTAAAGCCTTGCAGATTTTGTAGTCTCCTTTTACATGAAACATTGTATACATACTTACAACTAGCAAGGATTATTAAGGCTCATCCTCAAATATCTGTAAAATAGTGAAAAAATATATAAAAGTAAGCATGGCATGAATTTAGGAAACTTGAATATTTTATTAAATTATTAAAAAAATAATATATAAAAATAAAAATTACAAATGTATGCTTCTACTTATGCATACATAGTAGTCAACATAGGCAAGACTTTAAAAAGCTTTTAAAGCACACAAATAATGTAAATTTATGCAAATATGTAGTAACTATACAGCATGCACATAACATTTCAAAACAGACTAGCTTTGGTAATGTGTGACATTGCTATGTTAAAAATGTATGAAGATTATTTAAAAATCACAGGCAATTTCCAAATTTGCACAAGTAAACATTGCTTCTAAAATATAAAATAATGCACCTACCTCTTTTCTATAAAACAATAGCTGTTTGACAAAATGACAACATAGTATTCTCCCTCTGTGGTTCTTATATAGTGTTGTTTAACAAGATGAGTGTGTGCAAGTGTGCAGGGATACAGGTGAATAGTCATTCTCCCATTAAATGATGAGGTTGTAAATGCTGAGTTTGGTCATCACTATCATTCATGAGTTAACCATGACCCCGAACAGGTGCAAATTTTAAGTCTGAAATCGAACGTGTCTGCAGGGTAACATCTTTACTGTACATTGACTATGTGCATCCACTCCTTCCCTACCCTTTTCTGCCTGTGACATCTTAAGCTGTCGTAATTGTCCTTTGCGTTTAAAGGTGAATTGGAAATTTCTGCATTCTGTGGTGTATGCCCCTGTTTTGGGCATGCGCAGATTAAGTGTGGAGCTGGACAGACTTTCAAGACTCTGTAATGCCCCAGCAGAATATCAGGACCTGATTAACAAAATTCTCCAGGATTTCTTGAATAAGTTTGTGGTTGTCTACCTGGATGACATCCTGATCTACGCCAGATCTCTAGAACTGCATTGTACTCATGTCATATAGGTCCTTCTCAAGCTCTGTGAACATCACCTGTTCACCAAACTCGAGAAGTACGAGTTTGAGGTTGATAAGGTCACTTTCCTTGGGTACATCCTCTTCTCCAAAGGCTTCTCCATGGATCTTAGCAAATTCCAGGCTATCCTGGACTGGGTTCTTCCAACAAACCTGAAAGCGATTCAGAGATTTGTGGATTTCGACAATTATTACAGGAGTCTCATTCACTCCTTCTTGGTTCTGGTGATCCCCACTACTGCCCTCACCCGTAAAGAGGCTGATACCTTCAATTGGCCACCAAAGGCAATTAAACCTTTCAGACCCCCGAAGCAAGCCTTCATTCTGGCACCTGTTCTTCGTCATCCTGATTCAGACTTGCCAATGCTTCTGATGTTGGTGCCAGTGCCATGCTTTCTTAGAAGACTCATGTGTTTCACCCCTGTGCCTTCTTTTCCTGTAAGTTCTCACCAGCTGAGGCCAACTATGATGTCGGAAGCTGGAAGCTTATGGCAATTAAGTGGGCCATCGAAGAGTAAATTCCCCATCTTGAGGTTGCTGAACATGTAATTACCGTTTTACCGATCATAAAAACCTGCTGTAATTGAAACCGCCAAGAGACTAAATTCCAGACAAGCTAAATGGGCTCTATTTTTCACGCATTTCAAATTTATTATCACCTTGAGGCCTGGGTCAAAGAACACCAAAGCTGACGCTTTGACTCTTAGCTTCCTCCCTCAACATAATTTGGCTGATGAGCCTCTGCCCATCATCCCTCCTTCATCTGTTTTTACCAATCTGGCTCAAGATCTTGGCTCTCTACCAGGGGCGGATCTAGATAATTGGTGTACCCAGGGTGATTTAGGCCCCGCCCCCTTTCTGACTTCTGAGGCTGCCGGCGGCTGCACACTATGTGCAGGTCCGCTCGGCAGTGACAGTGTGCTGCCCCGCTGCTCTAAATGTGTTTCACAGCAGTCGGGCAGCACACTGTCACTGCCGAGCGGACCTGCACATAGTGTGCAGCCGTTGGCAGCAAGCCCCTGCTACGGGGGGGCGATTGCCCCGATCATGTTCCAACATGTTCCTGTTTTTCTACAACATTGGGTACCATCCCAAGGCCAATTCTTTGTCTGCCATCACTTCTACCAATCTCCCTGAGATTGGCCACGTGACTTCTTGCCTCTAAATTATTTGAAAGAAGATCCACTCTGCCCTACGTCATGCCTCCTTTCGGTCCAAAGACTTTGTTGATCACTGCAGAAGATGCTCCTTCAAAGTAGGAAATAAAGTCTGACTTTTTGCATGGAATATCAAGCTTTGGCAGCAATGTAGGAAGGTGGGACCTAGGTTCCTTGGCCCTTTTTGCAATCACTAAACCAGTGAATCCCATTGCCTTCAGGCTGGGGCTCCCAAGGTCGCTTAGAAAACCCAATATCATCCACTGCTCTCTTCTGAAATCCATTACTCCTTCCAACAGGTTCAAATCCCTTCAGCTGGATAGACCTCCTTCAGTCAGGGTTGATGGACATCATGGGGTATATTTACTACACTGCAAGTTTGAAAAGTGAGGATGTGGCCTATAGCAACCAATCAGATTCTAGCTGTCATTTATTTAGTACATTCTACAAAATGACAGCTAGAATCTAATTGGTTGCTATAGGCAACATCTCCACTTTTTCAAATCTGCAGTATAATAAATATACCCCCAGGAGTAGTTAGTCGAGAAAATTCTAGACTCCAAAAAAGGACAGGTCAAATACACTTCTTAGTCCATTGGAGTCCAGAGGAGAGGTCACGGATTCTTTAGAAGCATTTGCACGCTGAAAGGCTCAAAAAGGAGTTCTTCAAACAGTTTCCGGGGAATCTAGGGTAAAGGCGTTTTTTAACCTGTCTTCAAGTAGGAGTACTATTGCGAGCCTCTGCACTAGCTGCAATGTCTTGTGTACCTCTTTGACTCTTTGTCCCGGCTGTTGCTCAGGCAGACAGGACGTCATTTCTGGTTCTCACATCCCAGGCATTTCTTAGGTGACCAGGATGCCTTGTTCGCTTCTGCCACAACTGTGGACAGGAGCCAGGCTTAGCCTCCCAGCTGATTACAGCATCTTTGTTTTGCAATAGCTATACCTGCTCTTTTTTCTGTGAACTACTACCTAATTATCCGTTTTGATCCATGTCCTGTTCCTGGATTCCGATTGTTTGCTGGTTGCCCTTGACCTCTGGCTTGTAGTCCTGGATTATCCTTACCTGCTCCCAGCCCTGAAATTTTGGCCTGTTCAACTACTCTCCCTGCTTGCCTCTGACCCTTGACCTCCGGCCTGGCCCTGGTTATTCTGCACTTTGAACTGCCTCTCTCAGCCTCCTATCTCCACGCTACCAGTTTCTGATTATAAGCTTTCACAAACTCTGAGCTTAAGTCCTGGGGGATCCAAGTACCTGTGGGTGCATCTAACTGTAAGGTTAAGGTGGCTGCTGTAGGTGAAGATCTCTTCTGCCTGTGCTGAAAACTTATGACAGTACTGGAAAGCCATAACATCTGCTGCCTTCTTTAATACAAGACCCATCACAAGGTAGGTCATACACACAAACATATAATTTATTATGCATTTATGTTTACCTATTTTGAATATTTTGTATATAAAATAATATAACCCAAATTGACCACCTATCCTGATCAACATTTGATCTCGAGTTATATATTGTTAGTTGGGACGGAAGTTAATTTAATTGTACAATGACTTCACTGGACTGTATGTCAACCACACCAATGGTTCACTGTTGGATTTTAGCACCAAACAGACAGATCGTTCAGATTTATGCACACACATGTATGTATGTATGTCACATTCTGCTCCCTGGGTATCTCCACCCGAGCCTCTAACACTGACTATCACTTTAAATTTCTCTTCTTGTACAGGCTGTCAGCCATGGTTGCACCTGTGATTACTTCACCTGTGTGTTAGTCAGTTCTGCCATTGGTCAGCCTCCCTTTATATGGCCCCTCCTTTCACCTTTTCCTTGCTGGTTCTTCAAGTCATACCTGACCTGATTCTATGCTTGCTCTGTATTGCTTTCTGTTCCACAATCCGTGGTAAGCTGTGCTTCATCGCTGCTGTGTGTTTGGACTCCATAGATCTCTGCATACCTGTTCCACTGCCTGTGGTAAACGTTATGATCAACACCTGTTACCTACTCGGCCTGCACTGCTGACTATTGCTATCCTGTTCCACAATCCGTGTTAAGCTGTGCTTCATCACTGCTGTGTGTTTGGACTCCATCGATCTCTGCATGCCTGTTCCCCTGCCTCTGGTAAATGTTATGATCAACACCTGTTACCTATTCAGCCTGCACTGCTGACTATTGCTCTCCTGTTCCACAATCCGTGGTAAGCTGTGCTTCATCACTGCTGTATGTTTGGACTTCATCGATCTCCTCATACCTGTTCCACTGCCTGTGGTAAACGCTATGATCCACACCTGTTACCTACTCGGCCTGCACTGCTGACTATTGCTATCCTGATCCACAATCCATGGTAAGCTGTGTTTCATCGTGGCTGTGTATATGTCTGGACTTTGCTGATCTCTGTGCATCAATTCTACTACTTGTGGTATTGCTGTGATTATCACTCGCTATCTATGTTATGACATCGTGCTCAACTGCTGGCTAGTGTTGCATCTCGGTGGTGAGCTGGGGGTCATCTTCTGCATTTCAAGATTCTGCAGATTTGCTCATCTTCACTGATCTTCATTGAACTGTGTATTGTGTTCCACTCTTTAGTGGTACTTGCTGTGACTTTGATCATTGTGTATGACGTCTGTACTATTGTTCGTTGCTGATGGCTACTACTCTTGCATATCTTCGTGGTCATCATTTACAATTATTCTAGTCTTCATTGAACTCTTGTATTTATGTTTTATAATAAATGGTAATCTTCATTATCACCATTTGATGTCCGATATGGATCATTCTTCTGCTGTGTACCTGTTCTCTATCTGTCTCACTGGGAGCTTCCCTGGAGGGCCGTGACCTGCAGGGTGGAAACCGCAGAAGCCCAAATTCCCTTGCGGGAATCCCTGGTGAACACCTTCCATCTTGTTAGACTCCGCGCCTCCAGGAAAGTTGAGTCAATACCCATTGAGACAGCAGGATCTCACTCAATCATTCGTGAGCTAACCTGACAATGTATATGGCCAAATATGGCAAAGATCTGGATGGTCAGGCCAAGTAGCTTAATAATTATGTTTATAGTCCATCATATCTGGCATTCACAAGCAGGATATACGACTTCAGAGGATCTGCATAGGTCAGCACAGGTCATTCTGTAAGGATTTTCATGAACTGCAGGAAAGAATGCCTCTCTCTGTGTAATAAGTATTTTTAATGTCCTCTATCTGCTCCATTGATCTCTTTTAGCAAGTCATTGATAGGTCATGACATTCTAAAGTAGATTTCAACAAACCCCCAAATAAACCTCCATTACAGATTTCAACTCAGAAATGGATGAGGACAGTTCATGTCAGTCTCTACTTTAGCCAGATCAGTGGCTACTCAACAGATATAATGTGCCTCACAAGTGCGAGCAAACTTGTCAATAGAAAGCTTCAACTCTTCTTTTGTGAAGTGATCAAGTACTTTGACCACATCTCATCATGCTCTTCAAAGATGTTGCCAAAACTTTTCTGTCATCCAGTAATAAAATAGAACTTATTTTACCTGGGTCCCCAGCATGCGCTGACCCCTTCTCTTTGGCCATATTCTAACTCTCAGCGTCTTGTTTCAGGGGCATGTAACATGATTTGTTGCAGGAATGGGACATTACTCTTCATTCCTGTACATGCATTTCTCCTGTGTAAGGCACCTGCTCTCAGCACTCCTTCCCCAGGCATGATATTAGTTCCCAGGATTTTCTGTGTGAACTTCCTTAATCTGTTACTCTGTTGCTGCACGTTTTATACAACACTTGACCTTGGTTAGCGACTTTGATCATTCTGCTCTCTGCAATAATGACCTTGGTTTGTAACCTTGATTATTGTACCTTCTTCAGTCCCTGAATTTTTGTAGTGTGTTTGGCTATTCTGCTTTTTCAGTGCACAGTTAGTACGGTAATCTTTAACGCGGATTTTTGCTTGCGCGCCGGGTTAAAATTACTGTGTTAATGGTAATATTATTAGTGTTATTCCTGGCCGAATTGAATTCCCCCGCTTAGTGTTTTTTCTTTATGACTGGGATAAGTGGCGCTAGAAAACCAAGACTTTGGCCACATTTAACAAATAGAGCCCTAATTGAAGAATCTGTGTTATCTTGTGACTAATCTGAGGTTCTTTTTAGCGATGTTCATTTCAGTATGTTCAAGGTTATTGCATAAAGTTTTCTGTGCTGAGTAGCATCATTTACTGCAATAAACACGACTCCATCTGTACAGAGTAAATTGTCTATACAACAAACATACATATTGTAGCATGCAAAAATATTATTGGGAGTTATAGTTCACCAGCCATTAAAGTGTCTTCGAATGCTTACCTCTGAGTATATATATCAGTGTCTGAGCAATTCTACTTTCTGAGTATAAATTTCCATGAAGTTTTTTTAGAAGTGTTTTATTTCTTTATTTAGTAGTTGGAGTTTTATGTCACTTTCTGCCTATGGCGAAACTCTGAATGTGTGGGAGAGATGGAGTAATTTATTCTGCCTGTCAGAGCTGACTCTTTCCTTATGTTTGCAGAGTCCATGTCTCATATTCAATTCCATACTTGTATTCCAACAGTGTTTAACTCATTTGCCACCAGAATTTAATTAGGAGTGCTATTACAGTGTTATCCTTTTCACCAACATGAATCTTTAACATTCATTTATAAGGGTAACACATGTGGGCTGTTATCAATTATATTTTCATTAACATTCAGTTTTATATATAAAACAATATAATTTTAATGAAATACATTTCTGTTAAGACATCTTATAGCTGTAATAAATATGTTTTCTAAATTATTTGTATCAGATCTTGCCTAGAAGTGATAGTATCCTGCTCATTGTTTTTTTTAGCTACTTAGCTATTTTCAGATGGGTTGATAGATTACTAGACATCAGTCAAAAAATTATAGTTGTATACAGCGGTCTAAATTTCCACTTCAAAGACTAATTTGGATATGTAAATGCTCCTGATATGTATCATAGATTCTGATATCCATTCCAGTCTCTCGGTCCCTAGGCATAGGCTACAATATTGATCTGTGACAGTATGTACTGTACTGTCACTACTGGGAGGGTGGAAACTTACACTATTATTGGTGGCAGCTTTCAGTCGGTCTTTCAGCAGTGTACTCTCTCACTATTTGAGGAACAGCAGTAGGACTAATGTGGAGATGGTGCCCGAGAAGTGGGCGAAGATGCCCGTCATCGCTATTCCCCTGGAGGGGCTGAAGATGTGCCTGGTGCCCGTGAAGGGGGTGAAGAGTCCCCTGGTAGCTGAGCCCTGCAAGCGGGTGAAGAAATAAGGTTACTCACCCGTCCATCGATCCAGCGGCAGTAAGTATGAGTTCTTTCCTGCAGGTCCTGTGCGCGGGGGAAGGATGAGCCAATCAGGGCTCATCTTTCCCCGCTGGCCAATCAGCGGCCGGATGCGCGAGCCAATCGCGGCTCGCGCCCGGCCATTTAAAAGATTGGCGCCGACGCGAGCCAATCAGCGCTCGCGCCGGCTGATGATGTCGCCGGGTGGCGCCATTTTGTCAGAAGTCCGTCGGCGGAGAAGAGGGAGGACGTCTCTTCAAGACGTCCAGCAACAGGATCAGCGGCAGGGGGCCCTTGTAAGGGCCGTGAGCTACCCTGCCGCCCGAAGACTACAATCAAGCAGTGATCGCCGGCGGGGAGCCCTTGTAAGGGCTGAGAGCGCCCCCGCCCCAGCAGCAACAGGAGATCCAGCGCCGAAGAGGAGAAGAGGCGCCGCCGGCTGGAGGGTCTGGAAGACCCGGAGAAGGAAGAAGACGGCGTGGCAAGCTGAGATTCCTGCGCAGAGCAGGTAAGTTGATTCAGCGTTAAATTCGGGCACTAGGCCCGGGGCCACGGTCTGGCACAAGGCCCGTTGGCATAGTGAATTAGGGGCACAAGGCCCAGGGACTTGGGCACTAGGCCCCTACTAATTAGTGGGCCAGTAGGCCATATTACTGTTGATAAAGGGGACAAGCCCCTGTTAGTTAGACAGGGGGTGCGAGAGCCCCAGCTGTAATGCTATCTCAGGCAGTAATAAACAGAACAAAAACATTAAAAATGCTATATTCTTAGAATTAAGCATTTTTTAAGACACCACTGTTTTAACTAAAATAATATATATTAATTTATTTAAAAAATGATATATATGAGTTATATTATATATAAAGTTTTAATGTGTGTGTGTCTTTTTGAAAGCCGAAATCTGGGCTTTCAGTTCCTTTCTGCATGAGCAAGTCAGCAACCTAGCTCCTACATGCACACAAGTACGGATACAAAGAAGTAGTCACAGTTATATGACTATGATATGCTGGAGAAGGAGTGGTAAGTAGAGGTGTGCATATCTATAAGTTTCCCATTGTCCCTGCCTGTCCCCAGGGCCGGATAAAGGGAATGGAGGCCCCTGGGCTAAGGGGCCTCCACTCCCCCGTGAGGGCCCCCCCTGTGATCTGAGCCGCACCCCCCCTTGGTGATCCGAGCCGCCCCCCCTCCCCCTGGTGATCCGAGCCGCCCCCCCCCAAGGCACTTACCCCCTTCTCCTGGCATTGCAGTCCTTCCCTGGCGCGCTGTATGCTCTTTACTGAGGAGATCTTGTGAGAGTGAGACTCACGAGATCTCCTCAGTAAGGAGACTACAGCACGCTGGGGAAGGACCGCAGTGAAAGTGCTCAGCAGAATTGATCACGCTGGGAGCGCCCCCGCCCGATCAATACTGCTGCTGAGCACTTTCAAGGGCCCCCTGGAAGCCCGAGGCCCCTAGGCTGTAGCCCAGTTAGCCCTATGGTTAATCCGACCCTGCCTGTCCCCCAGTCTGAATGCATTTGTCTATCCCACAGAGATTAAAACAATTCAAACTTCATGTGAAAAGAGAAATGTGTTTCAACTAGTGATGGTCAAACCAGTTTCAAAGTTTGTGCAAGCTTAAAACATTCAACCATGGTTCAAGCAGTCTTGAATCTGTTCAAGCAGTTTTGAATTTATTTACAAGATTTAGCCCGATTATGCAGGTTTGATGAACATAGTTATCATACTTCTCGTTCATCATTTAAATCAGTCTGTAACAGCAGACTGAATAATTGTGGTGGACAAGCTAGTCTAAGAAGACATAACTGCTTCTGATCATTTTAAAAAATCCCCAAAAAGTTTTCTTTTTTAAAGACTCAGAGTGGAAACACTCTATTAAAAATTAAAACATTTATTTATTTTCAGTTAGTGAATAATAGAGAAGTTGTGCAAGGGCACTGAGAGGACTGGATTAAGGCTTTGGGGGACCCAGGGTCCTTAAGACACGGGTCCCTGTGATCTTAAATTAAGGGCACAGTGTCATCATTCACAAAAAAGATAGGGAAAAACTGTTTTATTATTACTTTCATATCTCTCTTATTGCCCCTTCAAAATCTCACGTATTGCCCCCTCCGTATCTCACTCATTGTTCCTTCCATATCTATCCCATTAACCCCTCCATATCTCTCCCTATTTCCCTTCCATCTCTCATTGTTACCCCCACCATGTAACTTTCATAGCTACCTTCTAGCTCTTTTTGCAGTCACCTCTCTTTAGTTTTCATTGCAGTCCCTTTCCCATAGCTATCATTGCAGCACCCATCCTAAAGTTCTCAATGTAGCCCCTTTTCTATAGTTCTCATTGCAGCCCATTTCCTATAGTTGCTTTTGCAGCCCCTTTCCTATTATTCTTTCTTCAGTTGTTCTCTATATTTTTCATTGCAGCTTCCTCTCTATAGTTCTCATTGCAGCCCCTTCCCTATAATTCTTATTGTAGGCCCCTCCTTATAGTTCTCATTGCTGCCCTCCCCATATAATTCTCATTGCTGCCCATTCCCTATAGTTCTCATTACAGCCAGCTCCATATAGCTCTCATTGCAGCCCCTCCCTACGGTTCTCATCGCAGCCCCTTCCCTATAGTTCTCATTACAGCCCCTTCCATATAGTTATTTTTACAAACCCATCTACAACGTTTTTGCTTTTGCTAAAACCATCTCCATCATGTGGGTGTATTTCCAACTCCCTGTGTACTGTGTTGTATTGGATTAAAATGATTTTGGGCTCTGGCCTTTAAGTATGCCATGGGCCCCAGATTACATTTTCACTACATGTTAAACATACATTATGTGGTACACCATGCACCTCATAATATTCTTTTGACATATTATTTTGGTCCTGGGTCAGATTATGCCCCACACACTTCTCTTAGTCAAACATTATGTCCTCTGTCACATTTTCCACCAACCTCCATCTACTTCCTACATTTGCCCCAGCCCTACATCCCCTGTCCACACATGACCCTCTACCCCGCTACGACCTTGCTCATATGATCACCAACCTCCCTCCCATTGTGATATAATATATATGACAATAGGAAGAAGACTGGGGGTCATAGGTAACAATAGGAGAGAGAGTAGGAGTCATATGTGAGAATGGGAGGTATGGTGGGGGTCATATGTTACAGTGGAGGTCATATGTGAAAATCGGAGAATAGTGTGGTAGTATATGTGACAAAATTGGGACTGACCCATCATAATCAGGACAGTTTGCAGAATGTGCTGATTTTTCTTGCCTGTTCTTGCATCTTTGAATAACTCATAGAGCTGGTATCTTAAGCTCAGCTTGGAACACAAGGGCCCTGTCTGTTTAGGAAAGGTATAAGTGGTATTCACCATCTGAAAAAAACAAGAAACTATTAAAAAGTATATTTCTGCTTCCCTCCAACAAGCTTGGACATTAAACCAATAACAACTGCATTTCATAAATAAGCCTCCTTCCCTCCCCTCCAACTAGTCTGTCATTAGATCAATAATTGATAAATAAAACTCACATTTAATATATAGACTTCCTTTCCCACAACCAGATCTTGCATTAAATCAATACTACCTACATGTAATAGATAAGCCTATTTACCCTTTAACCAGTCTGACAATTACTCAATAGCACCCTTGATTAATAATTAGAACCACCTACCCAACCCCAATATCAAATTAATAGCATTCGAGTGTAATAAAAAGGCCTATTTCCATCAATGAGCCCCACAGTTAAATTATCCACAACATTTAATATTTACTTTGCATTGATATAATAGCCCCTACAATACATTAATAGTCCCACAATAAGTAAAAAGACTGCATATTAAATGAATAGACTCCACATAACTTCAACAGCCTCCATCATCATCATCATATCTTATATCATTTATATGAAATCACAGAATCCACAGCGCCGCACAATCAACAAAAAAATAAATAGACAAAATATAGATAAGTAATGCGCAAGAGAAACAATAGAATCAGTAGATCAATACAAGAGAAAATACAGAGAGCAACTACATAGGAAGACACAACTTCAACAAAAGAAACATTACAATGAGGATTAGGAGATAGGCAGTAGAGAGAGTCAGACTTGTGGATGTTAATATTCAAGAGCATTAGGAAAGTAAATGGAGATTATAGGGGTGGAGAGAAGCGAGAGGAGGAGGTATATGTAGCAAGAGAAGGGTGCTGTTTAGCATGATGTTGATAGCAAATGGAGATGATAGGGGCGGATGGAAAGGAGTGGAAGGGGCAGGTGGAGCATGGGAAGGAAAATGTTTTAGATGGGGCGAGGTTGTCAAGTGTGAAAAGGTGAGTTTTGAGGGAGCACTTGAAATATTTGAGGTTGAGAGAGAGTCTGGTTGGGTGGGGCACATAGTTTCAAATGTGGGATGCAGCATGGGCAAAGTCCTGAAGGTGGGAGTGTGAAGTAGGGACAGGGGAGGAGGCGAGGCAAAGATCATTGACAGAAGTGGGTGAGTAGGAATGTATATTCTTAACAAGGTCAGATATCTAGTATGGGGTTTTATAAGTGAGGTTTAGCAAATTTAATTATATTCTGGAGGGAATGGGGAGCCAAAGAAGGGCTTTGCAGAGAGGTACAGCAGTAGAGAAGATTAATCTCAACACCACGTTCAGGGCAAATTTCAGTGGAGAAAGATATTTTTTATAGGCAGGCCAAAGAGGAGAAAATTGCAATAATCAAAGCATGAGATGACAAGAGCATGGATGATGGTATTGATGGCATCCAGTGAGATGAAAGGGTGAATCTTGGCAATGTTGCAAAGTTGGAGGCAATAGGATTGGGTGAGGGACTGGATGCAGGAAATGAAGCTAATGGTGGAGTAAAGGATAAGACACAGGCAGCACACGCAGGGGACAGGGGAACACCAACAACCTTAACAGAGATGGGAGGAGAGAATGGGACATTAGGTGGTGGAAAGATTATAAGCTCAGTTTTGGATATGTTCAGCTTGGGGTGGTGTCCAGCCATCCAGTTGGACCACTAGCTCCCATATTACATTTATAAAATCTATACATTACATTAATACCCAGTTATTATGGTTTCTGTGTGATAGGAGATTGGAGCACGGCAAAACAGAGACACAAATTCTAGCTCAGGATAGCAGGATACAAAAACACAATTTAAAAAATACACTGAACAACAGGGAACTGAAGAAACAAAGGGCTATATGTAGACAAACTTTGAGTTGAAGTAATGGTAATCAGACAGGACCAAGGACACACAAGGACAGAACACTGGTTGTCAAAACACTGGAACATTGGAAAAGAATACCTGCAGAACATTGGTTAGCAGGATGTCCACAGCACACCCATAGGATAAAAATAGCTGGTGCATACCAAGCCAAAGTTCATCAATAATCAATGACCAACAAGGTACAGAGTTTGGGTTGGGAATTTAAGTTAGTAAACAGGTGATCAATCAAGGGCAGGTGAGGTGTAAATGTCAAAAAGTTCACAAGAGCAGTACCTCTGGTAAAACAAAGATACTGCATTACTAATAAAACATACAAGAGTGTTCTTATACCCATAAGAAATTACATTAATACTCCCATCCAAATCACATTAATACATAAGCACCACACTTACTTGCTCAGTTGTTTAGTAGGGTTTCTATGATGTCTGTGGCAGACTCCTCTGTCTGCTTCCCATTGGTCTCTGCACACCTGGGGTGGGGGGAGGGCAGAGCATGTGCTGAGGAGTGATGGGGGCTAGACTATGTAAAGGTAAGGGAGGTGGAGGAACAGAGAGGGAGAAATCAGGGGAAAGAGGGAGAGTGAAAAGGAGGGAAGAGAAGGAACTGAAGGGGAGGAGAGGCTAGAGTGAGAGACAGATGAAATGAGAGGAGCAGATGAATTGTAGGAGTAAAGGAAAATGAGGGAATGTATTAGGAGCCACATGGACATCAAGCAAGCTAAGTGGATCTGACCTGATCAGTCCCTTGAAGTGAGCTTAGGCACAATTCCCTCAGTTGGCAGACAATGAGCATAGCCCACAAGAGCAGGGGCCTGCTGCAAGACCAGACCGGGGCCTTGGGCCACTGCAACCCCAAACCAGTTAAAAAATAAATCGATTAAAAATAGTTTGAAAAACAAAAATCAGATCAAATAATTCACAAGCTCCACCTCTGTCTATAGTAGCAGTATGTTTCAACTGTCAAATCTGGCAATAGGTTTTAAAAAAAAAAAAAGAATTGGGGTGTGATGCACATCATTCCTTATACACTATTAGTGTAATATAATGGTGCGTGGATGGTACACAGTACTTTATGTTCTTTACCCCTCCCATCCCCAATTCGTCAATCTGCCTGCTTCTATTACTCCCCCTTCATTTCTCATACTACATTTGAGAAGTTTTGTTACTGAAGTTCTTTTATTGGGCTGACACAGTAACTCTGTGGATGATACCAAAGATTAACTTTACTCTCCACTGCATTTTGCTAATGTTAATTAAACCATCTAAAATAGTTTTTGGCATTAAACGTTAAATTGTCAAATTACAGTAAGTTAACATAAAGTACAATAAAATCCCTGTAGATTTAACTACTAGATCATGATACTTTATTAATAATCGGAAGGTAAATGTGTTAAGATATTGGTGATCATAGTGGTGGTAAACTGGAGGTAAAAGGTTATCTCCTCTTTAACCTCAAGATTAGTGCCAATTTTACTAGTTTACACCACTTTAACAATCTCGTTTATCAGCACTACTATGTATAGTTTATCTCCAGCTTTACTACCATTGTATATTTTAACTCCAATTTATCACCAGTTTTACCTCGTTTATATCCACTATTACTTAAAGCTTATGATTTAACTTAAGTTTATCACCACATTATTACTTGCAGTTTATGAATTACCTCCAGTTTATCTCCACTGTTACCACCAAGTTTATCACTTGTCTTGCCTCCAGTTTAGGCTAGGTTGGGCTGTTACAGTCCAGGCTAAGTTAAACTGTGAATGGTTCCAAAAGATCAACTTTGCTCTCTCCTGCTTTATTTGTTTTTGCTTATAAAAATTATGGCAAGAGAGGCCACAAGCCAATCCACTTGAAATCATGTGTGTGTGTTTCATGGCATGCACTTACCCATTTGGGGTTAAGTCACCTGCATACCCAGTCAAAAAGATCCGCATGGAAGGTCCCAAGCTTAGCTATCCCCACAGTGGATGCTGGGTGTCTTCTTTTTCTGTGCTGAATACTGGGCAGACCAATGAGTTCAGGCAAAGTATCTCTCTGGGTCACACAGTCTTAGCTGCATTCCATTGCTTTAATTACCCCCTTTGTGCTGTTTCCTTTCAACATCTCCTACCAGCCTCTATTCTTTCCTTTAATTTTACCCAGCCCCTCTTTATTATATCCCTACTCTTCCTCCTACTGCCACCTGTCCAGCACCATTCATCAATCAGCCATTTTCTATTATTTCCTCTTCATTTCTCATTCTACATTAGAGAAGTTTTACAATGTTGTTATTGCTGTTCTTTTATTGGGCTGACACAGTAACTCAGTGGATGGTACCAAAGATAAACTTTACTCTCCACTGCATTTTCCTAATGTTAATGAAACATTCCAAAATAGTTTTTGTTATAAAAAGTTAAATTGTCAAATTACAGTTAGTTAAAATAAAGTCAATTATAATCTCTATAGTTTTAACTAGGGATGCTCAGACTAGTTTTTTGAAAACCGAGCCCCCCCCAAATTTAGGCAATCCGAGTACCGAGCCAAGGCAGCTCAGTAGTTTTGTGTGCCCTCGGAACTGAAATGTCATTGGTGTGTAGTCGGATCTCGCGAGTTCTGAGTTCCATAAGTACAGCCCTCCACGAAGATCCAACACCATTTCACAGATAGACACAGAAGGGCTAGCAGCGTTCTTGCCAGTCTCCCATGACATAGCATTGTGCCATTGTTCACACAAAAATAAAAGGGATTTCAATGTCCTTGTCACTCTCCAATCACATCGCTGAGTACCATTGCTCACACAAAAACAGGGGTAGCAGACAGTGTTCTTGTCACTCTCCAGTCTCCAATCACATTGTTGAGTGCCATCGATATGGACTCCGATCAGTAGCACCAAGCAGCTCCAGTCACCAGTCATGATGATACTAGTCCCTCTACACCATCTGCTAAAGCCTATGCGCGAGTGCATAATTGTTTTAAGTCAGAGACACAGAAATGTAAGAAAAAGCGTTTACACTGTCTGTGTGTGAGAGAAGTGGAGCCTGCAATACTGTGTGTGTGTTTGTGTGTGTGAGTGTGTGAGAGATGAGGTGTTGCCATACTGTGTGTGTATGACTAAAAGAGCAAGCCTGCCATACTGTGAGAGAGAGAAGGGGGGGGGGCTGCCATACTATGTGTGTGTGTGTGTGTGTGTGTGTGTGTGTGTGTGTGTGTGTGTGAGAGAGAAAGGGGAGCCTGCTACACTGTCTGTGTGTGAGAGAAGGGGGCCTGTAATACTGTGTTTGTGAGCAAAGGGGGGGGGCCTGCCATACTATGTGTGTGTGAGAGAAGGGGGGACTGTTATACTGTGTGTGTGTGAGATGGGGGGACCTGCCATACTGTGTGTTTGTGTGTGTGTGTGTTTGTGAGAGAGAGAAAGGGGTGACTGCCATACTGTGTGTCTGTGACTGAAAGGGGGAGCCTGCCATACTGTGTGTGTGAGAGAATTGGGGCCTTCCATACCGTGTGTGTGTGTGTGTGAGAGAGAGAAAGGGGGGCACTGACATACTGTATCTGTGTGAGAGAAGGGGGGCTGCCATACAGTGTGTGTGAGAATGTATGGAGGGCTTGCCATACTGTGTGTGTGTTTGTGTGTGTGTGTGTGTGAGAGAGAGCAAGAGGTGGCTGCCATACTGTGTGTCTGTGACTGAAAGGGGGAGCCTGCCACACTGTGTGTGTGAGAGAGAGAATTGGGGGCTGCCATACTGTGTGTGGTTTTGTGTGTGTGTGTGTGAGAGAGTAAGCGGTGCTGTCATACTGTGTGTGTGTGAGAGAAAGAGGTGGCCTGCCATACTGTGTGTGAGAGAGAGAAGGGGGGACTGCCATACTGTGTGTTTGTGAGAAACTGGGGGCCTGCCATACTGTTCATGAGAGAGAAGGTGGGCTTCTATACTCTGTGTGCTTGAGAGAAGGGGGGACTGCTATACTGTGTATGTGAGAGAGATGGGGGAGTCTGCAATACTGTGTGTGTGAGAGAAAAGGGGGCCTGCCATATTGTGTGTGTGTGTGTGAGAGAAGGGGTGCTGCCATACTGTGTGTGTATGTGAGAGAAGGGGCGGCTGCCATACTGTGTATTTAAGAGAAGGGGGTGCCTGCCATACTGTGTGTGTGAGCAAAGGGGGGGGCTGCCATACTATGTGTGTGAGAGAAGGAGGGGGCTGCTAAACTGTGTGACGAAAAGGAGAAAGAGCTGTCACAATGTGTGAAGGACAGAAGGGGGTGGTATATTGCTATAATGTGCCAAGGAAGAGAGGGGTATGTTGTTATAATGTGTGAGGGGATGGGAAATTCTTAATATAATGTGTGATATGAGGGAAGGGGGGGCTGTTTTAATAGTGGAATGGTGGGAGGTAGGCTATTAATTTAATGGGGTTTAGGTGATAGCTAATTATTTAATGGGTGCTATTTTATTTGTGGAGTGATGGTGGGGCAATTTTATTTATCGGTGGGCTATTTAATTTAATAGTGGGGCCTATTAAATTTGAATGGGATGACAGGGCCTTTGATTTAATGCTGTTGATGTTTAACGTAAATGCTATTGATTTTTGCTGGGGTTGGTTGAAGGGAAATAGGTCTATTTATTTAATGTGTGTGCTATCAATTTAAAGTAAGGACAGGGTGGAGGGAAATAGATCTATTTATCAAATGTGAGTACTATTATTTTAATGTTGGGGCTGGAGGGAGGCCTAATTATTAAACGTCGGTGCTATTGATTTAATGCCGAGGCTGTTTGGCGTTTTCTAAATTTCATGAACCCATTATTTTTTCCAAATAGGGCCTCCAGCATTCCAGGATCCAGACAACAGAGCAGCAACTGAAACACCAGCAGCCACAGGTGGTGAAAGTGACCAGACAGGTAGGAGAGAGCAGAACAGTCTGCCAACTGTCCTGAATCTGGTAAGGCAGTCCCGAACTTGGGTGACTGTCTCGCTTAGTCAGGATTTGGTCCGGCTGCAAGGACAGTTGGGAGGTATGTCCTGCTTCACACTACTGCTTGTGAAGGCAGAGCTCAGTGCACCTAACAGTAGTGCACACACTATTGCCTGTGTATTTGTCTAAAATTTTAACCCTCCTGTCTTAATTGCCCCAGGATCCCTAAGCCTTATTCCAGCTCTGGTGATACTCTAGAGGTTTTTGCATTGATTCCATTGCCTGCTTTCTACTTTGCACTGGTCCCATTCTTAGATCACTTTGTTGAACATATGGCCACCCTGCCCCCATTGCACTGACAATATCTTTAATCCTGCCACCTTTGCACTTACTATATCACCAGTAAACCCTTGAAATAGCTCTCCCCTTCACTTTTGCCATTGTATGCCAATTCTCTCTGTACTGTCATTCAAACCACCCCCAATCACTGGGCACATTTAGAACTAATACACAATTGTTACAAAAGAGGTGTTTTCTTGCAGATGCTTGAAGCATTTCACCTTTGTAGTGATCGCACTGGATAGCCATTTATTATAAGAAGTATTTTTAATGCATTTTTTGAAACACACAGTACACATATTTATATATGATATACAGAGAGATTTTACTGGTAGTTTGCATCTCAGGACGTCAGGGAAAGATGCAACAGTGCGATGAGGTCAGTGGCGGATCCAGGGGGGGTCGATCGGGGCGATCGCTCCCCCTAGCAGGGGTTTGCTGCCGGCGGCTGCACACTATGTGCAGGTCCGTTCGGCAGTGACAGTGTGCTGCCCGGCTGCTCTGATTGTGTTTAAAACACAATCAGAGCAGCCGGGCAACACATTGTCACTGCCGAGCGGACCTGCACATAATGTGCAGCCGCCGGTAGCCTTGAAGTCAAAAAGGGGGCGGGGCCTAAATCGCCCCCCCTAAATCGCCCGGGGTAGGATACTTTTCTAGATCCGCCCCTGGATGAGGTGCTCATATGTTGCTCTGGCAGACTGTTCATATACGATTGTGCCAACATGTTTCGTATTAGTTAAACTTATTAAACAAAAGTCCGATATGTTTCTATGAAGGGAATTTTCAAAGGCTGTGTTGGTAGACAACTAAACAAGTTTGAGCACAGAGGCATAAACCAGTCGCAGATCATGCAAAAATATTCATGTATTTTCATAATACAAGACGGACAGCCTTTTCCCTGCATTTATTTAGATATGACCCACTGTGTATTATCACAACTAGTTTTTCCTAAATGTTATTACAACCAAATTCCTGTAGTTCTAAATTCCGCTTTCTTTTGTGTTGGCCGCACCTACAGTTGCTTTGGTCCTGTCCACATGAGGCCACTTCAATCCTTTTTTCCAGTGCCACTTTAAGATTCCATTCCTCTCCTAGGTGTCCACATACTTTTAGCCATGTACTGTAGTATTCTTTTTCCTTTTTCCTTGTAATTTTTCAGCCCTGATCATCCAGATGGAGGTGGTGAATTATAGGATAGAACTAGAAGTTGCTGAATGCGCTGCTGTGTGCTGGAGAGCATCTCATTTAGAGACCTCTGTCTCCCAGTCTGAGTGTACCTGTCTGTCCTTCTTTCTGATTGTATCTTTGCCTGTTTTTCTTCAGCTGGGAAGCATAGGAGGGGAATGGAAATTCCCTGACTGATGAATGTCAAGATCTAAAAGAGGAGGTGCCCACAGCTGGGACTCACTGAGATCATTGCCTGGAATGTAAACATAAAGGTAAGCAATGAATCACTCCTCTACTCATTCTCTCTTTATCTCTATTTCTCTCCATAAATAGCTACTGTATTGTACTGTAATGTGTCATTCTGAAAGTGACACAGAATTTTGAATGGGGAATTTTGTTTCCCTGTCGGTCACATGAAATTCAACTGGGAAAATGATGCTCATGCAGAGCAACCATATTTCACATTGAAAGCTATGTTACATTATATGAGCTTAGGAGAGTCTGTGAATGCCAATTGTTTTGGCTGTCAAAAAAGCAATTTTTAGAAATGGTAGTGTAACATTTCCAGAATGCTAGACAGGACATGATTAAGGAGTAAAGCCGCACTAGGCTAATACGCTCGTAGCTCCTCCTCACCTTCCACACCACGCTAATTCCTGGTTGGTAAAAACAAACTTGTCTTAAATTTAAAACTGTCTTCCTTCACCTCCTATTTTCCTTGCTTCGCAACTATTCTCTTATATTTTAATATTAATTTCAGTTTATGCCTTTCCTTGTCACAATTTTGTACTCCCAAAAAATGTACTCTCCCACAAAAGCCTTGCGCTCTAGGCTGCAGCATAAACAGCCTGTTAGATAATCAGGACCTGGTACTAGAGTAAAACATGAGAGTATAGGGGAAGTATAACTCTGGAAATATTTTGCACATTTTTATTTGTGTATATTTACCATTTAGCATCAGCATAGAATGTTTTGTCTCCATGTATGGCCCAGAGAAGTACATTACCTGTTATCATGTTAATTTCCACATTCCAGACACACTTTTTCCTGCCTTCTCACTTCACTTGCTCCAGGTTAGCTACTTAATCCCACACACACTTCAGGTTCATGATACACCATACACCAAACCTAGAGGACTGATATCTGCCTGCATAGTGCCTCATTTAGAGTTGGACGCAAGTCCTTTTGTTCAGCGCAAAAAGCACTTTTGGCCAAAGATCCATCTAAATTTTGCACTCCTACTGAGACGGATCTCCCCATTGCACCTCTCTGCGCTTAGAGAGGTGGAACAGGGAAAGTAGTGGGTGAGACTAGCAATGTAAAGGTGTGTTCACGCTCTTTACATGCTATTTTGAGTTGAAAGCAAACGCTGATAGGTCTTTAGGAGACATACCTTTGTGGGTGCTTTCAGTTGGTGCAAGAGACCTTAATGTATTAAAGAGCAATGTAAAAAATAACTAAATTTAAAAAAAAAGGTTTGCACCCCCTCCTAAACACCATAACGATCCCCTTTTCTGTTTAGGGGTGGGGGAACAAGTTTTATTTATTTGTTTATTTAATTATCTGCTTTACCGTGCGCTGGCCCATAGGGCTGATAAAGAGGTGTGTTTGTGCAATTTGCACAGTATTCTAAGTTGCACAGATCTAAATATCCGTGCCACTCTAAATACTGTGTAAATTACAGGATGCAATTTACACTCACAATTTCAGTTTAAATTGAGTTAGACTCTAAGGGCCTGAGTCATTAAGGAAGGTAAGTTAAATAAAGGAGTAAGTGTTCTCTTGGACAAACCATGTTAATCAATGCAAGGGGTGCAAATTAGTTTATTATTTGGCACATCAGTTAAATACCGGCTGTTTTTTCTTCTAGCACACAAATACGTAATAGCTTTATTTGTACACTGAAATTTAAAGTTGATCTTGGACATGCCTTAAGCCAACTATAAATATGTCCCCACATTTTAAATATACCTCGCCCTCCAATGCAACATGGTTTTGCACAGATACAAAGTTACTCCTTTTTATGCTTTACTCCACTTAATGACTCAGGCGCTAAGTGAGTTCCATAGTGTCAATGGCCAATCAGCATCTGGTTATAACTCAGCCTCACTGCCTACGTAGACAACAGATTTTCTTATAGAAATTTCATGAATTAATAATGCAGAATCATTACATAAAAATACAAATTACCTTTTTTCCTTTTCGTCCCATCCACACTGAAATGCTCTTTTATGGCTATACTGAAATGGTACAGAAACTGTTGAGTATTTGAATAAAATAACATACCCTGACTGATTAATTTTTAATAAAAATCTCACTTTATATAAGTATAAATGATGCAATACTTTATGACTATGGATATTTTCATGCCATCAATGTTAGCATGGAAACTAGATGCATTGCATGGTGTTAACAATCTTTACCTAATCTATCTTTATCTAAGGTTCACCTCCGCCTTGTCTGATGTTCTGTGTTCTTGATGGTAAATAAATAAGATTATCTCATTAGTTAAGCAGCTAAAAGTGTGGGTCAGTCATTTTAAGATAAAGGTGATGAGTTCTAGAAGCCTTGTTCAAAAATAATGATTAATTATTCATTAGTGTTAAATAAGACCAACTCTCAATAAATAAATGATAGCAAAGCCAATTACATAGCTAAATTACTTTTTCTCGCACCCCTTTATCAGACAAGACAAGACCCTTTTTTTCTGAAATAATATTTTCGCATTTCACTGGCTGCACGTTGTATCTGACACAATGAAAACATCTGACTGTGTTTTTGAATTTGCTCGTAATTAGGTTCTCACAGATGGAAAGCATATTCATCCTTACAGTCCCATGTTGAGAATGTATGTGCAGCTCTCAACCAGCTGCATGAGTCATAGATCTGGCAATTAAACTTGGTTCCCTATCAGAGAAATGATTCTCTCCCTCCTGCGTTACCCACGGCAAGTTGGCATTGAGGTAACTCTTTATATCTAGGTTTAGTTTAAAATATTCTAAGGGATTTAATTATTCTTAAATAAAGACAATAACAAAAATAACTCTTGCATCCTACGTTCTCAATTAGCCTTTTGCATAAGCTGCTGTACATTCTTTTTATCTCTTTGCGCAACTATTTAGTTAACTGACCGAAAAGCTAGGTACTGGCTTACCTGGAATGCCAGTATGAAATATATATATATATATATATATATATATATATATATATATATATATATATATAATGCTTGCTACAGATGTATAAGCTAAACAAAATGAAGTATGCATGGCATCATGTAAAAAAAATAGCTGCAGTGTGCTGAATTGGCACCACCCATTCATTCCCTTTTTTCCAATAGCTGCACTTAAGGAACTAGTGGAAGACCTGAAGTTGGTCTCTCTAAGATTAGAGGAGTTCCTGTGAAAGTTCAAGTTTTCCTACACCCCTTCAAAGTTTTAAAACATGCTTACAACCCCTTTATTGGGGGGAAGCAAAGAAATGACAAACTTTGGTGACCCCTAAATTATACTTCACATAGGGGACTATTTATTAATAGAACCTCTGTTGCTGAGATAAACCTAATTTCTGGCAATACAAAATCAATTATCAACAATTTATCAAAGCAAAATATAACAGCGCCAGCTGAGTGATACTCCGCTGCTCCGCAAACACTGGCACAGATCCTTATGGGTTAACTTACTGCTTCACCAGCCCAGTCTCTGCAGATGTGCACATGCATGAGGTGATATTGGAAAAATGTACCCAGCTGTACTGGCTAACTTATCACATTTATTTTGACAAAATGTTCATATTGAAACAGACAAAGAAACATTGTTTATATTGATATTGAAACACTGTATATAACAACATTGGTATATTTTACCTAATAATATTGGGACAACATTCCCACTAAAAGAGACAAACTATACACAATAATATTGGAATACTGTTTCCTTTGATGCTTAAGCACTGAACATAATGGAACTGTGAGTAAAGAATGTGTGCAATGTGGTTGGGGGATCTATGTAATTTCAGTGTTGCTACTTGCTAGGAATTGTTTGCAATGTGGGGCAGTTTGTGCAATGTGGAAGGGAATGGAATATGAGCAATGTGCCTGATGAGCAAAGTAGGGGACAGTGCTAAAACTGGTACCCAAAACTGCTTATCGCTACAATAAAAAATGACCATAATATCACCATAATCTATCATTAGATAATTAGTGATTATTAATAATGCTGTCTCATTGATAGTGGTTCTGAATGGCAGGACCTTAATTAGAATACAAACTGTCCAGGGCACAAAGTTGAAGGGGGACACAAGATAAATGAAATTTTATTTTTATTTGGTTACAGTTGAGGCTAGGGGTGCCAATTTTCCTTTTTGACCCAGGTGCTAAAATTTCTAGTTCAACTACTGCAGATTGGTAAGCATTAACTTACCACTTCACTGGTCCACTCTATGTTGATCTGAGCATGTGCAAACCATCTACCCTAAAACATAATATTACTTTTTAAAAAAAAAAAAAAAACATCTGTCCATTTATACATATATACTTTGCCAGTGCCAAATTCTGTGCTCTTAATTTCTCAGAATGTGGACTTTCTGTTGTCTTGGCAATACAGATATTTTTGGCAATCAAATCAGCATCAATGTCAGTTGTACACACTTACTTGAGTGGGAAGTCCAACTATTGGCCTATCTGTACAGTCTGTTTTACATATTTTTTACACTTTATAACAATTATATATTACACTAGTCAACACTGATTTTATTGCCAATCATGATAGTGATTTGTGGCTAACTTTGTGGTACTGATTATGGATATGGAATTTGCTAGATTGGCTCTAATTTTTTAGATAATCGGTAAGCAAGTAAAAACCCAACAAAAGAAGAAAAAGAGGTGTCTCAAATGGGCACTCGAGGATATATTAAGAAATAATAATAAAAGGTATATGCTTTATTAGAAGCAATTTGTTATACTCCATATCTGTTTCATTTACTCCAATGCCATCCGCTTTAGCTCCTAAAAACACAACTGAGGCTGTGATCAATACTGCCATTAACCAAAGAAAACAAATCACTGCAGTCATGTCTTACATTAACCAAATCCTTCTCCCTCTTCTTCTACGTTCTCGAACAACACTTTTAGTCCAAAGTCCTCTTCTGGTGGAGTGTAGGTGACTGCATACTGTGGGATTCCTGTATTTACCTGCTTACAATGAGAGGCATGCACTCACAAGTGCATTTACTGTAGTATCAGTTGTTAGAAGTACTTGCCATGAACCTTCCCAGTGATCTGAAAGGGAACCAAAATGTAAAATATTTCTCATCATCCCAAAGTTCCCTGGATGGAGTTTATGAGCAGGTCCCACAATAGGCTTTGGCTGACCCTTAGCATGTTTGGAGTGAATCTCTCGCAACTCTCTTTTCATCTGTACAGTTTATTTTATTGTAACATCATGTTGTAGGCCAGTGTTGGCTAACCTGTGTTACTCCAGGTGCTGTGAAACTACAAGTCCCAGCATGCTTTGCCAACAAATAGCTGCTTTTTGCTGGAAGGGTATGCTGGGACATGTAGTTTCACAACACCTGGAGTGTCACAGGTTAGCCAACACTGTTGTAGGCTAAAGTCTGTTGGGGAGCAAAAAATAAGATTTGCCAGTTTCCCAAAAAGTATCTTATAAATTGAGAGATTCAGAGATTACCTTGGAGTAGTTCTAATGCTATAAAGAATCAAAGGGAGTGCTTGAGGCCACAACATTCCTGTTTATCTCAGAATTTTCCCTAGTCTGTTCTTAATTACCCCATTAATTCTCACTACCTTGCCTGATGCTTGTGGTCTGTAAGATGTGTGTAATTTTGAGTCAATCCAAATCAAACCACACATTGTTTGAAACACTTGTCCTGTAAAATTAGTACCTCCATCACTTTAAATTACCTGTGGCAACCCATACCTACACACAAATTCTTGTATGATTATCTTTGCAGTAAATGTGGCAGTGCTGGCAGCAGTGGGCCACACCTCAATTCAACCTGATAACATATTAATGCTCACCAATACAGATTGCAAATTTCTACTGTATGGCAGTTGTATATAATTTATTTGAAGTCTCTGAATTGGGCCTGTAGTATGAGGCAAATGTGTTGGTTCAGCTGGTATTGTTTTTCCCACATTTGCTCTTAAGCATGTAATACAAGATCTGCATTTTATTTGTGCTGCCAAAGTTGCTATAATTTTGCACATGTTATCTGCTCCTACATGAGTAAGTCCATGTGCAACTTCAGCTAATGCTGGGAGCAAAGTTTTTGGAGCTATAGGTTTTCCTTTTAAGTCTTTTCACAATCTACAGTATATCTGGATCAGACACACATCCTTTAACTTTCCAGCTAGCACGTTCCAATGGAAGGTAACACTTTTGCATTGCAATCTGTTTCTCCAATTTAACAGATTCAAATGTCATCATCATAAGTTCTACTGTTTCTGTATATTTAACACTGTTACATGCTGCTTTGTCAGCTATCTTATCACTTGTGCCATTCTATCTGTCTGATTAGTATGTGCCTGGCACTTTATAACAGCAAATTGGTTGGGTAGCTGTATAGCTTCATTTAGTGCCTGAACCTGTTTTACATTTGCTATTTGTGTACCAGATGCGGTTAGATAACCTCTTTGTTTCCATATGTCACCAAAATCATGCACTACACCAATGGCATACCTTGAGCCTATGTATATATTCACAGTTTTATTTTCGGGCTGCTGTCAAAGTTACTAATTCTGCTACTTGTGCTGAGTGTGGAGGGCACAATGGACCTGCTTCAACAATATTAGATAGTCATGATTGCATAACATGTGTACAGTCCGCCATCCTCTGATAGTCTGTGGCAACTCCCATCAGTAAATAGGGTTAATTCAGCATGTGGTATGGGAGTGATGAGTTTTTCTGCAGGTACAGAAACACGTTATGCAATCTTGTTCTGAGTGCAATGCATCGTAAGTATGTGTGCTTTCACTTTTTATATCCTCCCCTCTGTGAGACTGAGGGCTAGATTTACTATCAGGCGTGATGCATGGCGGCTTCAAACCGCCATGCATCGCGGCGGTTTTCCGGCGTGTTTGCATTGCAAACAGCCGGATTTACTAATGGGCGCATTTCAGCTTCAATTTGAAGCCGCCGGCGATGTAACGGCGGGATGTAATGCTCAAAGCCGCCGGCGGCTTTGAATAGAACATGGCGCTTTTGCTTTAAATGACGGCGCTTTTGTGTAAAGGCGGTTTTTTTGAAAATTACACCTGTCTCCTGGCCTGTTACTATTGGCTATTTTCAAACTCAGGAGATTTGACATCACAAGCCCTATATAAACCACTGGCCTGACACTTTTTTCTCTGATAGGGTTTAGAGGAGTTTTGTGAGAGGAGTTTGGAGGATAGTGGTTTGCTGAGAGTTGGTGTTTGGTGGATTGGTGGAGCGATATCTGATTGAAGTGTGAGTAGTCCTGTGGTTTTTTCCTGTTTTGTACATTTATTTTCTCATTTATTTTCTGTCTTGTATTTTTTGTATTTGACTTGTCCTCTGTCTGTGTTACTTGTGTGTGACTGTGTGGAGAGTGTGTCTGTAGGCAGTGTAGTTTGTTCTTTGTGTTTGTAAGTCCTTCAGTGTTTTGTGTTTTTCTGTCTTCTGGGTAAAAATGTCCAGAGATAGGAGGGGAGCAGAGGCTGAGGAGAGGGAGATGGAGGTTGAGGGGTCAGAGGAGGGAGAGGGAGAGGTTGAGGAGACAGGACAGAGCAGGAAGACCAAGACAGGGAGGAATGTGCGCTTCTCACATGATGAGAATTGTGTGTTGGTGCACAATATCATTCCCTGCTACGAGGTGATCTTGGGGAACCTGGCAGCCCGGACTCCGCTAAGGCGGCGCCACCAATTGTGGGGGAGAGTGTGCGACGCTGTTAACGCGGTGGGCCCACTAAAGAGGACAGTGGCGCACTGCCGCAAGAGATTTTCGGACATTAAGAGGAGGTTGAAGGAAAAAATGGCCCAGGAAAGGAGGTCCACAAGACGCACGGGTGGTGGCCCCCCTCTTCGCGTTGAATATACCAGCTATGAGGAGGAGCTGCGGCAGATAATGCCCCGTGAAATAGTGGAGGGAATTAATGTGCAAGACACAGATTCGCCCTCGTTTGCCCAAGGAGTTGGTGAGTGATTTGTCCTTTTTAAGCTAACAATATTGAAAATGTTTTTTTATTGCAAAAGTGTCTTTTTTACTCAATCAGTATGTAAAGGGCAATAATTTTGTTTATAACTGTTTTTTAATGTGCAAACACATGTCTTCCAAAGATTTATTATTTGTAAAAGGCTTTTTGCTGCAAATACATTGTATGCTTTTTCTAATACATCCAGATTCACCTGGACCACAGTTGAGTCCCATTCCTACAGCTACACCTCCACCTTCAGTCAGTGATTCGGCCACAGAAGAGCAAGCAGGTGTGTGATTTATGTTTTTGTGCTAAATAATGGAGTTAATTGTTTTTCTGTGGAAATGTTGCTGGCAAATTTTTTTTATTTAAAATATGGTGTGCTATGCGACCTTAGGGCTACATTTACTAAACTGAGATGTTGGCTAGAGCAACCAATCTGAATATACCTTTACTTTATTTATTGCATTCTACAAAAAGAGAGCTCAAATCTGATTGGTTGCTATAGGCAACGTCTTCACTTTTTTACACACGCAGTTAAGTCAAAATACCCAGCATGTACTACACAGAGGGAGGACTGAAATAGGATTTGTGTACCCCAAGGCACGGTCTAGCCAGATATTGCGTAATAAATCACAATATTTGTAGGTTACAAATACTATGCTTTTTTAGCCCCCTCAACCATACATAGTTCATATGATACTGGGTATTAAAAGGATAATATGTGCATCCTTAAGCAGGTAGCATAGGACAATAAATCATTAATGCAAAAATTGTGAAACAATCTGTAGTTTGTAAAGATTATTCTTTCCTATCAAGTGTTCAGAATGCAATATACAAACATATTATATCCTATATACTTACCGTCATTTTCATACACAGGGCCCTCTTCATACCAGGCACCTCAGGTGGAGTCCCTCCAAATGTCCCCTGAGCCAGATGAGCAAACCATAATCACCCTGGAAACAGTGGATGCCCCTGTGTCTGGTTTCCAGGATGTTGCACCTGGCCCTGCTGAAGCCCCAGCACACCAGCAGCCGGCACCTCAGAGTATGGACCCAGCCCGTGAAATGGCGCAGTCTATTGGTGCTTTCCAGCAGCAGCAATCAGTCTTCATGGAGAGCCAAACTCACAACATTTCCCAAATTGCGGCCCAGTTGAGGCGGATACACCGCACAAATAGCCAAATTCCTGCTGCAATCAATCGTCTGGCTAATGCCTGGGAGCAATCCAATCTGCAGATGGCCCAAATGACTGGGGCTGTGGAGGCATTAAATTCCTCCGTTCGCGAGGGGAATGCGAACCTGACCCGGCTGGCAGGCCAACTGCAGCAAGAACTCATTGCCCGCTTGCCTGCACCCTTTTCCTCGGCCACCACAAGTACCGCTAGTACGCCAAGCACATCGGCACAGAGTACTCCTCCAAGGAGAGGTGCTCGCACCAGGGGTGGGCCAGGGAGAGGACAGAGTGGGGCAAAACATAGCGATATGCAAGCAAAAAGGCGTCGCTAGCGCTAACACATGACTATTGCCTCATGCTTTTTTTACTTTGTATAAGCATTATCCTTTATTATTTATTGTGTTGTACTGCAATAAATGCAGTTAAATTTCTATGGTGTCAGTGTTTATTTTCTGCTAATTAAACAAGAGTATAGTGATGTTTTAAAAAACTAGGCACTCAAATCATTTACACATTGCGCTCTGACTGTCACAAACATTGCACTCACATCAAACACATTTTAGAGAAATAAATGTTTTTCCTATTGTGTAGTAGTTTGTAATCTGCCTTCCGCCCTCTGTGCTCTGCACATCACCAGATGTGACACAGACCCCTTCTGCTTCAGTGTGTACTGCACTAATCGGTGGGGTAAATTGATGTAATGCTAGATTATGTATAAAACAGCCAGCCAGGATAATATCAGACCCCTTTTCAGGTGCATACATAACCACCCCACCAGATTATTCTAGTAAGCTGAACCTGGTTTACCAAAGTACAAATGTACGCTATAACACACCTCTACTAGTGGGTTTGTGCCTGAATTTGTGCTGTGCAGATGTGTGAGGATGCAGCAGAGGAGTCATCAGCCAGAAACCCATTCTTTATTGAGTACAGTTAAAATTGCTTTTACACTCTGTTAAGGGATTTGTTGCAATATTAAACAAATGTTGAACTTAGTAAAAAAATTGCATCGTGGGAAAACAGAAGAGAAAAAGAAACCCAAATTACACTGCCATTACAAGACACTGGCCTTTTAACATATACAATCCCAAAGGGACAAACTTTGCACATGAAATGGCCCTTTCCCTTCTGTTCAGATTGACCAAATACCTCAAACAGCACACTGTTTGAACAATCTCGCCGCTCACAAGCAGCGCTTTCATTTTGGTCTTTTGAATGGCGGTTTTCCGGCGGCTTTATAAACCCCCTAATAGTAAATCCGGCTGTTTGTATGTGGAGCATTGTTGAAACCGTCACGGCGCTTTATACAGAGGCGGGTTTGAAAACATCATTTCTGGCCGTTTGGATGGCGGGTTTAGCGTTAGTAAATCCGGCGATGGCTAAACCGCCGGCAAACCCGCCGAAAGTCGGCGGCTTTACAAACACGCCTGATAGTAAATCTAGCCCTGAGTCTCATATGAAAATGTTTGGTGGAGTAATGAATGCAATTTCCCAGCGAGTGAATTTGGTAGCAGAAGCATGTCTGGTCTGCGCTGAGGTGAGTAATGTATCAACAGCATGTGGGATTTACAAATCAACTGTATGTTATAACACTATGGGGTATATTTACTAAGATAAGGGTTTGAAAAAGTGGAGATGTTGCTTATGTTAACCAATCAGATTCTAGCTATCATTTTGTAGAATGCACTAAATAAATGACAGCTAGAATCTGATTGGTTGCTATAGGCAACATATCCACTTTTTCAAACCCGCAGTTTAGTAAATCTAGCCCTTTGTCTTGTGTTCTGTCAACCAGCAGTGCAGCTGCAGCTACAACATGATGATAATGCTTGTGCAACTGTGTCTAATTGGGCACTATATTAACCAACTGGTCTATGGTGTGTGCCAAGTTCTTGTTTTAAAACACCCAATGCTGTTTTTTCTGATTTAGTACAGAAAAGTTGGAAGGGTTTGTTGTAGTCTGGTATACCCAGTGCAGCAATGTTTTTAAGTCCTGGAATGTTTGCATTATTTCTTCAGTGTGTTCTTGCCTAGGCTATGTTGTGAAATTAGGTGTTGTAGTGGTAGAGTCACTGCTGAGAATCCCGGACACTCAATTTCAGTAACAGCCTGCAAGGCCTAGGAATGCTCTCACTTGTTTCTGGTTTTATGGTAGGGAATTTTTAAAAGCAACTATATTCTTTCAGGTGTAAGGTGTCTATAACCTGCTGTGAGACAGCATTCCAAATAATGAACCCTGTCTAAACAAAGTTGTATTTTTGTTCTGGATACAATGTTTCCTGTATGTGCAAGGTAAATGAGTAAAGATGTTGTATCAGCATGTGATGCTTGCAATGAAGGTGAACACAGTAATAAATTATCAAAATACTGAATTAAAACTGAACTCCATGTAGGCTGAAATACAGCCAAACTTTAATGCAAACAATTGGAAAATATTGATGCAAAATCAATAAAGCCCATGCGAAGGCGTGTCCAGGTGTATTGCACACTTTTGTACGTAAAAGCAAACAAATACATTGATTCTGTATTGATGTATTGGGTATTGAAAATAATACACTGCACAAATTAATGACATAAAAATGTGTTGTGACGGCAGGTATTATTTGCATTACAAATGTTGCCGGGTTTGGCACAACAGGGAATTGCGATTTTACAACTTTATTTAATGCCTGTTACGGCCAGCGGCTATTATCATAAACTTGCTGAACTAGAAATAGAGGTCTTCGCCTTTAGCAGCCACCTTTCCCGTAGAGCTTGTCATGCTCACAGGTACTGAGATACCCCCAGGTATACACTCTAGCATAGTGTAGGTTTATGAGTAATCTTGCAGCAAGGAAAATTGGAGGAAGAGACTGAATTGAAGAGGGTAGTCATAAGCAGGCTGAGGTCAGGGGTCTGTAGCAAACAGCATGGTCAGAAAACAGGCAAGGGGTCAGGGTTGGCAGCAAGCAGGTATTTCCAAGTAACAAGCCAGAGCAATCAGCAAACGAAGTCCAGATCAAGCCAAGGGGTCAACAATGGAAAAGCAATCATGAGTCAGAGACTTAAACAGCAGCCGGCCAGCAAACACAGAAGTGAGCACTATAACCGGAAGAGAGGCTAAGTCATCCCTGCCTTATATACATAGGGGAGTCAATCATCATGCAGGAAGCACAGCAGGAAGAGTCAGCCGCAGGGCTCCTTTAATTTACTGAGGATAGTTGCACACGAGCCCGGCTGCATCTTACGCTGGGACGCTGCGTTTCGAGCACAGAACTCACCATTGTTTTGACAACAGCCAGAAAGAAAGAGAAAATGACGTCCCAGTTGCCATGGAGACGGCCGAGATGCGGACAAGAGTAGGCAGTGAGTCACAGCGGCTTTGTGCACTGCCACAGCTTGTAACAATGTGCTTAAGTCTTAAACTAAGCGTGAGGTTGTATTGCTTTTGGGAACTGGAAAATAGGAGTGTTGACTGAACTCCTGCATTTAATTAAAACACCTTGTTTGAGTAATGACTGTACAATGGTAATTTTCCATTTCTGCCTCAGGCTTCAAGGAATACTGAGGGATTCTAGGTGGGTATTTTCCTGATTGTAACTCTATTAGGATTGGTAAGGTGTTGTGCATGTGTCCCATATCTTCACCCTCCTGTGACCAGGCACTTCTTTTAACATCTCAGTTACAAAATCAAATGATCATGCTCTTGTTCATGCAGTTTTGGTACATCTAGGTAACTCCGTCCGGAGTACAATAAATTATACAATTCATTTTACACAAGTCTGTACCCAATAAATTCATTGGTATGCTGACAGAATGAAAGAATGTTGTACTCAGTGGACATATTGCAACATTTTGGTCAGTGGACATAGGTAAAGTTAATACTCCTACTGCCTCCACTGTGTTACTAGTGTGAGGAAATGAGCAGTTGTCCTGTAAATCTGATCTGGCCGCCCTGGTATCAAATAACAATGGTTAGGATTTTTTCCTACCTGAGCCCTAACAATTGGTTTGTTTTGTGACTGTGGTTGAGAGGTACCCACGGCACAGATGCAAATGTAAACTCCAACTTATGTGTGTGAGATGAATTGCCAAGTCTGGTTTGGCTATCCAGACTGGGGTTGGTTTTGGGTATGTCTCTGGGGTGATCAATAAACACCTCTATTGACCATTCCTTGTTGTCTATATCTAGGGTGTTCTCTGCAATTCCTAGCTATGTGTCCATACTTGCCACAGTTAAAACAAGTAGGGCCATTGAGAGTTGGTTGGGGAATGCTCTTTGTTTTAATGTGTGGTGCCTGATAAGACTGTATCTGTAGAGTCATTCATTTATATTTTGTTTTGACTTTTCTAGTTTGAACATTTCTTTCAAGTTCTACAGCTGCCTTAGCTATAACATTGTAATTCTGTCCTCTCCATTGTTGGTACTTCTAGGTTTCTCTGTTTTTAATTGATTCCAGCAAACTGTCCATAAACAGCCCAACCATTAACTGTCTATGTGCCTCATTGTTAAACTTCCTGATGCCTGTATATTGTACCACATTATTTTCTGGCTTCCTTTTGTATTCTCTGACAGCTTGATTTGGCTCTTGTTTTGTCTGGCATAGTTTAGACCAATCGATCTTTGGAGGAACAACTGCTCTGATCTGTGGTTGATACCTGGTTACAGTGGCAGTTTGCTCATCTGCGGTCAGTGCATTATTTTGTTTTAATTGTGCATCATTGACAACCTGATTTGCTCGTACTAATCCATTAAGAAGTACCCTTTTGATAAGTTGGCTCCAATCTAAGGGTGTGGCTTCATGAACATCTACAAACCTACATGAATCTGCAACATTTATTTTAGGGTCAAGGAAATCCGTTACTAATTACTTAATTCACCTCTGCTCCAGAGGACATATACTAGAACTTGCCTATCTTCTGCTGGTTGTGCTCTCATAGTGTGAGTTTGTATTATTCCTGATGCCTGATCCTTTGTATCCACACCTATTCATCCTTAACAGATGTGATGTGCGCCCATTGTCTAGTGATAACTAGGATATCTTCATACTTCAGCTATTTTTGGGATCATTACATTCTGAAGGTCAATTGTTGTGTTGTTGTCAAAGTCACATAATTGGATGCAGTCATTATAAATTAATAAAGTTTTGATTGTAATAGCTTCATGTGCAATTGCAATCAGTACGCTACGTCATTCCAGGGTTAATTACGCAATCGCACGTAGAAACAGAGCAAATACATTTAAACTCACTTCTACATTTGTAAATAGATCACATTTAATAAAGTTCCAACTCAGATTATTTTATTATTAAGAATTAGAGATTGTTTAAACAAAGATAAACCTACATTAAAATGTTTTTATGGTTCAGGTCCTAAGAAATGTATGGTGTTTGGTCTTATATTAATCTAGATTTCATCACCAGGAATCCAAAGAAGCGATTGCACATAGCGGTCACTAGTTTTGATTAGTATAAGATTAATTCTCAAAAGTACTCTGTTAATGAGTTGGATTAAACCGGTTTTTCAGCGGGAAAACACCTATTCAGCTGTTGGAGTTAGTTGCCCCACCTTTGAAAAGGCATCATTTGAACTGACCTATGATCTGCATTGTACTGGACTGACTTGACCCCTGGACTAATGAAGACAGATCTTAGTGTTATCTTTGTATACATTATGACATCATTACTGTTTTGTTTTTTCAAATCAAACTGCATATAAACAAGCGCTGACCCAGCAACAGTCTCTCTCATCAAGCAGACTTCAGGATTGATGGGCTGTTACTGGATTTCAGTGAGGTACGTAATGTATCGGTTATACTTTCTTACACTTTATTTTATTTTGTTATACTTTTGCTATATTTTTCTATTAAATCTCTTGTGCGTTTGAACCACATTAATCGCATTGGACAATCTTTATTGGTGATGATAGAAACGGACATAACACTCTCTATTGCTACTTGTTTTGATTGCAGCTGCGATCCCCCCCTTCACCAACGAGAAAGCCTCCACTTACTATTGGTACATCTACTTGCACATTACTCGCTGGCTGATTAAGTAATGTTAAAGTGGCTGCCATATTGGAATCAAACCACATTTCTTCTTTAACATTATCTGTATTATTTTCACTAATATTCTTATTTTTAGTGATTACAGGGTAAATTGGTACATATGGTGGTGGTGGTGGCGTGCTAGGAGCAGAAGGTGGTCTTGCAGGCATGGCAGATTGGCTTTCAGGAGATATTTTTGTGTCTCTTTTCTATTTTCTTATGTAATTTTAATTGTTCATACCATTTGTCCAAACATTTCAAATGTTTTATACGTTTCTCTGAGCCATTCATTTTAATTAAACAATGTTTTAAATTGTCTAATACATTTACATCAAATGATCCGTTTGCTGGAAACAGATCAATTTGTCCCTAAAGTTAGCTTATATCATGTTGTACAGTTCTGTAATGAGTCATTTGCATTAGAGAGGGCGATGAATGGAACACCGCTTTCAACACACAGTCTGGCCACTACGAATATCTGGTCTTGTCATTTGGCCTCTGCAATGCACCAGCTCTTTTCCAAGACCTGATTAACAACACCTTTTGGAAGTTCCTTTACTCCCGGTCCCAGGAGCAACATCGCCTCAACTACAGAGAAATCTTCTTTTAGCTCTGCAAGAATCATTTATTTGCCAAACTCAATAAGTGTGAGTTTGAGGTCAATCAGGTTAGTTTCCTTGGGTATGTAATTTCTCCTAGAGGCTTCTCCATGGATCCTAACAAACCATCCTGAACTGGGTGCTTCCCACTAACTTGAAGGCCATTCAAAGGTTCTTGGGCTTCGCTAATTATTGCAAAAGATTTATCCATTCCTTTTCAGTCCCAGTGGCTCCAATCACTGCCCTAACCCAGAAAGGAGCTGGCACCACCAAAAGGACAACTCAAGCAGTAGCATTCTTTGAATCTTTGAAACAAGCATTCATTTCTGCTCCTGTCCTGTTCTTAGACATCCAATTCCTGGTTTACCTTTTGTGGTCGAAGTTGATGCCTCTGATGTTGGTACAGGTGCTGTTCATTCCCAGAAGGATCCCTGCAACTACAGATTGCACTCTTGTGCTCTTCTTTCTTGGAAATTCTCACCTGTTGAATCCGAGTATGATGCTGGCAATGGGAACTACTGGCTATTGAATGGGACAGTGGAGACACTGTCTTGAGGATGCTTCTCATGATATTACTGTTCTCACCAATCAGAAGAACCTGCTGTATATTGAATACGCCAAGAGAATCAACTCTAGACAAGCACGATGGACTCTATTATTTACTCGATTCAGGTTTATCATCATTTTCACACCTGGATCAAAGGACATGAAAGTTGACTCCCTGTCATAGTTACCTCTCTGATCACAACCCTGCCACAGAACCGTTATCTATTGTTCCTGCTTCATCCATCCTTACTGGACTGGTCCAAGATCTGGGTTTAACACTCTGGTGATTGTAGAACCTGGAACCTTCTGAGATCCCTGAGAACACATTGTTTGTTCCAGACCATCTCAGGAAAGCAATCTTCTCAGAATCTTATGTTAGTAGGATCTCTAGACTGATTTATTGGGCCTTTTGTTTATTGGGCCTAGATTTATTGGGCCTTTTGCTATTGTTAAACAGGTCAATTTGCTTGCCTTCAGGCTGAGGCTCCCTTAATCTTTAAGGATTCCCAACAGCTTCCATTGCTCCTTTCTCAAACCTGTTATCTCTTCCAGAAAATTCAGACCTCATCATCCATTTAGGCCTCATCTAATCAGTGTTCATGAATGTCAGGAGCTCATTGTGGAGAAGGTTCTAGATTCCAAGAGAGTCCAAGGTCAGGCTCATTTCTTGGCCCATTGGAAGGGTTATGGCCCAGAGAAATGGTTCTGAATGCTTGCATGCTGACAGACTCTTTAAGGAACTCTTTAAGCAATTTTTAGAGAAACGTGGTTGTAGGAGTTCCTTAACTCCTCCTCAAGAGAGGGTACTGTCACGAGCCACCGCGCTAGCCATGACGGCTCAGGTAAACTCAGACCTCGGTTGCATCCTGGCTTTTGCCTTGGCAGCCCGGACGCCATTTCCGGGTGCCGCGTCCCAGCCCTTTCTAGAGCAACCGGGTCACCATCCTAACTGCCACTGCGTCCTAGCAATTAGTTCACAGATGGGGCGCACGGCCATGATTAATTATGTGCCTTCTGGGTGCCTGAAAGCGATATGTGCCTTCTACCCTGATTTGTCCTTTAAGTATTTAAGACAGGGAGGGCTTAGTCTCGATACTGGTTATAGCATTTATGCCCTTACATTTGCTGACCAGCTCTCTGTTCCTTTGGATACTCTGCCTGCCTTGATTGATACCTGTTGTGACCCTTGGCTTGTTTACTGGACCCTGTTTGTTTGCTGACTGCCCCTGACCTTTAGCTCTGGGGGTAAATGTATCATACTCCGGTTTCTTCAAGTCGCCGGAAATCTGTGAGATGACAGCTAAAATTTAAAGCGGCGCTGCCTTGTACAGGAAACCTTCCGGCGACTTTAAGAAACTGGAGTATGATACATTTACCCCCTGATCTTGGATTATCCCTGCTTGCTGCCAGCCCGAACATTTTGATCGTTTATGACTCTTCTGCTTGCTCCTAAACCTCGACCTTTGGCCTGGCCCTTGCTATTCTTATGCTGTGCTGCATGATTCCCTGTCTCCTACATCAAGAAGTGCATAGTACTAGTCTTTGAAGTTTTAAGTATGGGTGCAGGCCACCTTTGTCTATCATCAACATTTATTTATATAATGAGAGCAAATTACATAGCGCTTTACACTTGGGTATTTACTTGTCTGAATATCTACTCACGCCTCTGTCCATCTAATGACATCTTATTGTTTCTGCCTCTTCGCTCTTCATGTTGCATGCTGTCTTATGTTTCAAATTTAGTATGTGCGTAGTGTTTCAACATTTCTATCCCTTGCACCTTACACTCCATACATATTTTTTTTTTCTGTTTAATTTAGCTAATTAATTAATTTCTTATACTCACACAGCTCATACACTGCACCCTAACCTACAAGTTCCATTGTTTGATTCACGAGGGCAGCGCTACAGCCCACATCTACCGTAATCACAGCATAAACAACCACTTAAATAAAACAAGGTATTTGAAAGCTCTGCTCTTGGCTAACAATGAATGCTCTGCCATTTGGGAAGTGCATAATACTGGTCTTTGACATTTTTAATATGCGTGCAGGCCATCTTTTTCTATCATCACCAACATTTATTTATATAACAATATCAAATTAGGTAGCACTATACAATTGGTTATCTACTTGTCTGAATTTCTAATGCCTCTGTCTATCTAATGACATCTGATTTTTACTGCCATTCCACTCTCCATGATGCATGCTGTATAATATTCTAAATTTAGTGTGTATATAGTGTATCAACAATTTTATCTCCTGCACTTTGCACTAATTTTTTTTAATTCTTTTATTTTTCTAATGGACTTGCTTCAGTTGGTGGCATGGCAGATGACATTTTTTTTGCAGCCGCTGAATGTCGAAAACGCCCAGAAAAAACACTCACACACAAACACCATTTTGTTCCTACTTAATACAGATGTACAGATGTCCCTGCCCCACACAAAATTACTTTAACCAGAAAAACTTAAAATTTTAAAAAGAAATAGATCAAATTTTTTTTTTTGCTGCTGCCAGTTATACAGCATAAATCACAATATTTTTTCTCAACTATGTATACTAGTTAGTTCAGAATGATATCTAACTCAGTCTAAATACTAGTACTATTATATATGCATTAATATCAACAAGTAGCCACTACTCAGTCTAAACTCACTTACAGATTGAAATTGAAACAAATTAATCACCATAATATTGTGACTGATCCCTTTTGCAGTAATTACAACTATTCTGTTATTTTCTATGTCCCTCTTTCACCCTGAATGCTATTTTCAGAGCAGAGCACTGCAGCTAACATCCTTCCTTCACACTGCCTGTTTTAAAATAGCACATGAGAAAATAAGGAAGGGCTATCTCTATATATATATAAATATATATATATATAGAAGATATAAACTTTGGCGAGTATTGCATCAATTTTTTTCCCGGAAATTACATTTTGCCTCATTTTGAGTAATGACTTTGTTTCACTCAGAACTTTACAGATCTCGGATCTGTCGGATTTCTCCAAATCCGAACCGCACATATCTAAAGTAAATATTAGAGAGAACCATTGGAGCAAAAGAATCCCACTCATTTTGATAGGTGAAGCTTACGTGTAGTTATACTAACTCTATCCTATATAATAATGATCAATCTAATGGAATTGTTAAAATCAATTTTTAAATCAAATGGCTAATATGTAGAAAAGTTATGGGGACCCCACACACAGAGCAGTAACTATACAGTGATTATCTTTATCACAAAAAAAGGATCGTAAGTAAAAAATTTAAATCTTTACATCCCATCCAAGCGCGTTTGACATAAGCCTTAGCAAAAAATGTCTGATTGCAGTATAGCAAAGGGTCTATAATTAACAAACTTTAAACCATGTTAAGCTGTCATTTTTGACCTGAGATTTATATCCATTGCTCATGACATTCCACTAGCCAGTAATTGTCTCATTATCATGGGAGTTGACCTAAAAGAATATTACCTGTTGATGCTAATGAAGACGCATTACTGATTAGACCACCATATGACTTAGAGGATATAAAGAGACTTTTTCTCAGAAGTACAACACACTATCCCTGATGAAGCCTAGGTTGTCCAGACAAATCACATTGGATCTATTTATAGTACTTCACCTGTACTTCACCTGTGATCACTCTATAAAAGACACCATCTTGACTTCTTACTACAACACATTTGTTAGTGTGATTCTTTTACTGTTATAAAAAACATGTTAATGAAAGCATTTGATCAATTGAAGCTATTTTTTCCTTTTATCCAGCACTCTGCCTTGACCTACATTACTATCTACATGAAGATACCAGACAAGTTCTATGGCCTTAGCATGAGCTCCCATTCAGTAACAATTGAACAGTGTTCCTGGTGTAGATTACATGCTACATGCAGGAAGCATAGAGACCGTGGCTCCCAGAGAAATTCACCTCAGGTAAGATCGGTCCTGGTCGGGTGGACCTAAGCAATGTAAATTACTTACACTTGAGCTGCAAAAGACCTAATTAGATCACAAGGTCTGGTGAGATATCCATTAAAAGACCAAGTTAAGCTGGTACTGTGCTTGTTACAGGATATGGAATATTTGGGATAATTGAGAATGCACAATGAGTTATAACTCCAGGCAGCATATAACTATCCACCCAAACAACACGAGAGAAAATGCAGCTCTCTTCTCTCTATAGAATGAAATAATAAGTGTTGCATCATCAACAATAAATTATTATTGCCCCTTTATCAATGAAATAGTGTTGCCACATAATATAATTATATATTATTGTTCCCTGCTTAATATAATGATAAAAGGATATTTCCCCTTTAACATAATAATAAATTACTATTGATCTCATAAGATAGTTAGAAATTAATATTGCCCCCATAAGAAACTTACAACTTACTATTTCCCCTAATAATTAATGATTGCCCTCATAATTAAGTTATCTATTGTGCTCCTCTTATGTTGTGAATAGCAAGATAGTGCAAACCATGTGTTTCAATTCTCAAACCGCCACACATCCTAATATCTTCAGGGTCAATTATGTGAATACAATAATTACTATATTCCTAGGGTCCCAAATTTTAATGAAAACATTTTTCTAATGACTAACTGAAAACAAAATTAATATAAGAGCTATTTGTTAAAACTGCATTTGCATTTAAAACAGTTTCAAACTTCTTGTTAACTTTTCCCTTTGACTTATAATGAAAACTTGTTTTTTGTATAACCTTTGAACCATATCAGATTTATTTTGCAAAATTCTTAAAAGGCACTTCAGGGACCCATGCAGAAATCTTTCTGTAGGTTTACTACCAGTCACACTAAATGTGCCAACCTGTAGATATAACAATAAATATATATTTGTAGAGTATGTATATAAATATAATATGAGAACATTAGTGAAAAGCAAAATATAAATGCCCAGGTCAACATTCTGCACTCAACCCTGCTGACTTATACTTACTGTTTCAGTGTAATTACCAATACAAAAACACTGTAGAGTGATAATGGCACATTTTATGCACTGATTCTGCTAGGAATTCTACATATTTGTTCAAAGCCAAGGTGCTACCTGTGGCTGTATGTTACTATTGGTATCCCTCCTCCACTCCCTGCACCGCAGCCCAGAGGGGGTGAATAAATATGTAGTGACCGATTCAATTCGGCGGCGTTAATCTAGGAATAACGCGACCGGCGCACTATTACCGTTACTACGGCAAAAGTGCAGAATATTACCATAGTACGGTAATTTTAACACTAATTTTTGCTCGCAGCTCTTGGGGCCGCAAGCAACAATCCGGGGTAAAATGACCGTACTAAAGGTAATAGTACTAGCGCCGCATTATTGCTAGACTAACGTGGCCGAACTGAATCGGCCCCATAGAATAGTTAAACACAATTTTATTGTTTATGTCTATGTAACCTAACCTTTTACTGGCAATCAACCACTTTGAATGGCTGTCTGTCCCCAGGAGGTGAAGCAGGTGGGGCTGCATGGTGATTGGCCAGTGAATGAGAAAAATATATAATGCCTTCTTCTGTAGCAGTGAATCAGGATATTAGTAAGAGCTAAAAAAAATATCCTTTTGTACATCTTCTTCTGTATCTGAGTAAGAAGCATCATGACAGAGAGTAAAAACAAGCAATAAATCATGTATACTCTTCACCATCTGACCCTCAGATTCTGCTGCCTGAAGCCTGGTGCTCAACTAATTTTATAGAAGAGTGTCCCTCAAGAGAAATAAAACAATGTTAAAAAAACCTATATGGTACTGTTATTGACACTGGTACTGTAGCAGCTGTAAGAAGCAGGCTTCACCCTCTTAAAAGATATTAGACAATCAAAACACAATGATGTGGCACTTATACAGGCCAGTAAAATTTAACTGAATTGAACACTATAAAGTGCAATATAATAACAGAAAATAAAATGTAACAGAAAAGAAAAAAATAACCTGTATCCATAGATCTGGAACAACAATTTATTAACACATACAAACAGTAAATTGACAATAAGTATTCAGTTTCTAAAATTTTTATATATAAAAAAAATCAAACTCTACAAAACGGGTCAATAGTTGTAAGTTAGAGCTCCAATTGCAATACGTGATCATAGCAAACGATAAAGTTTATGTAATGTAAACACCACTTAAAAAATTTCCCATCAACATGTTATTTTGAAAAGAAATGATTTAAGCAAATGATGTGAATATCATTAGCTCCTTTTAATCTGTCTACAAATTTTTAAACTGCAATCAATAGATCCGTACTAGCACTCTCTGTGAGGCATGTATGGGACCAGTAACTGAACATGTTCACTGACCCACGTGTTTTGGTTTTGGATTAACTTTTTGTTTTGGTTTTGGCAAAATCGCCTTCACGTGTTTTGGTTTTGGTTTGGAACCCTATTTTTTTTCTAAAATCCCTAATTTTTTTTTCTAAAATCAAATAATTTGGCTCTTTTTTTGTTCCTCCATTATTTTTTAACCTCAATAACATTAATTTCCAGTCATTTCCAGTCATTTTTTGTCAAGTGACAAGAACACTGCTACCCCTCTTGTTTCTGTATGAGCAACGGCACTGAGCAATGGCACTGAAGACTGGAGAGTGACAAGAACACTGCGACCCCTGTTTCTGTGTGAGCAATGACGCTGGATCTCCTGGGGAGGGAGGTATTTATGGAATCCCAAACCCGCGAGATCCGACAACGCAATAATGACGTTTTGCCACGATTCAGATCTGAGGATGCGCGAAAATACCGAGACGGCTCGCGAGCTGACTCAGATTCCCTAAGTTCAGGTGGGCTCGGTTTTCAGAAAACCGAGTCAAGCATCTCTACCAGTAACTGACAGGGAATGCTGGTCCTTCTATTACCAGTTTGGAGGCTCTTGGGGTACCTCCTGGTAAGTTAGCTAATAAATTAACATTAATATGTAACCCATTATAGGGACTATATATATATATATATATATATATATAGCTATCTATTCTTTATATACATATATATATATATATATATATATATATATATATATATATATATATAAATAAAAAGCAGTTTAGGCCCAAATGTCCCATCCACAATGCTTGACTTTTCTGTATGCATAAATAGGGTACTGTTAATGATTATAGTATATTTATACAATCAAATGGTTCAATACGGAACACATGCCCCACCCACAAAAACAGTATCTAAAATGGATGTTTATAGTACATTGAACAATCTGCAACAACGGAGTACTTGTATACTAATCTACACTCTCAGTGTTTTTTCTCTCCAATCCCATGTCAAAATCAACAAGGGCAAAAGTAAGTGTTACTACTATTACATATATGTAACCCCCTGTCACTGTGTGGTGCGAAGGTTACACATTGCATCTCTATTTCAAACCCTGGCTAGCTGATGGGCATGGGTGTAAATGACCAGGGCATACCAGTAGATGCAGGTGTTTCTTTGTAAGCAGTGGGACACAGAGGATGTCCCTTTGTCATGCAGTACAGTAAAAGTCAGAATAATGTGGGCGCCAGACCATCTTTATCACAAACTGAACACTTTATTTACACTCCTCTTCCTCCAGCACGATAATCATAATGGTTGCAGCAATACAGAAATATATACAGCTCCTTACTCTCTTCAACACAGTTCTTAATGAGCAATATGGGTACGGTTACAAGTATCTCTCCTTACTCCTCCTGCACACATCTTACACTGCTGGTGTTATCACAGTAGATACCAGGTTCTCCTGGTCACAGTAGTTCCACAACTACTTACAGTTAAGCCTCTGTCTGTTTCCAGTATGCACATACAGGAATCACACTGTAGCTTTCAGTTTTGCAAGCAGGGGTAGAATGCCTTGGGCTATAACACCCTCCTCTAGTGTTCTCTCTGCCCATATCCAGGTTTCCTACAACTTCCTACAACCCTCTCTCCAGGGGTCTCTGCTCTTACATCCCTTAGTGAATGCATGCTGCCACTTTCAGCAATTCCCCTGTCTCTCCAGGGGTCTCTACTCTTACATGCCTTAGTATCTGCATGCTGCCACTTTCAGCAATCCCTCCCCCTTCTCTTCAGGGCTTTCTGCTCTGGGGACTCTCTCCCTATTCAGGGCACATATACCCTGCCCTGGTGCAGTCACCATACTCATGCTCCCAGACAATCCCCGGGGAGCCTGGGAGGTCCCTAGCTTCTCACATCACCTCTTCTCTCTCTCTCTCCCAGTCTCCTCCTTATCTTTGTCCCCCCTTTTTTATAGCCCAACCTCCTTCTTACTCTGTCTCTAGCAGAATGGGCAGGGATGTCCCCATAACAGCCAGTCTGAATCACTGCTCTTTCCGCAAACACCTAACTCGCCACTAGGGGGCGTTACATATACTAAAATTATTTTTTTATTTACTTAGATACCTAGGGGCAATATACAAAAGATAACTTACTACTTACATATCAGAATACATATCTTTAGACTTAGTGAGGATACTAACTTAGGCAATATTTTATTAAAATAACAATCTTACAAAAGTATGTGACACAGTAGTGTCTCACAACCACAACGGTTTTACTTGTATTTATGTAATGTTGAACTCACTACTTAACAACTTTATCAATTTTATTCTTTCACTCTTTCTATTTGATGACACATTTTATTTGCCGGTAAATCGAATGCATAGCATTCGATTTAGCAGCTATAGCATTCATCTCCAAATTTAATCGATCCTCATGAAACTACAATTATTGTGATGAAAAATGACCCCATTCTAAAACAAGATCCCTCTTTACCGATTCCCCAGGAAACTAGAGTTGCTTTCAAAAAGAATCGTTGGCTCCTAGTTTTTTAAAATCCAATAATAAGTTGGTCAACCAAATACTACCAGTAGATAGAGTGTTTCCTAATCTACACACAGAATGCAACAAAGCCATCAATATTACCACCCCTTCATATATCTTGAATTCCATCTCAAAATACCCTCCCTCTCTTCCTCCTAGATCTACCTCTGACCTGCACTTCACCTAATAGTAACTAACTATTACTCCTGCCTACAAGACTTATGTGCCAGTACCCACTTATGGAATTTCCTGTCATGCCAGATCAGACTCTTCACAGCCTCCAAATCTTTAAACACTTTTTGAAATTCCATATCTTTATTAGAGCTTATCCTACTTCCACCTTTATTAACCACAGGAAATATACCCTCACATCTGTCCTAATCTTCACTCTGAGACACAATCCATTTGTTTCAGCTCTGCCCTGCTAGAATGTAAACATTTATTTTGTCTACTATGTATTCCTGTTTTATGTAAGTCCTGTTTACCCCACTGTCCAGAGCACTTTGGTGCCTTCAAATAAGCAAAAACAACAACAATATTAATAATAAAAATAATAATAATATGGAAATCCTTTATTTCTGCAACAGATCACATAAGCACTATGTTATGAATCCAAGATGTATATTTACTAAACTGCGGGTTTGAAAAAGTGGAGATATTGCCTATAGCAACCAATCAGATTCTAGCTGTCATTTTGTAGAATGTACTAAATAAATCATAACTATAATCTGATTGGTTGCTATAGACAACATCTCCACTTTTTCAAACCTGCCGTTTAGCAAATCGCGCCCCAGGAGCTGTTACTAAGTTTGAAGTTTGTAATGAATGCTTTATAGTTTAGTGGACAAAATAGACAAAATTAGCATAATTTGTATAATGGTGTTGTATGTTATCAAAGTAACCTGATATTAGAGTAGCGTAAAATCCTTTATATGGTCATTTGCTAATGGTTAGATTTGTCCTCTTTTTTATATAGTTGTTGAAGTTCCCCATGTACAGCATGGTTTAAGTTTGTTCCTATATTGTCTCAACCACCTGCAATAAAGGGAATACATTTTCTTTTACCCACCTCTCACACTATGAATTTATTCTTTGTGTGCAACAGTAAGAATTGGTTTAAGATAAAAGACTGATGCGATCACAGGAGATTGGGGAAAAACACATCAAAGCAAAATCAATGATCTAGGAGGACTATTAATATTACAACATCCAGCAACTCCAACTGTGAAGCACAGTTTCTGAGTCAGAAAGCAACAGGAAACACAGAAAATAGACATATTCTGTACCTGGGACCTGCGGGAGGGGAAAGGAAGCAGGAATAGACTGTGAACATAGTATTTGTTTGTCCAATATTTTCAATATAATCCATTCAATTAAGTCAGTTAGTTCCATGAAAATGCATATTTGGTAGAAATTATCAGCACTGCACAATGGTGTGTGTTATTTTGTATATTCATTTGTTGGCACTATTCAGTATGTACTCTATACCCTATGCAGCTAACACTAAGGATGTCCAATTGACACCTGCGTATAGAGTTTGTAAATAAAAGAAATGTATGGATTGTGGTGATTGCCATATCTATAAGGGCCGATATTGGATAAGTTACTTAGGTATTGACAATTACATACCAAATAAGAACAACAGCGTGGGTACTACCAGTTCACATGGTTTGAACAATTCATCAGCATCATCAGCTATTTATAAAGCGCCACAAATTTAATTAAATCAAATGTGCTAGCATATTTGTTTTGCCTTTTGGCATTATTATTAATATATTTTAGTTAGAAAGTGCTGACATATTACACAGTGCTGTATACTGAGGGGATCATGGCATATACAAATTACATATAATGTCATGAAACAGAAGTTAAGATGGCAATTTCCATATGAGCCTACACTCTAAGAGTTGTGGTGAACACTATATACAAAAGGTAGCATCATAGCAATTGTAATTGCCATTGGGCAAGACCGTGTGGCTACTTTAAGGCAGCAACATTTTCAACAGTCATCGGAGAACGGCATTTCTGTACAGCAATCAGTGGCGCTTCACAGTTGGAGCAAGGAAAGTTGAAGGTGATACAAAACATGACAGCTGCTGATAGCATTAGTGTCCCTCACCATTTTTTTTTTAAAAAAATGATCACCCGTCCCCTGCTGGTTCTAGAGAAGTTTTTTAGTTTTGAACTGCATTGGCCCTCTTGTAGTTATCCTCCAGCTTGGAGTAGCTGTGTGTCTGGTGTTTTTCTTTAGTGTCATGCTCACTGCTGGAAACAGAACAAGGACACTCATTCCAGGGCCATCTTAACAACATTATGGGCCCCCGGGCAAAGCAGTGCACTGGGGCCCCTAACTACACAACCACTCACAGGAATAAAAATGTAAATTATCGATAAAATTAAGCTAATTTTTAAAGAAACCTGCAGTAAAATCAGTGTTTAAACATTAAAAAAACATGCTGTACTACAGAGATTAATCCACATAATTTTTTTTTATTATAAACAATTTTTTTATTAATCAAGTGTTCATTGCAAACAAAATTATTATAAACTATGAATTATTATTAATCAAGTGTTCAACACAAACGAAATTATTCTGCTATCTGTCCCCCTTCATCATGCTTCTGGCCTCCCCCTGTATCAGACTCTGTGCCCTTCATTATTCTCCTGTTTATCCCCCTTGACTAACCTTTCTATCGCCTTTTTCTCTTCTCTTTTCTTCTTTTTTGTTTTCTTTCTCCCTCACTTGATTGTCCATCACTACGCTGCTCTAGTGGCGCGCTCCTCACTAAAAATGTCGGGCAGAATGACGTCAAGCCCGACAATCAGTGCGAGCGCAGCACAGAGGAGGGGAACAGGGAGGGAGCCGGATCGACCCTATGCCCATGGGGGCCCCGGACAATTGCCCAGCGTGCCTAATCGGAAAGACAGCCATGACTCATTCCCCATGTTCTGTGGCTGCTGCTGTCACCATGGAGGCTGTGGAGATCGCCAAATAAGGAAGAGAGTTGGCAATAGTAATGACAGTTAAAGTCACTTTATCCAGCAGCTGAACTAAGATGTTATTCAGTAGATCTTTTACAGAACATTGTCTTTGGTGTGATGACACACCGCCATACAATTTACTACTGCCTTCACAATTTTTGAGGATTTTATAGTGGTTGGAAGATGATTATGTGGAAGGTTAAGAACAGAGCTAATTGAAAGTGCAGCCATCATTATCTGCCCTTCTCATGCAGCACCAACTTATTGGATTCAGTCGATATTGAAGGCCCTACAACATTGAGAATTCACTTGGTTACTTGCATTAATAAGAATAGGAAATTGTGATTTTGAAGAGAAAATATATTCCAAAAACATCTTGTATGATTTTCTTTCAGTCAATACATTTCACATAAAATGAACCATGGGATTTACAGATAGTTGCTCATGGCTCACAGGTTGTAAGCAACTGATTGACAAACAATAACTCGAATGTGAAAAAGGTTGTCTCTGCATAAGGTCATTCCAGCTTCGTACACTTTCCTAAGCCCATCCCTTTATCTGCACTTAAATACAACTAATTACTATTGTATATTGTTGCTTATTTAAGCTACAAAATATCTAGCACATATAATACTTTGACTCAGCTATGGGCAGATACTGATTAAGACCATATGCAGTCCAGACAAGATGATTGTGTGCCCCCCCCCCTTCCCCCACTCCTTTAGTCAAAAAAAGATACACATAAAACTGGTTAGAGTAATCCAGGACCCTCAGCGCCTATCGGGTCCTAGGCAGGAGCCTAGGTTGACTAATGGGTAATCTGACTCAAAATACTAAAATTACTTTACTTTATGCCCTAGTTTGACACTGGAGCAACATATTGTGTAGCTGTGATTTATAATGGTACAAGGTATGAACGAGCAGCTCAATTTTAATGATTCTGATTATGATTACTATAGCACAGGCAGCATGTACGCAGGCTCCCTGTCACTGACATTCAAAACCAATGAAAAGTCATGTTCACAATTAAAGATGAAACTTTCGTGGTTAGGATTGTGACACTACAAGATCTTCGATATTGGGCAAAGACTTACATTTTTGATAAATCAGTTCACAAAACTTTTATTACTGTTTCAAACAAAATGATTTTATGTTAATTTTGACTTTTTTTTATAGATTTGTTGCTAAACCAATCTACATTGTAAAAGACTTTTTTCTTCCAAATTTTAGCAAAAAAATGTGCAGACGTCAAAAACCTGAACCTCCTAAAGGTTTGCTTTATTTAAAATCCTGAACTTAAAGTAAAAACACACCATTTAACATAAATAGAATAAACCTCTGGAATGAGTTAATGTTAGCAAGCTGAATAAATGTAGAATAATTGTCCCTTATATTAAGGGATAAATGCAGATTTCTGGTTTAATAAATAAATAACAATATCAGTCATTTAGATATAATAATTTTCATGTCTTCCTTTACTCTAGTATCTTTGCCATTCGGTGTTGAAATAATGTTCATCAGTTATTGTTGAGACTTGGGTATTATTTTCTGTTGAGCCATAATGATTGTTGCAAGGGTGTAAGTAGACATTTGCAGAGCTTTAAGTAAATTTTTCTAAGGGGCCCCATGTGCGTGAAACAGAAAATTTCTTACCTATTCTGTCCTACTAAAACACAACACCCTCGAATAATCAGTCCATAACTGCTGTTTGAGTAACCAATAGGAAGCAGCCTACATTGTTAAGCAATCATAGGCTTATTTTTGGTTACTATGAAAGAAACCAAGGCCTGACCAGTTAAGGAACTTTCAGTAAGGAGCTGCCCCACTGCTGTTGCATGGGGTTTTTGACAGGGAAGACATGGACCCCACCCCAAGCTATGGGCCCTCTGCCACAGTAGTTCCACCCCTATGTTTTTGCACATACAAGGTTGTAATCTTTAACAAAGGAAAAACAGATTATAAATCTGGTACTTATCCTATGTTTATTTGAACAGGACATTTATAACACTACAACTGAAATGTAATATCACATTCTGTTGTTTTTTAAAAAGCAGAGAGCTGTATAACAATACAGAATCTCAGCATGGAGATAATTTAATGGATGCGGCTAGACAAAATACAATTATCATCAGAAATGCCTTGGCTAATAACATTTGAGTGTAAAATGATACACAGTTTTCAGGAGCGAAAAGCATCATTTTGCAATGAGGATGGATTTCACTTAAACTAACTCAGGATATAAATTACATTTCAAATGGAATTCAAAATCATTCTTTTCTGGTGCTATGGAACAAAAGTGTTGAATGCCTGCTCTCCCACAAAAACCCAGAACACTTGCTATTTTTGTTATACACATAAGCCTGCATGCGAATACAGACAAATGCATATATAATATACAGCATATGGCGCAATTATTAAAATTGTTGCCTCACAGTGCTGGGGTCATAGGTTCTAATCCAATCAGGGCACTATGTGTTTGGAGTTTGTATATTCCTGTGTTTGAGTGGGTTTTCTCTAGGAATATATACATATATATATATATATATATATATATATATATATATATATATATATATAAAGAGAAGGAGACAGGGACGCCAGATAATGTAGTACTATCTGACTATCGCCAGATAGTGTAGTATTTTCCCAAAACCAGATAGGTATTTGATATATGCGTACCAGATAGATGTATCAAATATGCTCATCAATACAGGAATCCTGGATAGTTTCACTTGAAACGTGAATAATTTCTCCAGTCATGAGTGCTAGTGTAGTATTATCATATTATCAATAAATTTGTGATTTGCCCAACCACCTTTATATATACGTAACAAATAAATGTAAATATTCAGCTTATCTGTAGAGATTCTTTGTTTCAGGGCAGCCAGGCAGCATACCTTGCCTGCTTGTCTCTGCAGACACAGACCACACATAGTGTGCGGCTGCAGACAGAACATCCCTGCTAGTGGGGTGAGGGGAGGGGGGGGGGGGCGATTGCCCTGATTGCCCCCACTGGATACGCCAGTGATACACATTCACAATAAATAAAAGTAACAGAAGCTTATCTGTAGTCCAGTAAATGTGCAGTTGTCTCCTGTCCTCACTTCCTTCTCCAGTGGGTCAAAGGTTCAGAGATTTCTACTGGCAAATAGAACTGGACACAGATGGGGTTCCCACTACGTACCTCTTAACCTCAATGCAATTCTTCGCTAAAGAGGTTAAGCAGGAAACAGGATTCCTGTATTGATGATCATATTTGATACATATATCCGGTATGCATCTATAGAGGAAGAATAGAATTTGACGCCTAACAGTGTAGTAGGTTTCTGGAGCAATTCAGTCATAATAATATATGCGTACCAGATACAGAAATAATTCCGGCACATCTATTGTAATGTCAGGATCTCCCGTCTGTGGCAAGAAGACCTCCACAATGTGTAATTGGAAAAATGGAATAAGGAATAAACTAGAATAGTGTTGTACCATTTTTTCTATATAGTAGTGCAAACCACTCCCCACCAACAGTGTATAGGTGTACCAGATATAGGTGAATATACGCTTATCTGTATGGGTACTGGATGCTGCTGCACTCCTTGGTAGAGTAAAATACCTCAGATGGAAACAAATGTAGAAACCATATGGTGTAGTATAGATGCACTCACAATGTCAAAAATACAAAAGGCCTATCTGTGCGTGCCTGGTTCTTGAAATCACAGCTTTATTGCTTGATCACAACCATACTTGCTGCACTAGAGAGCATTTCAGGGAAACATCAAAGACTCCAGATAAATATAGTTGTATAAGTCTCAACGTGCTACATCTGGAAAAACAGACTTCATCAGAAGAAGAATAAGACCTCTGTTTGTATCAAAGGAAACTAATATAGTGCGTAGCACCATTTTGCACCTGCACACTTGAAATCTGTGCCATTTTGCGCATGCGAACTGTAAGTAGCCTGTCGCCATTTTGCACCTATGTCTGAACTACATTTTTATGGACAATTGCACATGTACACCATACGGTGTGATATCATGCTAATATTTTCAATTAAATGGCAATATCATTCATATATTCCAATGGTAAGTCTATAAATATATACAACTAAATATATTAGTGCAATAAGTACACGTATTGCCCCTCTAATCATAGTGTAAAGAATATAAACAATATAAACAAAGGCATCCCTTCAAGATTACATATAAAAATGGGATTAAAAACTCGTATAAAATAATGTTATCATATAAAACATAAGATAATACATATGAGCAGATAATAACATGGACTTAATGGTCATCATAAATAACATCATGAAAACCATAATGATACAATTAAAACCCACAAATAAAGAAAAACAATAGGACAATAGAATGTTACTTATTATCCCATAGCTTCTCAGAGACTGTGTGCTCAATCAAATATATATACCTTCAATTCACAATAATTAATCATAAAAACCTCATACCCAACACCATGAAAGATCCTAAAAAGTTCATAATAATTCATAAAAGAAATATTCTATGCAATAATCACCTTGGTAATTCTCAGGAATCAATTATATATAAGCTTATGCATTAAATAGCTATCATTGATAAAAAAAAAAAACTCTTGTAAGACACTAAACACTCTTATTTATTAAGAACTGTTAGTAAATAAAACATATATTAGAAATGTACTAAAACTTAAAAATAATAGAAACAATTATTAAAATCTTTTTTATTTTTATTGTTTTTTAAAAAAATGGTTATTCTACCAGGATTACAAACATGGAGCAATTTCATAGTCTTTGTTTAGGCCTTGAGGAGACAATGTTCCTAATTTGTATATCCAATACATTTCCCTTTGTGGCAGTTTTTTCTGTAGGTCCCCACCTCTTGAACCCACCTCAACATGTTCAATAACTTTAAAATTTAAAAATTGTTTTTAATATTAACATGTTTTAAAACAGAATTCCTTATTATTTTATTTTTTATGTTGCTAACATGTTGAATTCAGAGTTTCAATATTCTTTTAGTTTTGCCTACATATTTATATCCACACATACATTCTAATAAATAAATCACAGAGGTGGCGAGGCAATTCATAAGCTGTTTTATAGTATACTCCTTATTGTCATTAAAAAATTTTTTTTTTTTCTTTATTGGGCTTGTAAACTTGCAAATGTTGCAATGACTGCACTTAATAAACTCTTTTCGATCTAAAAATGTATTGCTAATAATCTTAACATGCTCAAAGCCAACATGTCTGTTAGACTGTGATTTTTTTCTAAAAATAATGACTGGTTTACCAGGCAAAATATGTGTTAATACCAGGTCTTTTTTCAAGATATCCAAATGTTTAGTGAAACTTGATTCTACTTTCCCCACTACTGTATTGTGTAATAAATGAAATGTCCTCCTTTATCTGTTCTCTTTTTGTATATGTAAGCCATTGGGTCCTACAGATACCATTAACCTTATTTATAATTTTTTGGATATTCCCTTTGTCTGAATCTGCCTTGCATTGTGCATCTTCACTACAATTCCTTTTTATACTGTGAAACTGGGAACAAGATGAATTGGTTTTCCATTTTTTTAGCATGGCTGCTCTTGTAATGATGATAACTATTGGTATCCACTGTTTTTATGAAATTGTGTCTCCTTTCTAACTATTAAAATATTGTCAATGTATCTATTATACAATATTATATGTTCTGAAAAGGGGTTAGAATCATATTTATAAATTTCTTCCCAGCTTCCCATAAATAGATTAGCCCAGCTTGGTGCATAAATTGTCCCCATAGCGGTTCCACATGTTTGAATATACAAATTATCTAAAAATGTAAGATAATTATAAGCAAGGATAAAATGTATAAAGATCACAAATAAATACCCTATATTTTTCTCTATGGGTAGGGTCCGAATTCAGAATATGTTTGCATTCCTCAATGCCTTTTTGGTATTCAATTGGGATGTATAGAGAGATTGCACATCAATCATGACCTTCAAATAATCTGTGCTCCATTTAAAATCTTCAAGCAGTTGTGTCTTTGGTCATGTCTTTTAAATATGTCAAACAAAATGTCCACATACTCTGAGATATGAGAGGTGAGAGATTCTATACCGACTATAATTGGTCTGCTTGGAGGATTTACCAGGGATATATGAATCTTTGGCAGGTAATAAAAGATTGGGATGATAGGATTGTTTAACATTAGAAGCTGGAATTTATCATTTGTAATAATGTCATCATATAGTCCCTTTATTAGAACCTCTCTTAGAAGAGACACATAATCAGAAGTAGGATCACTGCTTAGAGATAGATATGAAGATGCATCCCCTAACAGTCTTTCAGGCCCATTTATATAGTCTACTCTATTTAAAAGAACTAGGCTCCCACCTTTGTTAGTCTGTTTAATCACATCTTCCTTATTACTTTCAGGATCCTTCAAAGCTTCAGACTCCTTTTTAGTATAATTTCAGTTAGGTGGATTGCGATAATCATGATTACATAAATCTTCAACCACTAGTTCCTGGAAAATGTCTATATGGCTACTTCTGGACTCTAGTGGGTAATACTGTGATGCTGGTTTCAAACCAGATTTTGAATTGCTTTCATAATTGTTAATAATAGCCTGATCTTTCCTGGTAAACTGCCTTTGTATTGTTAATTTCCTAGTGAATTTGTTTTTATCGATGTAACGTTGAAATTTATTGTTTTTTTTGTTGGAGCAAAGGATAATCCTTTTCCCAGGACCAAAATTTCAGATGGTGTCAGGTTATGATTAGATCAATTAAAAATACCATTTTATTTCACTTTATCACAGGATTCTACATGTAACTCCTCTTTTGGGATCTTGGTCCCTCCCCCGTTTTCCACAATGTCTCCTTGTCTGCACTTTAAGGAGAAGCTACTTTATGTCCTCCTTTAGAGAGTGTTTCCGATGTATATTTCTCTCTCTTGGCATTGTGCCAACATATAAAAAAAAATCACCAACTTCATTAGTCTCCAACCTCTCCAAAACCGAATACCTATTTCTAGTTTTAATGTGTTCAAAAAGTATGTGTTTATTATTTCTTCTTGGACTTCGTTAGGCCCTTGGTCTTGTTTGACCAACCAAATTCCAAGATATAGATGTGGGTTCCAGTCTTTCAGATCTTTGTTATGACTTTTAAGCTTATTGTTAGGGATTCTTTTCCAGTTTTGGCACTGAGATTTCTGAATGCGCAGGCACAAAATGGCACTGCTCACTATATTAGTTTCCTTTGACACAAACAGAGGTCTTATTCTACTCCTGATGAAGTCTGTTTTTACCAGAAGAAATGCATTGAGACTTATACAACTATTTTTATCTGGAGTCTTTGATGTTTCCCTTGTATGCTCCCTAGTGCAGCAAGTATGGTTGTAATCAAGCAATGAAGCTGTGATTTCAAGAACCAGGCATGCAGTGAACTTGGAAAACATTTCTAACATCACAGATAAGCCTTTTGTATTTTTGACATTGTGAGTGTATCAATTGTATGTTTTATTCAGATTAAATATGTTTTGAAAATACTACGCCATATGGTTTCTACATTTGTTTGCATCTGAGGTATTTCACTCTATCAAGGAGTACAGCAGCATCCAGTACCCATACAGATAAGTGCATATTCATCTATATCTGGTACGCCAATATACTGTTGATGGGGAGTGGTGTGCACTTCTATATAAAAAAAATGGTACACTATTCTGGTTTATTCCTTATTCCATTTAGCCAATTACAAATTAAGAAGGTCTTCCATCACCACAGATGGGGGATCCTAACACTTCAAAAGATGTGCCTGAATAACTTCTGTATCTGGTACGCGTATAATATTCAGGGCCGGATTAAGGGAATGGAGGCCCCTGGGCTAAGGGGACCTCCGTTCCCCTGTGAGGCCCCCCCGGCACTTACCTCCTTCTCCGGCATGCTGTACGCTCTTTACTGAGGAGATCTCGTGAGAGCGAGACTCACGAGATCTCCTCAGTAAGGAGACTACAGCTAGCCGGGGAAGGACTGCAGTGAAAGTGCTCAGCAGCACTAATCCCGCCGGGGGCGCCCCCGCCCGATTAATACTGCTGCTGAGCACTTTCAAGGGCCCCCTGGATGCCATAGGCCCCTGGGCTGTAGCCCAGTTAGCCCTATGGTTAATCCGGCCCTGATAATATTATCACCTAACTCTTTTGGAATAGCTCCAGAAACCTGCTACAGTATTAGGTGCCCTATTCCATCCTTCTTCCCTCTCTCTCTCTCTCTCTCTCTCTCTCCACACACATACTAGTTTTTATTGCATCACGGGCACCTGTGTCTGGAACATGGTGCCCTTCCCTAATACCCTGTAAACACAACAATCATATGAGTATATGTAGGAGCTTTTTGTAACCAGTGTTACCCCTTGAAATTTCCAGCTGGACTTTGCCCAAAGTACTGACATTGTCTGCATGGTGGGGAAAGTTTCATGTATTATGGCCCTCTAAGTACATACACCCGCCCGCACACACCGACAACTAGCCATGGAGGTTACAGTCTTGGTTAACCATTGAGTATTGTTTCAACAAGTAGGATCTCTGCTGAAAGCTGTTATGCAGTTCTTTATGTAGAATTTCACCCGGACCAGTCCGATATCTTTCAGTGGTAATGGTTCAGCCATGAGGTATCCAACTCAGTCATGCTTTCCAGGCAACCAATATGTTTGGAAAAAATTGATCATGTGCTTCTCCACAGCTTGAATCTCCTCTCTCTCCCAGGTTTTTCTCTGCACTATTTTACAACTTGAAAGGAAGCAGAGTGATAAACAGCTCAAACAGGTCAATGTCTCCACAATATAAGTATGCAAGTACACACACACAGAGAAGAGAGAAAGTTTTATAATTCTTGGTGCTACCAGTGGGAGAATCAGAAAATTAAATAAGTGAAATACATGTGAGCAACTGCCAGATGAGACATTGTGTAATCTCTAACAAATACTCATGAAAAATGCTAAAAGAGTTGGCTGCACTTACACCAAAGTTAAAAAGGATCAGATAAATATAGTCAATTTATTGTAAACAGTATTAATATGATTGATTAAACATTCATAACCCCTGCTGGTGTTTAAAAACAAATTGGCAAGTGATTTAAACACACATATTCACAAAAGGGATAGTGGAGTTAAAATTCACAGAATATGAGATAAACACCTAGACCAAGTCAGTAGCGGTAATTGAAGATGTTAGGGGTTTTCCCTGAAAATACCAAAAGGCGTGTTAAGAGCAATGTAAGGCTGCCAGTGGTTTATAAGTGCCAATGTCAAAGGTGTAGATCCAGACATTAAGGAATCAGGATTGAAGTCTGCCATATTATCCACCAGTCTCCTGATTAGCAGCTCTCTGGTGTCAGACTGTAGTTTAAAGAGTAAATCACTTGTCTGTATCAGTAAAGCAAGTCATAATTCCAGCAATAAGAAATGCCGCAATAAAAACACAAAAATGTCTTGTAGCTCAAGATGTTACTGTCCAGTATAAAGGTGTTTATGTAAGTAAATTATATTTACTTGACTTGTTTTAGTACAGACTCATTGGGGAAAGAGAGACCAGAAGTATGTGAAAACATACCCCCCACATTTTGCCCCCCACATTCAATCCCTTGCTCAAGCCTGTCGCTTCCAACTCCGTAACATTGCCCGCATCCGTCCCTTCCTCTCTCAAGATGCCACCAAAACTATCATCCATGCTCTCATCATCTCCCGTCTCGACTACTGCAACCTCCTCCTTACTGGCCTCCCCTGCTCCCACTTGCCCCCCTCCGCTCTATAGTCAATGCGGCTGCGAGACTCATCTTCCCCTCACGCCGCTCCTCCTCTGCCTCCCCTCTCTGTCTTTCCTTACACTGGCTCCCCTTCCCCTACAAAATCCTTTTCAAACTCCTCACCACCACTTACAAGGCTCTCTCTCAGTCTACTGCCCTTTACATCTCTAACCTCCTCTCCATTCACACTCCCGCCCGCTCCCTGCGCTCAGCCAATGATCGCTGCCTCTCCTCCACTCTGATCACCTCTTCCCACTCTAGAATGCAAGACTTCTCCCGTGCTGCCCTCCTTCACTGGAACAACCTCCCTCGCTCCATTCGTCTCTCACCCAATCTGTGCTCCTTCAAGCAGGGTTCTTAAAACTCACCTGTTCCTTAAGGCCTACCAACCATCCACTTAACCTCTCACCTCTTCTGGTTCTCCCCTGCCCCCTTTCTCTCTCCCCGTTGCTTCACTGGCTCCCTTATGTAGCTGATTCTGTTTACCCTCCCTTAGGATGTAAGCTCGTATGAGCAGGGCCCATCTTGCCCCCTGTCTCCATACCTGTTCTTCCGCTCCGTCTCTACTGTATCTGCCTGCCTGGAGTTTCTGAAGTACTGGTACTTTGTGTTTATTGTTCTGTACTGTCTTACCCTGTATAGTCTACTGTTTGTACCATGTACGTCGCTGCGGAAACCTTGTGGCGCCTTACAATTAAACGATAATAATAATAATAATAATAAAAATAATGCATTTCAGCCATGTCTTTCCAAACATTAAAATCCAAATTTGGATGGCATCAGTACAAACTAAGTTCCCAATCAACGTACAAACACTTGAATCAAAACCCTATGTTATCAGTGCAGGATTAAGACTTTATAGGGTTCGAGAGGCCCCCATAGATTAAAATTAAGATCATAGTGCCATGATTTAGAAAGAGTACTCACTAACCCAATTTTGAGTCACATGGTTCTGAATAAATTACACCATGATGATCTAAAGTAACAAAAGTGCCCACTTAGTAATCTTGATTAATAAGAGTGCTCCCTTGATAATCATAATGAATAATAGTGCCCCCTTAATGATAAAAATTAATAATAGTGCCACTTGACAACAGCTATTAATAATAGTGCCCCCTTGTTTATTTTAATTAATAATAGTGCCCCTTGATGATTGTAATAAAAAATAATGTCCCATTGATTGTATACTTATCTTAGGGTTTCTCTCTACTTTCTTCTCTCTTCTTCACTTTTCAGTCCACTTTGTATGCAGATGCAATGAGAGACGTTTCCAGCTCCCTTAAGTATCATAGCAGTGGCATAATAATGCTGGAACTGGTGCTGGAGCTGCTGCCTTAACAGCATGGCGGCACCTGTTCCTGTACAGGTGCTGTGGCTCTGTCCATTGCCCCCACGTAATCTGGCTCTGTATTCTCCACAATTTTTCACTTCAGAATGATGATTGATGGAGATGGAATTACTTGACTTCTCTCTAGAAAAGAGACTACTATCATCATCATCAACAACATTTATTAAAATAGCGCCATAAAATTCTGTAGCGCTTTACAATTGGGAACACACACAGCAATAAAACAATACTGGGTAATACAGAAAGACAGAAAGGTAAGAGAGCCCTTCTTGCAAGCTTACAATCTATGGGACAGTGAAAGATGGATATATGAGGTTAAATCTACGTATTGCATTTCAGTCCAGCAAAATTGCAAAGGTAAAAAGTGATTAGTATGCTATTTCAATCATAGAGAAGGTGCAGCTCGAAAAAAAGTTCTGTAAATGGGAATGGGAGGATGTGATGAGAGTGGATGAGAGAGGCAGATCTTGTACAGAACGGAGTTCTTAGGAGGGAATTGCAATAGTAAATGTGGAAAATGATGGAACGGGGGAGGTCATAAACTGCTCTCCCTTGAGTGGTGAAGGAAAATAGCTGCCATAAATAGGGGAAAAAAAATAGTAAACCACTAATCCTATATTACATACAAATCCAAACAAAACAAAATCTCCTAGGCGCTTTAAACTAATAGAGAAGGGTGTATAAATATATTTGTCAATCTAGAGATATAATACTATAAACATGAATAGGTAATAATGCGTAAAAGCATGGATAAGAGTTTAATAAACACAATGTATAGCTTCTGAACAGGAAGCAAACAATCAACAAAAAGCAAAAACAAAAACAAAAAATAAACATCTATCAAAAATCCAGATGACAAAAATGGACACAATAAAGAAAATGACTGTTTTCAAATGACACAGAGGCACAGATGAAAGTCCACTAACACTCTAAACCAAATGGTATATATATATTATACAAACAAATACAAACAATACTTTTACTCTGTGTGTGAGTCTTCAGGCTTCAAGGAGGAATAAACAGGAACTTGTATTTACCTCTTCATACCGAAAGGCTGTCCATCCATAGTTCCAAAGAGTTCTCGATCTAATTAATGAAATGTCAGAAAAAGTTCACTTTGGAAATCTGTGGCCGTAGATGCAGTCATAAATATTCAGTGTAGATAATCTCCCAGCCGTGTCTGAAGCAATGTGTGTTCAGCAGGAGCTGCCTAGCAGTCATGTGACCACACTTTTCTGCTATCTGTTTGGCTTGATCGGTAAGTTTGTAAGGTAAAGCCGGCTATAACAGTGCTGGTACAGTGAACTAACCAAATGTTGCAGGTAATGAAAATAAAGTCCAATGCAGTATTCAAATGTAGTTCAGAAATCCGATAGAATAATGTGAAACCTACGCGTTTCGCCCATCAGTGCAAAAGGGCTTCCTCAGGGATTGTTAAATCAAGTGAATATGAAGGTTTATAAGGACTCCCAACCGTCCACAGTGGTAGTTTCTGACAGTCTTGACAAGTCTGATATCCATAAGTATAGTTCTGTGTGGAAATAAAGTGTCCCTAATTGTCCATTAGACTGTCCTTTTAACCTACTAAAATAGTAAGTAGGAATGTCCTGGATCACTTTATAGAATATAAGGTTAGTTAATTTAAACTTGAAAGTAATAAAGCTAATGTTCTCATAACTTTAAATAAGAACTTTTCAAAAGGAAGAGTCCCTTTAGAGTGTGTTAATAACAGAAGTCTTGTCCAGATTTAACTTAATAAAGGCCATAAGTGAATTTGTATGTGAACATATGTTTGCTTTTTTGTTCTTTTTGTCGTTGATTATTTGCTTCCTGGCCAGAAACTATACATTTTGTGAATTAAACTCTTACCCGTGCCTTTATGCATTATTACCTATTCAAGCTTATATTATTATATTTCTACACTGACATAAACATTTATATACCCTTCTCTATTAGTTTAATGTGGAAAACGATGAGTGCATGAATTAGATTTTTTGCAGTGTCTTTTGTAAGATATGTTCATATTCTTTAAATGTTTTTTAGATGTATGTAACATGATTTATATATAGAATCGATGTGGAGAACAAAGGATAGTTCTGAGACAAGGATCACACCTTGGCAGCGAACTTGCAGAGTGGGATTGAAGCTCATATTGTCAACAGTAATAGAAATGTCTGGTAGACAATTGTGAGATCAAATAAAGAGAGGGTGTCAGATGGTGCTGGGTATTGAGCTGATTTCTTGTCGAGGAAGATTATACTATTTCTAGTCTGATCTTATCAACCTTGTCCTTGAAGTGAGAAGCAAAATCCTGCGCACCGATAGTAGTCAGAGGGTTTAGTGTAGGAGGATTGAGAAAAAATGTAAATGTGCTAAACAGGTGTTTGGGGTTAGAAGCCTGAGCATTGATGAGAGTTTGGAAGTATGTTTGGTTAGCAGTGTCCACAGCATTTCGATAGGAGTGGTAGATAGAAGGATATGTGAACAAATCATTAGAGGTACAAGATTTACGCCAGTGACATTCTGCTTTACTGGGACATTTTTCAGGATTTTGTGTTACTTTAGTAGGCCACGGCTGACATCAAAGTCGACATGTGGTATGAATATTTGCTGGAGCCACTTGGTCAAGGGTTTGGTGAAAATGAGGTACTGCCGTATCAGGGGAGGAGAATGTAGATATAGGGGAGAGAAGGTGTTGGAGAGATGTGGAAAACTGTGAAAATTAATATAGTAATGATTTTTGCAGGTATGAGGAGGCTTGGTAGAGTTTGACAGCACAGAGGTTAAAGCAGTGGGGGTTATAGTATAGCTGATAAGATGATGATCCGAGAGGGAGAGGACTATTTTTATTCTCCTTGTCATCCTGTATGGCAAATGTTGGTAAGAATATATAAGGGATCCATGTAGGTTTCTGATTGTGTCGGGTAAAGACTCCGTTATGGAGCCTTCTTCAACTACTTGTCTGCATTTTGTGTCATACTACTTGCTATCATTTCTTATATGCTTGACATCCTTGCAGTAATCCAGATGTTTTCGACCTTCAATGACGACCCACTTTTAGTAACTGTAGAAGTAATCAGCCTTTATTGCCATATCTGATGCCATGATCAAGTCCTTAAAGCAGTTAGGATCTTGCTTATGGGAGCAGGTAAATATAAAATGTTACCTTTATTTATCTGTAAGGCACTTTATTTGCTTCTAACCAACAATTCCTTGAAGTTTGAAGACAAGTGGTAATATCAATTGACAGCTGTGGCGATACATGCTAATTTATTCTTAGCGTATTGCTATTATTAATTAACCACAATGCTCCACAGCTTTGAGATAATCCTAAACATAACGCAATAGATACAACAGTGCACAAGAACTATCATAAAAATTAAAAAAAGAATCTGCATAAAAAATAAATAAAACAATTTAATAGAACATATATTTAAAATGCACAAGAAAAGAACATCATACTACTTGAATTCTTAAGTAGTCATCAAATATTTGAACAACTGTATTAATATATTTATAAAAAGTAGATTATCTCAAAAAGCAACAGTAAAAAAAACCATAAAGTCTGCTGATAAACAGTATAGCAACTATGACAAAGAATGTATCAGTTGTTCCTTAATAAAACTCTACACGATAGACTCCTTGGACCCAATACCAATGACAGTAACGAAATCTCAGACCGCTAGTTAATAAGAAGTGGTACCTTAGATAATATAAGGCCAAACAGAGATCAAACTCTAAGGAAGATAATTTAAATTAGCAAGTATTAACTTGTAGCTGATAGTTCAAAGAAAAGAAAACTTCCTATCTGAGATAGTTAGAACACGTAGAACCACTTTCCAATATCACATACTAAAACATGTATCTCTCTATCCCAAAGGTTGTAAAGGTTTTCAGTGTTCCGCTTTTGCATTAATATCTCTGTTAATGTGTGTTAGGAACTCTTCCAGCCGGCACAACACAACCCGGAGTCTACTCTGTCAGTCAGGTGTTCACTGGAGCCCTGATGGTGGGGACAGACTGGGCTGCAGACTGGCAGAGGGTCGTGAAGTGTGTACCGGCTGGGGAGAACCCAGGCAAGAAGAGTCAGGTCCACGCAGAGGTCAAAAGGCCGGCAGCAGGTATCAGTATCGATGAACAAGCTGAGGTCAAAGGTCACAGGCAGAGAAGCGGAACGGGTAAACGAGCCAAGGATCAGGGTCACAGGAAACACAAGCGAAGTCCAATACAAAGCCAAGGGTCAAACACGGGTAGTCAAAACGTAGGTAACAGGATACAGGAACTGGAACAAGCAGGTCAGCAGACTGGAGCACAGAAGCTATAACCGGCAATGAGGCAGCAGACCTCATTGCCTTAAATACAGACACAGACCAATCAGCAGTTGAACACACTCCTGCAGGCTAATTTACTAGTATCCAGCAGGGCCAATCAGGGCTTGCCCCTGACCTACACAGTTGCAGGCTAATGCCTGTTACTAAGCCTAATCAGCCCACAGGCTGCCTGCTATGCGCATGCGCCCGGCTACCAGCACCGCCGGGACGCAGCGCTAGTGTACTAGCGTCTGGCCGTTGCCCTGGTAACGGCCGGACAGGAAGAGGAAATGACGTCCCGGTCGTCAAGGTGACGGCCGGGACGCTGGGGCGCATGAGAAGCGAGCCGCGGCGGCTGTGAGTACCGCCGCGGCTCGTGACAGTAACCCCCCCCTTGAGGAGGGGTCAAGGGACCCCGACACCCAGGTTTTCTTGGAAATTTCCTGAAGAATTCCTTCAATTGTTTGGGAGCATGGAGTTGTCTCCGCGGAACCCAAGAGCGTTCTTCTAACCCGCGGTTCCTCCACTGCACCAAAAAGTGCACCTGTCCTTGCACTTTTTTGGAATCCAAGATTTTCTGAACACTGTACCTCTGTGGCTTGCCTGAAGACTGGGCTTGAGCTGGATAAAGAACTGGTTTTAACAGAGAACAATGAAATGTGTTTGGAATTCTTAATGAGCCCGGAATTTTTAACCTAAATGCAACAGAGTTCACCTGCTTGATGATGGAAAACGGCCCGATGAATTTAGGGCCCAACTTCTTGCAAGGTTGCTTCAGCCTGATATTTTTTGTAGACAGCCAGACTTTCTGGCCAACCTTAAGAGAGCAGATGGTACGGTGTCGGTCCGATTTTTTTTTTGCAACAAGTGAGGCTTGTCTTAAAGATGAGTGCACTTTCTTCCAGATAACTCTGAGATCCCTGGCAGTGGAACGGATCTCCTGGATACCAACGGACTGGAGAGAATACAAAGAGTTCGATCTGGGGTGAAAACCATAATTGCAAAAAAAACGGAGAGGTTTTGGTGGAGGAGTGACAGGAGTTGTTACAGGCAAATTCCGCCCAGGGCAACAAGGAGGACCAGTTGTCATGGAACTCCGACGTGTAGCATCGCAAGAACTTCTCCAAAGACTGGTTAACCCTTTCCGTCTGCCCATTTGACTGAGGGTGGTACGCTGATGACAAATTAATCTTGATTCCCAGGAGGGTACAGAATGATCTCCAGAACTGCGCAATGAACTGAGAACCCCGATCGGAGACGATGTCTGTAGGGAGTCCATGGAGGCGAAAAATGTGGTGAATGAACAGGACGGCCAAATCTCGAGCAGAAGGAAGCCTGGCTAGTGGAATGAAATGCGCCATCTTGCTAAACCGGTCTACCACAACCCAAATGGTATTGTGTCCCGCAGAGAGTGGTAGATCAACTATAAAGTCCATGGATAGATGTGTCCAAGGTTTAGCAGGAGCGGCTAACGGAACCAACTGCCCTACCGGGCGAGTCCTGGGAACCTTGTTCCTGGCACAAACTTCACAGGACAGGACGTGACCTTTGACGTCGGCAGATAGAGACGGCCACCATACGGTACGGGAAAGTATCTCTAGTGTTTTGTAGATGCCAGGATGTCCAGCAGTCCGACTGTTGTGTGCTTCAGCAAGAACTGTCTTCCTTAAATGAACTGGGACAAACAACCGTCCTACCGGAGTGTTGTCAGGAGCCAACTTCTGAAACCTTTGTAAGGTACAGCTCAGATCTTGAGTTAATCCGGCATGGACCATGGATACAGGAACAATGGGCTCTGGGTTAGTGACTGGGGCATGATGTGCCAGAAAACTTCTAGACAGAGCGTCCGCTTGAATATTTTTAGAACCAGGACGATAAGTGATAATAAAGTTAAATCGGGTGAAGAACAGTGACCACCGAGCCTGACGGGGGTTTAGGCGTTTAGCTGACTGAATATACTGCAGATTCTTATGATCCGTTATAACGGAGATCTGGTGTGCAGCGCCTTCCAACCAGTGTCGCCCTTCCTCAAAGGCCCATTTAATTGCTAGCAATTCTCGATTTCCCACGTCATAATTGGTCTCCGCTGAGGAGAATTGGCGGGAAAAAAAGGCACATGGATGCAAGCGGTGAGTCTGAGGGTCCTTTTGTGACAAGATAGCTCCAGCACCGACGTCAGAAGCATCTACCTCGAGAATAAATGGTACCTTTGGGTCCGGGTGTCTGAGGACCTGAGCGGACACAAAAGCTTCCTTTAAGGTTTTAAATGCATTTATTGCTTGCCGTGACCAAACAGCCGGATCACCCCCTTTGCGAGTCAAGGAAACGATAGGAGCCACGATGTCAGCAAAACTGCCAATAAATCTCCTGTAATAATTGGCGAATCCTAGGAATCTCTGGACCGCCTTGAGGTTATTGGGTTGTACCCAATCCAGGATTGCCTGGACCTTGGTGGGGTCCATGGAGAAACCCTCTGAAGAGATTATATAGCCAAGAAAGGATACCTTCTTAACCTCAAACTCACATTTTTCGAGTTTCGCGTAGAGATGATGTTCCCGTAGTTTCTGTAGGACTTGTCTGACATGACTCCGATGTGCCGGCAATGAATTGGAATATATGAGAATGTCATCTAAGTAGACAACAACAAAGTGTCCCAGGAACTCACGTAACACCTCATTAATTAAATCCTGGAACACAGCAGGAGCGTTACTAAGGCCAAACGGCATGACCAAGTATTCGTAGTGGCCCGAGAGCGTGTTGAACGCCGTCTTCCACTCATGACCTGCTCTAATGCGTATGAGGTTATAAGCACCACGAAGGTCGATTTTTGTGAAGACCGTTGCTCCTCTTAATTGATCAAAGAGTACAGAGATGAGAGGAAGCGGATAGGTGTTTTTAACTGTAATCATATTCAGTCCCCGATAATCGATACATGGTCTGAGTCCACCGTCCTTCTTGGACACAAAGAAGCACCCAGCCCCTACTGGAGACTTAGATGGCCTGATGAAGCCTTTTTCCAGATTTTCATCAATGTACTCCTGCATGGATTTGGTCTCTGGACCGGAGAGAGAATACAAACGTCCCTTGGGTAGTTTAGTACCTGGAATTAACTCGATGGCACAGTCGAACTCCCGATGTGGTGGTAAAATATCAGCAGCCTTTTTAGAGAAGACATCCCAGAAGTCATGATACTGGGAGGGAAGCTGCTCCGGAATGGACCGAACCACACGTAGAGGTACTGTCAAACAGGACTGTGAACAATGAGGGCTCCACTGGACAATCTCTCCTTTTGTCCAATCTATGACAGGGTTATGACAGGATAGCCAAGGATGACCTAGAATCAAAGGCACTGACGGGCATTCAATGAGACGAAAGACTATAGATTCGGAGTGGAAAGCCCCAATCCTCAATTGTAGTAGCGGGGTCTCCCAGGTAACCTTACCGCCTGGCAATGGAGCACCATCTAAGCCACATACCGTGATGGCAGATTTGAGTTTAACCCGCGGAATTCCAGCAGAGCGGGCAAACTCGAAGTCCAAGAAGTTACCTGCAGCTCCACTATCAATGAAGGCCGCCAGACCCACAGAACAAGCACTGAACGTGAGCTGTGCAGGAACCAATACCGCATTTTTTGGGGAGACAATTTGTAGACCTAAGTGAACTCTCCCATCGTTCCCTAGGCATGCTCGTTTCCCGACTTCTTTGGGCAAGAACGGGAGAAGTGGCCCCTTGCGCCACAATATAAACATAAGCCTTGTGAACGTCTCCTGTCTCTTTCCTCAGAGGAAAGACGGTATGCTCCCAACTGCATTGGTTCCTCACCATCCTGGGAGATAGGAACGAAGGCGGATGGAGGTGATGACGTTTCCTTTTCAGTTTTCCGCTCTTTATATCTCCTGTCAATTTTAATGGAGAGATGCATCAGATTCTCCAGAGAGCTAGGAGACGGGTATTGCACCAGCGAATCTTTAATCTGTTCGGATAAGCCGACACGGAACTGACTACGTAAGGCAGGGTCGTTCCATCCACTGTCAGGTGACCATCTACGGAATTCCGCGCAGTATTCTTCTGCCGACCGTCGGCCTTGTTTCAAGGACCGTAGATGAGCTTCCGCAGAGGCCACTCGATCCGGGTCATCATACAGTAAACCCAATGCCTCAAAGAAGGAGTCTACGGACTGCATAGCAGGACTGGTCTGTGGCAAAGAAAACGCCCAGGACTGGGGGTCACCCTGTAGAAGGGAAATAATAATCCCAACTCGTTGCTGCTCTGAACCGGAGGAGCGGGGTCTCATCCGAAAATAGAGTTTGCAGCTCTCCCTGAAGTTCCGAAACAAGGTTCTATCTCCGGAGAACCGATCTGGTAAATTCATTTTGGGCTCACAGATGTGATCTGGAGGAGATTGTGAAGCTTTTGTGGCTTCTTCTTGAACAGACATACGCTCAGCCAATCCCTGCATCATCTGATACAAAGACTCAACATGGCCTGCTAGGGTTTGTGCCAGAGACGGTGTGGATCCACTTGCATCCATCCTAATCTTGTCTCCGTGAGTGGGCCGGTTATAATGTTAGGAACTCTTCCAGCCGGCACAACACAACCCGGAGTCTACTCTGTCAGTCAGGTGTTCACTGGAGCCCCTGATGGTGGGGACAGACTGGGCTGCAGACTGGCAGAGGGTCGTGAAGTGTGTACCGGCTGGGGAGAACCCAGGCAAGAAGAGTCAGGTCCACGCAGAGGTCAAAAGGCCGGCAGCAGGTATCAGTATCGATGAACAAGCTGAGGTCAAAGGTCACAGGCAGAGAAGCGGAACGGGTAAACGAGCCAAGGATCAGGGTCACAGGAAACACAAGCGAAGTCCAATACAAAGCCAAGGGTCAAACACGGGTAGTCAAAACGTAGGTAACAGGATACAGGAACTGGAACAACCAGGTCAGCAGACTGGAGCACAGAAGCTATAACCGGCAATGAGGCAGCAGACCTCATTGCCTTAAATACAGACACAGACCAATCAGCAGTTGAACACACTCCTGCAGGCTAATTTACTAGTATCCAGCAGGGCCAATCAGGGCTTGCCCCTGACCTACACAGTTGCATGCTAATGCCTGTTACTAAGCCTAATCAGCCCACAGGCTGCCTGCTATGCGCATGCGCCCGGCTACCAGCACCGCCGGGACGCAGCGCTAGTGTACTAGCGTCTGGCCGTTGCCCTGGTAACGGCCGGACAGGAAGAGGAAATGACGTCCCGGTCGTCAAGGTGACGGCCGGGACGCTGGGGCGCATGAGAAGCGAGCCGCGGCGGCTGTGAGTACCGCCGTGGCTCGTGACAATGTGCAAATTTGTTACAGAAATAGTTTAAAAGCCAAGAGCTTCGATCAGTCAAAAAGGTTAGATTCAATAGGTGACAGGCATAGGTCCTAAAATATTTTTACAAATAATTGTCACGACTAGATAAAGACTTACAAAAAAAAAAAAAAACAACAAACAAAACACTACAAATACATGATCATCCGCAACATTAAAGCCACCTGCCTAATATTGTTTAAGTTCCCCACGTGCTGCCAAAACAGCTCTGACCAGTCAAGGTATGGACTCTACAAGATCTCTGAAAGTGTCATGTGGTATCTGGCACTAAGAAAGCAGCAGGACAAGAGTCTTGTAAGTTGCGAGGTGGAGCCTTCATGGCTCTGACTTATTATCAAATTGAGATCTGGGGAATTTGGAAGCCAAAAGTTCCTCCAACCATTCCTGAACAATTTTTGCAGTGTGGCAGGGCGCTGTATCCTGCTGAAAGAGGCCACTGTCATCATCATCTATAGCATCTCTTCTGTGGGATTGGATCAGACGTGCTAGCTCTCCGACGCATATCAGAGCCCATCACCCAGTTGCCTTGGCCAAAGGACAAGTTGAGGGATCACCGCAGACATGCTCAGGCAACAGGCGATGGTCCCTGTGTCAAACTTAGACATCAATTCCCTTGAGCCCATGACATTAGCCATGGGAAATTGGTGCAAAAGGTGGGCCGCATTGATGCTGGATGCAACCCAACCCTATTGTAACCTCTATCCCCCAGAGTTACATTGTAAAGACTAATATATAGATTCCCCAAATTACATGTTTTTAACATAACTAACCCACCTATATTAACTAGCTTGTTAGTAAATTTGTAATGCACATAAAAAATCCTTTCCACTTATCCTGCAATATAGTCATCCTAGTGTACAATCAGACCAATGTGTTCAAGATGAAGGATTATTTACTGTCAAAATCATATATCAAGTTCCAAATGTTGCATAGTCACCCAAAACTCATCATGTATGCTGGTTGATACAGTGATGTTTATTTTTTGACCCCAAAATTGGAAGTAATATTTCACCCTAGGTACACAGCAAATTGGGGTGCAAACATTTATCAATAAGTCTAATTACATTGATTAAGATAACACAAATAGTTGTATATTCGTGAATAACCTTAATTTTGGTTTTCAAGGAGGGTGATCCAGAGGACATTGAGAAGCAACTGGTGGAGGAGGACCATGATGTGGAAGAGCCTTAAGAGTCTTCACCAATCAAACACCAGGCTTGAAAACCCTACCCAGGAGATACTACCCACACCCATATTGATCACAACTTGGACACTTACCTCACCATATTGAATATCATTTTCACCGATATCCAAAATATCCTTTCCCATCTCACTAACTTGTTTCCCAATATGTCACTTCCAACCTTCCTGGCCAAATGTCACATGTTTCCCTTCCTTCCCAGTTAGCACAATACTCCTGTCCATCGTCCTAACTTATCTATACAAGACCCTCTGCCACATCATCAAGTACCATTTATCCATGGTTATAATCCCCAATTTTGCAATGCTGCTGCACTATAATCTCCTACCCAAATGCATTCTTTTGGCCCAAAGCCATTTTTGCAACAACATAATTTATCACTATATGCTTCTTTGTTTCAAACTACGTCTGCCTACTCCCAGCCACCTCTTTTTTCCAAGCCCCCTCTGGCCACCCCAAGGCAACCTCTCCCTAGCCCCCAGCCATCTCTTTCTCTCAAGCACCCCCTGGCTACCCCCAGGACACCTCTGTGCACCACCCAGCCACCTCTTTCTCCCGAACCCCCTCTGAACACCTCCTAGCAACCTCTTCCTCCCAAGCCACTTCTGCACAACCTAGAGCCACTTTGGCATGCCCTCCAGCCAATTCTGCCCATAAATTGTCTGTCATTCTCTGCTGCCCCAATGACATCTGCTTCTTTTACACTGTTGCCTAGCACATAAAAACTAAAACATAGTATAAACATACAGCAAAAAAACTTATCACAAAACAAAGGAAGGTTTTGACTACAAGGTTAGCCAATAAAATAGATTTCCAAGTATAATTTATAGAATTTTGAACATTCACCCTGAAGAGCAGCACACCCAGTGAAAAGGTTAAACTCACAAGCTAAGCCTCCCTTGTTTCTCCCATATATTCATCTCTATTGCCTACATACAGGTAAGGGAACTAACAGCACAGTCTATTGTACCACAGATCCCTAACACATAAAAATAAATAATACAGCTTTCTTTTCACCCAGGTTGCAAAAGCCACAGTGGCTGGCTGAACTGGGGGGCAGGTGGGCAAATGCTCCTGAGCTGGTCCCATAGTGAGCTTCCTTGGTCTAGGTCACTGGGCCACCTGCATTTTCTTCCTTTAAAATGTTCCTAATAGGCTGCTGAATCGAGTCTTGCCCCTGAGCTAAAATTTTCCAGCCCTCCTCTGAAGAGCCCCACCCACAAAAGTAGGGGGAATTAATAATATTCCAGTGAAGAACCCTGTCCATGGGGTCTATTTACCATTATCAGACAAAATCAAAGATTTTATATCGCTGTTTATCGTAGCGATATAAAATCTTCTCTCGCCCCAATTTACCAATAAAAATTAGCCGGGGCAGCGAAGTGATATTCTGCTCTCTGGCAACACTGGTTGGCAGCAGAAAAAGGACGAGTCTTCTGGCTTGTCGGTTACAGGAGAATTGGATGCCTGGATTTGGACTTTCAGTTTCACTTTCACTAAAAAAAAATGTAAAATGGAGAAAATAGATTATTTTAATTTATTCAACTTAGGGAAAAATGTTTTAGTTTTCACTGGGCCCTGTCTTAAATAGGAGCCTCTATGAAGGATTCCTTTAATAAAACCAGACCCCATACTGTATAGTGAAATATTTGTGCTACTGCTCATTTTAGATGCATGTATTAATGAAAATGATTTTATGTTTATGCACTTACTCGAGACCTATGTAAACAACTCTACAATTTGGGTTTTTATTTTCAATTATACATACCAAAAATAAAGAAACCAGTAGGAGGAGAATGATTCATTTAGTTTGAGAAGGGCGTCAGTATTGGGAAATTGATCTTGTAAGTGATGCTGCCCCAGATATGAACGGAGATAAAATCAGAATCTGTTTGTTTTATTCCAATGGAATCAACAAAGCAGAACAGACATTATCCCTTAGAAGCAGTAAGAAGCCTGTTCATTGAATCATTGCAGGATATGAAACCATTTTACATAGTGCTTTTATTACAAAACAATATGTCACAAGAGACAATGTTATTACTTCAATAGCAAATGCAATAGATTTGCTTACGGAACAGGATCAATTGATAGATACTGAACATTTTGCAGAAATTACTCAGGCTCCAGCAAGCTGCTATATATTATCAGGAATGGAAGTGTGTTTGTTTCAATCAGCGGAGGATTAAACAAACTAACATTTATAGTTAGATAATCTAGTTTGAGGTTGACAATAGCAATAATTGCTATTGCAAAAATGTGTATTCCCCCCAAAAATTGGAAGTGTGTGGAAGAAAAACGTCACTTCAAATAAGGTCCGACAAGAGGACAACATGGCAGCCATTATTCTTGTGTGATTACAGTATGTCACTTTCCTCCCCTGGATGAAAACTGAAGAAATGTTCCCATTATAGCAATTTTGGCGTTTTAGCTCACTTTTTAATAAAATACCCTACCTGATGTATTGTTTGTGTAGCCCTTTATATTTAATTATATTTTACTTTATATACAACAGAGATTTTCCAACATCAGTCATTTTTGGTCAAGGCTCTGTGCTGTTTGTGCTATAATGATAAAGGGTGCATTGATCTTTCATACCTTGTGTGACTTTGTTATGAAATCATATGCTACCTTGTGTTTTATATCATACATGAAAGAGAAATTCTCTGCAACTTCTGCATTGGTTCCAGAAAGTTCATCATGTGAAATCGCCTATCATAATGCAATAAACAAAGTGTCATCAAATTACAAGAATCATGTGACCTCCTGCACATTGAAAGCAAGAGATTAGTGGCTTTTTAGAAATGTCAAACTGACATTCAAAACACTCTAACTGGTGAAAAAACTAATGAATTGTGAGCTTACCATTGAGAATACAATATGTCGCAACATACCTGGAAGTCAGAGATCAGGGCCGTAACTAGGGCTGTGCGATAGGGGCGACCGCCCAGGATGCAATGCTGAAGGGGGGCGCAATTTAGGAATATTTTAGGTTCAATTGGTTAAAATTGAAGGCTAGGGGGGGCAGCATTTGTCTTTCTCACTCCAGGCGCTAGAATTCTAAGTTACGGCTCTCCAGAGCAGTAACCCATTTACAGTTTCCATAATCCTGAAACTAGTGATACTGAGGAACTAGATGGGCTATAGTGCCAGAAATTCCAATGTGTCGGAGGAGACAAAACAAATAAAGATGACCCGGGGATCAGAACGGTTGTTAATGAGTGTAAGAACTAACATATTCAACAGGCAATTCATCGGGTTGGGCAATTTTTACCAATATGCATCTGTCCGGGTAACAGTTGCACATATGTCTGTCTGTCTCTATTTGTCTATACAGGTAGAAAGTATGGAGTGTGCCAACATGCTTCCTCAGTGACATATCTCCATAGTTGCACCTGTATAAAACATATTTGACATATTGCTGAGTTAGGGTGTATATTCATAAAAAACCTTGCTCAAATAAAACACAAAATAGTGTATTTACATGCATATTCTCAGTTGGACGCATAGCTTGATGCTTGCAGCTCCGCACCAGGTTTATGTCAGGTACACATCAGATACACTTACACCCAAATCAACATATTTGAGCACTGAGAATGAACTATGACATCAACATTAATGTCATTCATAACATTGTTTAATAAGAGTTCACTTCATTAGATTAATCCAGGGTTTCCCAAACCTAGTCCTCAGGGCTCCCCAACAGCGCAGGTTTTCCAGATCACATGTGACATAATTAGGACCACCTGTGTATCTGTTACAATTTGTCAGTCAGTAATGAATACACCTGTGCTCCAGCAAGGAGATATGGAAAACATGCACTGTTAGGGAGCCCTGAGAACTGGGTTTGGGAAACCCTGGATTAATCTAATACATGTTCAATAAAACAAAAAACATATTAAAAGAACATTATTGTTTTGCTTCAAGTGTGTGTATTAGTATTCTATCATTATTGTAAGATATGGGAAAAATAAAGAAAATTAATCATATACAGTATATATTCAGTGGTCAAATTGGAAATTTAGAAGTGGCGGTGTAGAAAATTTAAGTAAATGGAATTTGATGGTTTTGCAATGAAAGCAGTAGGAGAAGTGGTGGTATGCTATACCACTGTATGCCAGCCCACTTTCACAACTGCATATATATATTATTATAATCAATCATATACAAGGTGCCACAAAAAGTTGCAGTGCTGTACAGTGGGGAAGTAAAGCATATGTCAAATATGTAGAGGAAGAAGAGGTAAAGTAGTGGCCTTTTATCCTATACAGCATAGGGTGTTGAAGGCATAATAACAAATAACATGTTAATACAAGTATGTACAGGTGGCTGAACTGGCTGCGGTCTTAGGTACAAGTGTGAAAGGATATAGGAGGAAAGTAAAGGTTTGTTTGTTTATTTGTAAGTAATGGTGCAGAATGTCTGATCACTGACCACTTTTAGTCTCCAATTTTTAACTCCACTACATATTCATCCTAGGAGCCGAGCCAGGCATGCCTAGCCAGGCTTATTAAACACTGGTATTAAATATCATACTCAGAAAACACAGCTGCAGGGCAAAGCTGCACAATTAACACAAAGATTAAGGGACATCACATAGCACGCCCAAAAACAAACCTCATTTACATATGCAAAGTGTCAGTAAGGCAAGATGAAAACCACCAGCATTACTTTTCAGAATGGTGGAAATATATATATATTTTCTACAAAGCACCCAAGAGCACTTCAACTGTGTGCCTATATAACTAAAGTATTTGTTGGAATAGCAAACCCTTTTTATGTATCATGTGTCGAAGTATTTCTCAACATATCCAGATACATACTGTATTTTCATTTTATTGGTTGATATTGTTGATTGCTGCAATTTATAGTGTAATTCAGTTTTTCATACTATGTATAAGTATCCAAACATTTTATACTTCGGAGCTTACAAATATTTCCCCAGGTTCTCTAAATTGCTTTAAATAAAGGCCTTTATATTCGCCAGCCTTAAAAAAAAAGCATATGTAAGTAACTATTCTGAGGACAAATTAGCTGCCCTAAGTAATCTCACTTAGACCTTAAGTAACGCTTGAGCAGAAATACACAGAATGGATTATTTAAATAGCTTTCTGGTGTTACTTAAATAATCAGTTTTGCTGCATCTGTAGAACTCATTAAGTAAAATCAGTGTGTTACTAAAGGAAAAAAATCAGTTATGCACATGTGCAGGACTGATTTCTTCTTCATTTACAACTAGCATTATATGATACTGACCAAAGAGTGCATGTGATCACACATTCGGTGTCCTCTGTCACATCATAGAACTTCCAGGGTTCTCAGTCCACTGGAAGGAAAAGTTATCAGAGATTTCCCTCCTTTTTTACACATAATGGGAATCAGAGTAAGAGACTATCACAGTGTTCTCCTGCCAAAAGGAAGGTAGGAACAGTGAGGTGTAACGGCTCTATTGACTGGAGGGCATTAGTATGTCCCTGACCCTTCAGAGGACAGTTTTTCGGACACCAGCAACAGCAGTGGTGATGAACCATTGTGGGGTAGCAGTACGAAAAGTAAGAACACAGAGACTTGTTCCACACACAGTGATTCTATACCTGAGGGCAGTGGTGTTTTAAACACAGAAGGTCGAAAATCTAATGTGGTGTCCATCCAAATACTCTCCAAAAAAAGTGATGTATTCAGTGCGCATAAAAAACAAGTAGTACTGCCTGTACTAAGGGACACCTGTCTCAAAAATAGTTCAGCATATCTAGCATGTTTACCATAATGAGACTGACGTAGCCTGGGAACTTAACTTTCTCAAGCACTCAAAGGAAAGGTGTATGCAATTTAAACATCTTTAGAATAGAGGCAACTATGCACACAACTTTGAGGTAATAAGGACCGGACACTATGTTTTGATTCCATGCAAAAAAACAGAATAAGGCGAGGTATACACTGAAGAATTTTCTGATCGACGTGTTATCTACAATGACTTTACCGCTGACCAAAGGTCTGATGGCCCGGAGGATTAAAGCGTACACACTAGTCAAGTTTTAGATGATTAACGAAAGACCAACCATCCAGGCAGCGACTTTTCACAGCCATATTGTCGTGAGCACAGATTAGAATTTTGTACACACTGAAACAACTTATGAGGTCCATGTAACGATATCCCCATGAAATTTAAATAAAGGGCAGAGCATGTTCAATAGTACCCACCCCAAACATCATAAAAAGCGAAGGTAACACACTTTCTTCATACATTCGTTAGCACGTGTACAGTGTACATTCCTTCGCAACCGCACATAAACAATTTATTTTTTACTAATATGGATAATGTTAAAGAACAACAAGCAGATATGGTACAATAACCCTGATGACTTCAGGAATTTCTTGAGAATATATGAAGCCACATTCCAGGAACTGCTCCAACTAGTCACCCCCATCATCAGTGTCGGATTAAGGGAATGGAGGCCCCTGGGCTAAGGGGGCCTCCATTCCCCCTTGAGGGCCCTTCCCCATGATCCGAGCTGCCCGCCCCCCGTGATCCGAGCTGCCCGCCTCGTGATCCGAGCTACCCGAAAACCCCCCCCCGGCACTTACCTCCTTCTCCGGCGCGCTGTACGCTCTTTACTGAGGAGATCTCGTGAGAGTGAGATCTCCTCAGTAAGGAGAATACAGCGCACCGGAGAAGTACTGCAGTGAAAGGGCTCAGCAGCACTGATAGGGCTGGGGGCGCCCCCACCCCTGACCGATCAATACTGCTGCTGAGCACTTTCAAGGGCCCACTGGATGCCATAGGCCCCTGGGCTGTAGCCCAGTTAGCCCTATGGTTAATCTGGCCCTGCCCATCATCCAGAAGGAGGACACCCATTTCAGGAGACCCATATCTGCAGAGTAGAGACTGGTTGCTAACCTAAGATTTCTGGCAACAGGAAGGACACTAACTGGTCTGAAATACAGCACAGCAATTTCACAGCAAGCTCTGGGTTTGATAATACCTGAGACCTGTGATGGTATCATTGAAGTTCTCCATGAACAGTATATGAAGGTTGGTAAGCATAAATAGTCTTCTTTAGATACAAATATATAATTTTATTAACATGCATTAAATTTACAATAGACATTAAATGGATAAAGTGCGAACCAATAAAAGCAGCCAAATAAACATTTTATAGTTGTTCATATTGCAACACTTTGCTGTTATCCATTTGTGATGAACTTGCACTGAACTGTTGCATGTTTGATCTGGGTATAGGGGTAGAAATCATGTATGGTTTTGACATTAAATATTGACCTCCCATACTATCATACTGCAACTGTGTGTGCCGAAATGTGTAAGATGGTGTCTGACTGTGGTTTGCTGGCGTTAGAATTTTATCCAGGTACAATCTTCCTTGGTAGCGCTACACATGAGGTTGCACACCAAACGCTCCATTTACACTTGTATTGATTTACTAACACCTTTCATTTTGCTTGCTAGTGTTGCTCCAAGTAGGTCAAAAGTGTGTTGTGCAGGTTTTTTGGCCATTAAGCTGTTTGCGCATTCCACCATCTTTGTAGTTAGCACCTCACTTTGATCAACTTCCCGCAGCCTTTTTTCTCCCTCTTCTGTTTTGTGGTGGAATTGCAACCTCAGGTACATCCTGGCTGTTGACTGTCATCTGGCTTCTCTGTACAGTAGTTGTACTTGTCTCTTCTTGTTCAGCAATATCCAACATGAGTTCAATTGTGCCAGGACAGCAGGCAGAGTAACGAAAAAATGAGAAAAAAAAAAAAAGAGTATAATATAAAATGCATGTAATGAAACTATTTCCCACTTCTTTATGTTTCCGTTTCCTGCCTTGGTAGAACAATGGCAAGTTATTGCAGAAGAATTTGAGAGGCAATGGAATTTTCCAAACTGTGGTGGTGCCATTGATGGGAAACATGTCCGAATTATGCCTCCATCCAAAAGTGAATCTTCTGATTGTAATTACAAAGGATTTTTCAGCATCATTTCCATGGCCATAGTGGATGTAAATTATAAATTCTTGTTGATTTATATATTCTTGTGGATATTGGTAAAAATAGGAAAGTGTCTGATGGCGGTGCATTGGAGCAGACTCCCTTTCATGCAAAACTAAAAAGCTATGAACTTAATATTCCAACTAGAAGTAATACAAAATATGGACTAAATTTTGCGTTTGTGACTGATGAAGCATTTGAATTGTACAACAATGTATTGAAACCTTACCTGCAATGCAATCTGTCTACAGAAAGGCGGATATTTAATTGTAGACTTTCAAGAGCTAGGCGTGTTGTTGAAAATGTGTTTGGAATTCTCAGTAACAGATTCAGAGGTTTTCATTCTGCTATTAATCTACATTTGGACAAGATAGACAAAGTGGTGATGGCCTGTTGTGTTTTGCATAACTTTCTAAGACGTAAAACCTGCTGTGTACGCAGTTCACATACGTATGAGGACAACAATGTAGAGTAAACAGAGGTAGTAGGCTTAACAACTCTACAGTCGGGTCACCTTAGAAATACAAGTGTCAGTGCAAAATTAAACGGGGAGACATAACTTCAATATTTTAATGGGAAAGGTGCAGTGCCATGGCAGAATGATCTTGTGTAACAATTGTTCATAAGCATGTTATATGTGCAAACTTTATTGTTATGTATTTTGACTTTAAAAAATCTGTTACACAGCAAGAGCAAAAATATACTTTAAATACAGTTCCACTAGGAGGTATGTAATCTGCTTGAACCACATCAGTAGGAGAACTACTGTCCGAAACCAGGCTGCAGGTGGACTGCTGTGTAATTTTATTTTCATGGATGAAGTGCAGAAGGTCGAAGTACCACAGCTTTGGCACATAAACATCATCTGCACCTGCCCCAGATTTTTTTGACGCCTCAACCTTATTTAGTTCTTTCTTGTATACAGTCTGAAGGTTCTGTATTTTGCTTTTTGCCCATTCCAAATTTGCTCCAAGGTAATGTGGCAGGCAGGGCCGCCATCAGGGGGGTACAGGGAGTACTGCAGTATGGGACCCAGCAGCAGAGTGGGGCCCCACCAGCCCTGGGCCCAAACAAATTTATTACGGGAGGGGGCATCTCCAGTGAATTAAGTGAAGTAACGGGCACCATTTCTAGGTAGCAGTTTCTCCTGAGATGTGAGAGTTGATGTGGGGAGAGACCTCTACGTTTAATTAAGGATGCAGTCGTGGGCCCCCTTGTAGGCAGCATGTCTGACTCCACTTCCAAGATGTCAGGGCCCCACAGCTGCCATCATTTGCTCCAGTCGCAGCCCCCGAGGTGCCCGGCTCCCGGACAGATAGCCTTGATAAAGCAGTTAGACTCCCTGTAGTACCGCTGATGTCATGTAATTAATAACGCCACAGCACTGTCAATAGAGGGAAGCCGAAAGGTGACAGCTAGATGACGCACAGAGGTAAGTAAACTACTGTAGAGGTTAGATGGAACTGGGGATGGGGGTGACTGTAAAAAATCAGGGGAGGCAAATGTTGGCTAGAGAATAATCTGAAATGAGGGTGGGATGAGAGAAGGAAGGAGAGGGGCCCTGCCTGTTACATTTTTATTGGACCCTGCAATTTCTGGTGGCAGCCCTGGTTGCAGGCATGCTTCACAAGTTCTTGCAAAGACACATTATGTAACATTCGGTTACAATATTCCTTTGATTTTATCTTTCACAAACAGGGAAGCACCCTATATGTCTCAATGAAATCTTTGATGAGTTCCACATTGAGGTATTACGACATTTTCAGGCTCTTTTTAAAAATAAAAATAAAGAGTCATGTTAATCTTTTGTCCACTGATGATATCAACGGAAACGTACAATTTTTATGGCAATGGATGTAAGGTGCAAAAAGCTCGAAGTATTAGTTCATATTTCTCAGACGACTAGGAGTTAAATATATTGATATATTTGCCAAACACAAGGGTATTATACACAGATGGCCTTCACCTACAGTATTCCATTCTGTACAGGTACCACCACTGATTGGTCCACAACTGAAACAAATGCTCATGTCTGAGTGTATAAAATTACAGAGGAGCCTATCTGGCGCCGCGGGACATTAGAAGTTGGCGGATGAGGAGCAGGTGTGGATGGGGGTGCGAAAAGTTGAGAAAAAAATTGAATAGTGGTGGGGGGTGGAGAAGAAGAAGAAATACAGCGCTGGAACAAGGGAAGCTAAAAGTTGTGACAACCACATTATACACTTGAGGGTCCATTATCCTTCATTCTACAATTTAACTCTTAGGATGTTCTCATCCCTGGATACTGACACTTTTCCTGTCACATGTTGTCCTTTCATCACTTACTCAGTCACAGAAGTGGCCTGACAACTGCTTCACACAAGATGAGAACAATCATCATCTGAATTATCCATTATTGTTGTGAATATCCAGAGGATATATTGTTCTATCCCTGCCCATTTTAAAACTGGGGACATTTAGACAAACAGAAGAAGACTGATAACAATAAGGTGCTCTGACCTTTGTCAAATGCACTTTAATAGCATAACATAAAGTGAATATTTATATAGTAAATTAATTTATAGAATCATTCAGTTCATTGAGTTCAACCCATTCAATAATACACTGTTCAATTTGTGGTGTCATAAGTCTGCCACATCTTCCCTAGCTCCCAAGCTGCAAATGCTAGCATCAAATCTCTTCACTAATCACAAGTGAGTTACCGTAATCAATTGCTCCATCATCTTCCTACATTCATTTTTTTGTTGTTGACAGATACAACATTATTAAAAATTGCCCATAGATGGTTTTGCAGTATGAAACCAAGAAACGTTTCCATTTTTTTTTATAGTAAAGCATAGTACAAAAGCATGGATCACTGTAAGTAAAACATTACATTTTTTACCAATTTAAATATATCATTAGTTGCTGTGAATCGTAATGTATTTGTATTCCTTGCTAATTTTATGTTGCTAAACAAGCATATTACCCCCTAAAAATAATATCTGCTGTAGAGGCCAGGGCCAGAGAGAAGGAGTCTGGCAGAAAATATCAGACAAATCTTTTTTAAGTAGACAATAGAGTAATAAAAACTGCCACAATGAAGGCCAAAATCCCGCAGACTATACTGGATGTAGGAAAACAGCTGGGTATTAATGAACAAGAAAATATGTTAATACAGCAGTCAAATATAACTTCTTGTTGACTTGAAAATAAAGTAAAGTAAATAAATATCAATGAAATTACATATACTTATATGTATCCCTTAATGATTCTCAGAATTGCAGGAAATTGAAATGTGCCCTTCTAGCTTCTTAATTAATTAATGTTTATTTGTACATTTTCACACTAGAAAGTAATAGGAATTTGAGAATTACTCTTTCTCTTATTACAGTAATTGAACGATAAAAATACTGCCAACTATTGCCCCCACATACCTATGGTCCCTTATCAGTTGGCATTTGGTTTGCATCAAAAAATGCAAGTGCTAACTGTATGTGAAAAAAGCATATATGTGCTATGTATTTGCCCAAGTGTCTGATAAGAATTTGATATGTGTGTCAAAGGTGTTAAATATTCTCTTGACGCATTTACATTAAGGATGAGCGGGCTCGGATTCCGCTAATCCGAGCCCACCCGAACAGTGCGGATCCGACTGGATCCGAGCACTGTTCGGGTATTTCCGGCACCAAAAAAATGAAACTGAGGCTCTGTTGTCCAAGTCTCGCGTCGGATCTCGCGAAACTCGGATTGCATAAATTCCCCGCTAGCGGCCGCCATTTTCATTTGGGCTGTGATCAGGGTAGAGGGAGGTTGTAGGGTAGTGGTGCTCCTGCGTGATCAGTCCAGTGGTGCTTTATGCTTGTGTCCAGTGCTCTGTCCTTTCTGAGTCCAGTGGTGCTTTATGCTTGTGTCCAGTGCTCTGCCCTTGCTGAGTCCAGTGGTCCTTTTGTCCTGTGCTCTGTCCTGCTGAGTCCAGTGGTGCTTTGGCCAGTGTCTGTTCTGCTGAGTCCAGTGGTGCTTTAGTCCTGGGCATTTTTGTGCTAAGTCCATAGTATTTTTCTAATTATTAAAAACTCCCCAAAAAAAAAAAAATTATACCAAAAAAAAATAAAAAAATAAAAAATAATTTAAAAAGTATAAAAAAATTCTAGAGCAATATATTATTGCAGTCCTGAAATATTAGAACTGCAATACCTACGTTCACTGTTTCTGCAGTCCAAAAAATAGGAACTGCAATCTATATTACTATGTTCACTGTTTCTGCAGTCCCAAAGAATAGAAACTGCAATCTATTATTATTATTATTATCATTTATTTGTTAGGCGCCACAAGGTTTCCGCAGCGCCGTACATAATACAAACAGGAGACCATACAGGGTGACATAGTACAGAGCAATAAACACAAAGTACCAATTTTTTAGAACTCCGGGCAGACATATGAGCGAAGATAGAGTAGAAGAACAGGTATGGAGACAGGAGGGGAGAGGGGCCCTGCTCATACGAGCTCACATCCTAAGGGAGGGTGGACAAACAGGCACAGGAGGGAGCCATTAAAGTAAGGGAGAGAAAGGCGGGGCTGGTGGAGAGAGGGGAGAACGAGAGAAGGATGTTTGCGAAGGTGCAACAAGGTAAGGGTTAAGTGGATTGTTGGTAGGCTTTGAGGAACAGGTGAGTTTTGAGTGCCCGTTTGAAGGAGCACAGACTGGGTGAGAGACGGATGGAGCGAGGGAGGTCGTTTCAGTGGAGGGGAGCAGCTCGGGGGAGAAGTCTTGGATTCTGGAGTGGGAAAAGGTGATCAGAGTGGAGGAGAGGCGGCGGTCATTGGCCGAGCGCAGGGAGCGGGCAGGGGTGTGAATGGTGAGGAGGTTGGAGATATAGGGGGCAGTAGACTGGGAGAGGGCTTTGTAAGTGGTGGTGAGGAGCTTGAAAAGGAACCTGTAGGGGAAGGGGAGCCAGTGTAAGGCAAGGCAGAGAGGGGAGGCGGAGGAGGAGCGGCGTGAGAGAAAGATGAGTCGGGCAGCCGCGTTGAGAACAGAGCGAAGGGGGGCGAGGTGGGAGAGGGGGAGGCCAGTAAGGAGAAGGTTTGCAGTAGTCGAGGCGGGAGATGATGAGAGCGTGTATGATGGTTTTGGTGGCATCTTGTGAGAAGAAGGGCCGGATGCGGGCAATGTTACGCAGCTGGAAGCGGCAGGTTTGGGCTAGAGATTGGATGTGGGGGACAAAGGAGAGATAGGAGTCAAGGGTGACACCCAGGCAACGGAGCTGGGTGAGAGAGGAGATGGTTGAATTATTAACCACGATAGAGAGGTTGTGGTGAGAGGGGAGCCTGGGGGGAGGGAAGACAATTAGTTCAGTTTTAGAGATATTAATTTTGAGAAAGCGCGAGGACATCCAGGAGGAGATGGCAGAGAGGCAGTCAGATACACGAGAGAGGAGAGTGGGAGAGAGATCAGGAGAAGATACGTAGAGCTGAATGTCGTCAGCATAGAGGTGATACTGAAGACCGTAGGAGGAGATGAGAGTCCCGAGTGAGGAAGTGTAGAGCGAGAATAGTAGGGGGCCGAGAACAGAGCCCTGGGGGACTCCAACCGGGAGAGAGGAGGGGGTGGAAGCAGAGCCAGATGTGGAGACAGAGAAGGTGCAGTTGGCGAGATAAGAGCAGAACCAGGCGTGGACAGAACCAGAGAGGCCAAGAGAGAGAAGAGTTTGCAGAAGGAGAGGGTGATCCACAGTGTCAAAGGCCGCAGAGAGGTCGAGGAGGATAAGTATGGAGAAGTGACCCCTGGATTTGGCTGAGAGGAGGTCGTTGGTGACTTTGGCCTGGGCGGTTTCGGTAGAGTGGAGGTGGCGGTAGCCAGATTAGAGAGGGTCGAGGAGGGAATTGTCTGAGAGGTAATTAGTGAGACAACAGCAGACTATCCGCTCAAGTAATTTGGAGGCGTAGGGGAGAAGTGAGATGGGGCGATAGTTGGCGAGGGAGGTGGGGTCAAGATTGGGTTTTTTGAGGATAGGAGAGATGAGAGCATGTTTGAATGAGGAGGGTACAACACCTGAGGCGAGTGATATGTTGAGTAGGTGTGCAAGGTAGGAGCAGGCAGTAGGAGAGAGAGAGCGAAGGAGGTTAGGGGGGATGGGATAGAGCGGACAGGTGGAGGGTGGAGAGGAAAGAATAAGGGAGCGAACTTCATCGCCAGATGTGGGGTGGAAGGAGCACCAGAGTTGCGTGTTGGATGGGGGTGGGGCAATAAGGGCAGGGGGAGAGGGGGAGAAAGAAGAGATGTTAAGTCTGATGGCCTCAATTTTGGAAGAGAAAAAAGTGGCGAAGTCAGCAGCGGTGAGGGAAAGTGGGACTGGAGGAGGGGGGGGGGAGAAAAGAGGGAGTTGAAGGTTGCGAAGAGGCGGCGGGGATTAGAGGACTGAGAAGAGATGAGGGATTTAAAGAAGGGTTTTTTTAGCAAGGGAGAGGGCAGAGCAGAAAGAGGAGAGGATGAATTTGAAGTGAAGGAAGTCAGCGAGGGAGCGAGATTTCCTCCAGAGGCGTTCGGCAGTGCGGGAGCACTTTTGGAGGAAGCAAGTGAGTTTGGAGTGCCACGGTTGAGGAATAAGGCGGCGGCGGAGAGGAGCGGCGGGGCGACAGCATCCAGGGCAGTAGTGAGTGAATGGTTGTAGAGAGAGGACGCTTGGTCTGGACAGGCCAGGGAAGGGAGGGGAGAGAGGAGAGAATCAAGAGAGGAGGAGAAAGAGGTAAGGTCAATCGCTTCAAGGTTGCGTCTGGTGAGGGTGACTTTCGGCGGGGGGGGGAGAAAGGGAGGAGGACAGAGTAAAGGAGAGGAGATGGTGGTCCGAGAGTGGGAAGGGAGAGTTAGAGAAATCATAGAGATCGCAGAGGTGAGAGAAGACTAGGTCAAGGGAGTGGCCAAGACAGTGGGTGGGGGAGGAGGTCCATTGGGTGAGGCCAAGGGAGGTGGAGAGGGTGAGTAGTAATCTATATTACTAAGTTCACTGTTTAAGCAGTCCAAAAAATAGGAACTGCAATCTATATTACTACGTTCACTGTTTCTGCAGTCCCTAAGAAAAGGAACTGCAATCTATATTACTACGTTCACTGTTTAAGCAGTCCAAAAAATAGGAACTGCAATCTATATTACTACGTTCACTGTTTAAGCAGTCCAAAAAATAGGAGCTGCAATCTATATTACTACGTTCACTGTTTAAGCAGTCTAAAAAATAGGAACTGCAATCTATATTACTACGTTCACTGTTTAAGCAGCCCAAAAAATAGGAACTGCAATCTATATTACTACGTTCACTGTTTAAGCAGTCCAAAAAATAGGAACTGCAATCTATATTACTACGTTCACTGTTTCAGCAGTCCAAAAAAATAGGAACTGCAATCTATATTACTACGTTCACTGTTTCAGCAGTCCCAAAGTGTGTGTGGTTTAGGGGTACGCTCTCTTGTGCTGCATATAATGGAGTACAAAAATTTGGAGGATAAAGTAGGGAAAGATCAAGACCCACTTCCTCCTAATGCTGAAGCTGCTGCCACTAATCATGACATAGACGATGAAATGTCATCAATGTCGTCTGCCAAGGACGATGCCCAATCTTCAACACCTGTGGCTGCGAGTAAAAAGCTCAGTTTTCCTAATAGACCCGCTGGCGGGGATGCTGAGAACATCTGGTCCGGACTGAAGGACCTGCCAACCATTGCAGACATGTCTACTGTCGCTGCATTGGATGCTGTCACAATTGAAAAAATGGTGGAGGATTACTTTGCTGACACCATCCAAGTAGACATGTCAGACAGTCCATATTGTTACTGGCAGGAAAAAAAGCCAGTTTGGAAGCCCCTGTACAAACTATTTTACCTGAGTTGTCCCCCCTCCAGTGTGTACTCGGAAAGAGTTTTTAGTGCAGCGGGGAACCTGGTCAGTGAGCGGTGAAGGAGGTTGCTTCCGCAAAACGTTGAAAAAATGATGTTCATAAAAATGAATTATCAATTCCTCAAATAAGAACAGCACTGCCCTCCAGATAGTACAGAGGGACCTGTGGTTGTGGAGTCCAGCGGGGACGAATTGATAATGTGTGAGGATGAGGAAGTACACACTGAAGGGGGCGAGGAATCAGAGGATGAGGATGAAGACGACATCTTGCCTCAGTAGAGCAAGTTTAGTTTGTACAGGGAGTTTGAACAGCTTTTTTTGTGTGGGGGCCCAAACAAACCAATCATTTCAGCCACAGAAGTTTGGTAGGCCCTGTCGCTGAAATGATTGGTTTGTTAAAGTGTGCATGTCCTATTTCAACAACATAAGGGTGGGTGGGAGGGCCCAAGGACAATTCCATCTTGCACCTCTTTTATTTCTTTGCCAGCTCGTTTTGTGGGGGTCCAAACAAACCAAGGACAATTGCATCTTGCAACTCTTTTTTTGGCATTATGTGACCGTCCAACAGTCGTTTGCCATGAGCACGAAGTACGACAGTAATCATCCTATGGCAAAGCGGATAACTGCGGCCTTAACAGCTATGTTGGTGTTAGACGTGCATCCGGTGTCCGCCATCTGTGCAGTGGAATTTAGACAGTTGAAGGAGGTATTGTGGCCTGGTACCAAATTGGGTACCGGGGCCACTTCACTACACAGTCCAGAAATCTTAGTATCAGATATTAAACTACATTCACTGTTCCTGCAGTGCAGAAATATTAGTATCAGATATTAAATTACGTTCCCTGTTCCTGCTACATCAAAAAAGCATGAACATGCCCTGCCATCAACAAAAACAAGAGGTAGTGACGCGCTTGAACTCCACCCTCTATATGCTGCAGAGGATGGAGGAGCAGAAAAAGGCCATTCAAGCCTACACAGCCACCTACGATGGGCCACGTGTTTGTGCCGCCGACTTGTGTCGCTTTGCTTAGACATCCAGCTACCTCGGTGCAACCTTTTGGACTAAAAACAATATTGTGAGGTGTGAGGTGTTCACAATGTTATGAGTGTTTTGTCGCTATCCAATAACGATTGTTGAATCTCGATTTGTGTTTCCAACGCACAAAGATTTATTCTCAAAAAGTAGCAGTAGATATATCTTAGCGAAATAATAATAATAAGTACAGCTGTTACTTATTGCAGGCGCTCTGGATCCAGTGAACAGTCATTTAGTCCTGAAGTCTGTGGTCTAGGTGACTGAACTCTGGATGAGGAGCTGCTGCTTATATGCAAACAGAGATACAGTAACACAATGCAAAGGTGTGGCTTGCTTCTATTGGTCCAGGCATCAGGAGGGTCCAGGGGGTTGCAGATCATAGGCTTGTTTAAGCTCAGGAATCCAAAGGAGGGGGTCATCTCTCCAGGGGATGAGCTCTGATCTTCCCGCCAAGATTTCTCATCATAATAGTCCATAATTCCTTAACATTAATAACGTGCGTATGCACTCTGCGATTCCTTTGCAGAGTGAACTGGATAGTCGCAAATGCGAAGAGGATTAGTATGATACCACACATGACTAGATTCCTTCAACGTGTACCATATGTTTTACTGATATGCCCATAACTTATAATATTACATATAAATACTTCTATATTTCGACATAAATAACTATGTGTTGCAACTACCATTAATGTGTACTATTTTACAAGTGTGCGTGTTTGTGCGAATTTATGTAAAAGACTAAATACTGTTGTTGCCACGTGTTGCAGCTGCGTACGCCCATCCACGCCGTAGCGTGCCCTTTTCATGCCGTAGCGTACCGTATGCATCTTTTCAGACAAAGACAACCAAGTTTGCTCGATTTTAATTGAAATGACTTTATCCAATATGCTGACTTCGACAACAATAGACTGGAAATTAGTGGAAATTAATGTTATTGAGGTTAATAGTGTAGGAGTGAAAAAAAACCGAAATATGGATTTTAGCACTTTTTATGCTTTTTTAAAAAAAAATCAGAACCCAAAACCCAAAATCAGAAACAAAACCTTTCATGGGGTGTTTTGGCAAAACAAATCAGAACCCAAAACCTCAAGCTAATCAGAACCCAAAACCCAAAACCCCAAAAGTGCCCGGTGCACACCCTTAATTTACATGCATGTTGAGAATGTGAGCAGTATGCAGCCTTTGTTATTAATTTCAGAATGACCTTGCAGCAATCAAACATTTTATGGTGTTAGAATCCTCATGTAGGGCCACATTTAGAGTTGGACATGCTATATATCCAAATTTCAAACACTAAAATCTGCTTTATTTTACTACACATGCACAGTAAAACCAAATATAATTTTGAATTCCACAGCATGTGTGAGAAAGAGTCGCGAAATCCAAAAAATGAAAAGGCAAGAAATGAAAATAGTAATGAATTGAATAGTAATAAATTGGAAATATTGAACTCTTCCTTTAATAATTCCATAAGTGTACATCGGTCCTAAGAATTTTACACTACATATGGCCCATATCCCTACATTGTAAATTAGCTAACTCTGACAGGGTTTTGCCATAATAAAGCATACTTGTCTATTCTGCCCTTGTAATATAGTGAGTATAGCTTTTTACACACACAAAGGGTCTGGTTCACAATTTATTTATTAGACACACCCTCTGCTGCTCCCACTGCCAGAAATGTCTGCCCCATCATTCTGATACCCCCCACTGTCAGTAAGGCCATTGTGGCTGGTGATGTACCTGTGATAGACATAAGGTATATGATAAATCTCTGTTGCCATCCTGATGCCACCCAAAACAGTTGTACTTTTTAATATACAGCCAGTACAGCAAACAGCTGCAACAGGGGTGAGACCTCTCCCTTCTTTAATGACAATGCCTATAATTTTCAGTGAGGTTTGCGAAGGCATTTTACAACTCCTGCAGGGAGACAGTTAGTAGCTACTGCCCAGACTGCCATCCTGTTGCAGGGCAGCACAGAAGTTTTGCCCCCTCCTTTGCCATATATTTTGCAGCCTTTAGCTATTAGTGACACCTCACATCCTGTGCTGGTATCATTTGAGCCTTTGCTCAAGTCAGTCACATTTGTTAATGCCCAGCTCAACCGTAATTCACCTACTGTTGTAACGCCCCACCCTTGCCCTATGAATCCCTCTACACAGCTCGCCATGCTGGTTACTTGTCCTGACTCTAATGCTATGGCAAGGGGTGGCCGCGTCTTCCCCAGTGCTGGTTCCTGGACCGTCAAAGCGATATCCCATCCATCGCATGCTGGATTCCCCTGGTTTTCTGGCCGCACCTCTGGAGTTTCCCCTTTTCTATGTTTTTGCATACCGCACTATACAAAGGTTGGATTTTGGATCCTGATGGTTCCCATCAGGTGGTGCATCTTTTACATATATTTCTCCATTCCATGCATTTGGTTTTTCCCCTTTCCCTAACACCTTTCCTTCACATGGCCCTTATTTTCCCCATTCAAAATATGCTGGCCCTCAATTTATAGGGTGAGATTTCCAGACCCCTTCAGGCAACTTTGTGATAGGGTATGACCAATTACAGAGTCCCAGATTGTTTTCAACTGGGCCCTTTCCTCCTCACAGCTTATTACAGCCTGTACCTTTTTCATCTGATGCCCTCTTTAGTTTCAACGAGACCAGCTCTGTTGCAGGCTTCTGACTTTGCACCCCCTGATTTACCAGCCACTTGCACTGTGCCATTGGTTTCTTGTGGAGAGGTATGGGGATGGGTTATGTGTCTACCATTTTGAGTTTTGCAAATGGGGGAGCTGTCAGGCAGCGACAAGGTGCAGGAAGGCAAGATCCGTCCTTTCAGTCTTGTAGGAAATACTTTGCCTTTAATGGAGGACATTGTGACAGGGGATCTTCCAGTAGGTTCAGGCATACATGTACCACATGTGGTGTGGGACACACTAGGAAGTACTGCAGTATGCGACCAGGTCCTACTCCCAACATGTGCCCCAGTACATGCGCTCCCACTCGCTAAAGCTTCGTTCCCTGTAGTATTTGGTTGACTGTTAGTGAGAATGTGTAGGTTGGTTGTCCTAGGAATTTAAGGTTGGCCCGAGAGATGCCAGTTGTAGTTCAGGAAAATGTTTCAAGGGAGGTTAGTTTGGGTAGGATGTGTGGCTCCTTCTCCTCCCCTTCATTGTCAAGATTGGTTTTGTCAGCATTGGGGGTAGTACCTAAAAAGGAACCGGAGAAGTTCTGGCTTATCCAGTATTTGTTTCATCCTCCTGCTATGTATGTGAATGATGCAATTGTCCTTAGAGTCACACTATATGTAACCGCTACTAATTTCAAGATACCAGCCATCCCGATTATGTGATTATGGATGCTTCTCTGTACCAGTCTTTTTCCCGATCACATGAAGGACAAGAATTTTGTCCTTAGAGTCACACTATAGGTAACCACTACTAATATCTAGACACCAGCCGTCCCGATCATGTGATTATGGATGCTTCTCTATACCGGTCCTTTTCCCGATCACATGACCACAACAGCCAATAAAGAAATCATACATTTCATAGCAGAAAAGTAATAGCTGACAGAAGAAGGTTATAAACAATCAAAAAGCCGTTTCCCTTATCTTCTATCAGTAAGGTTAATAATGTTTCACAATAATTTAAATCTAAATTCAACCGATGATACTAATATCCTCTCCTCTCACACATAAAGAAAAAGATATTTACATCTCTCTATATAGATACTGAAAGTAAAAAGAAAAACATCAATATTTAAAAAACAGTTACATGAAAATTGTCTAAAAATACTCTCCTGCTTTACTTATCTTCCAAGAACCATTTTAATTCAAAATCTACATTTATACCTTGCGGGATCAAATTATTTAAACAGTAGATCCATTTCATCTCTTTTTTGGCCAGAGAAGCTGAAAAATCTCTCCTGCGCCAATGATTGACAATTTTTTCAGTAGCCCAAAAATTGATTAATTCCGAAATGGACCCTTTATGGTATGTCTTAAAGTGCATAGGAACTGAATGTTTTTCAAACACATTCTTAATATTTCGAATGTGCTCGGCCAATCTTACTTTTAGGGGCCGTGAAGTACGGCCCACATAACATTTTCCACATTTGCACTTCAAAAGATACACTACATTGCAAGAATTACAACTTACAAAATGGTTAATCTTTGACAATTTACCTCAAAGAAAGATATTGTATTCCTCTGACCTCTGAAGGTGGTTTTACACCATATACATGTGCTACATCTAAAAAACCCTTTAGATGTAATCCCTTTGCAGACATTATCTTATAAGGCACTTTTAACTAGTAAGTCCCATAAATTTGGGGCACGCCTATATATGAATTTTGGTTTTTCTGTATGTATATTACAAAGTGTGGGATCTTGCCTCAAAAGTCCCCAATGTTTCACTTTTTCAATAGCTCGGAAATTGGAATTATATTGGGTAATAAAAGGCAATACTGGTTTACATGATCTCTTATTAGTATTATTACAGGGTAAGACAAACAAGAGAGAGTCTCTACCCTTCTGAGAAACTCTTTTTATGGATTCCTCCAAAAAGCTGTTTTTATAACCTTTTGATAAAAATTGTTGTTTCATCTCAAATTTCTGTTTAGCTAATATATGCGGTTTACTACAGTTCCTCCTAAGTCTTAGGAATTGTCCGGTCGGTACATTCGTTAACCACATATTATGGTGTTCACTGGACGGTATAATGTGAGGTCCAAAAAATTGATCTGATCATGACTGACCTCATAAGAAAATTATACATTTATCTTATTGGAATTTAAGCATGTACACAAAGCATCTAGGATGGATCGATCCCCCCTCCACACAAATAGCACGTTGTCTATGTACCTCAGCGAGGTCACCAGGCTTGCTCCAAAGTCATGCCCCCCCAAACGTGGTGATCCTCCCAACACGCAAGGAAGAGGTTGGCATAACTCGGGGCAAATCTGGTGCCCATAGCTGTACCAATAAGTTGGAGGTAATAGCACCCCTCAAAATAAAAATAGTTATTGGTGAGGATAAATTCTACACCTTCCATCAAAAGATTTGAAATCCTCCCTTTTCAAAAAAATAATTAATCGACCTTAAGCCATCCTCGTGTTTAATGCATGTATAAAGGGACTTCACGTCCGCCGAAATCAAAAAGAAGTGTTCTTCCCAAATAATTTCTTTGCGCTTGATAATCACATCTCTGATATCTTTCAAATCAGATCTATTATTAATAACTAGAGGCTGAAGATGGCAATCACTCCATTCAGAAAAATTGGAATTTAGAGATCCCGTCCCTGCTATCATGGGGCGTCCAGGAGGATTATTCAGATTATTATGCACTTTCGGAAGAATATATAGCACCAGTGTAGTAGGATTCTGAATTTTAATATATTCTAATTCTTCTTTACTTAAAGTGCCATTGTGTTCCTAATTATCCAATAATAGGAACAACTGAGAATTATTCTTCATAGTGGGATCACTTTTTAAAGGAGTGTATGTGATTCCATACTCTAATTGTCTTAACACCTCCTTTACATATATTTCCCTAAAAAGCAGAACCCCCTTATCTGCTGGCTTAATAACCAAATTATGGTCTTCTTGTAGTGACTTGATCGCTTGCCTTTCTTCCTTCTATTTCCTTTTTAAGATTTTTATATCTGACTGGTATTTTTTCCAGATTTTTTATCTTTGCTTGTACAATTTTGCCAAACTCTCTATAAAACAGCCCCTATTATATGTAGGACTAAAGGTAGATGGCTCTTTAAACATTTTCCTTTCTTCTAAGTCATTCATATCATTATCCTCATTATCTGTTTTTTTCTCTTTGCAAAGAACTTCTTTAATGCAAGCTTCCGTAGAAATTTTTGCAATTCAACAAGCAAATTAAAAGAATTGGATTTACTAGTGGGGGCAAACTTTAATCCCTTTTTTAAAATCCTTTTCTCTTCTTCGGTAAGAACATGTTTGTTTAGGTTAAAAAACTTAACCTCATCTTGTTTCCGTTTATCCATGGATCTTTTCTTATTAACATATTTTTCTAAAAGTTCTTTACTGCCTTGTTTACACTTAATCAACCCCCCTCTACTTCCTCTGGCCTTACTGTTAGAATTCAATATCCCTTTTTTTTAGCTTGAAAAGTCTTTTCCCCTTTAATAAAAAAATATCGTCATTAGTCATATTGTTGTCCCAGCTATCTAAAACCTCAAATTGATTTCGATTAATGAAATCATGAGTATCTTTTTGAGATCTCTCTTTTTTATAATCCTGGAAATCTCATCAATGACGATCTACTGTATAGAGTCTTTCAGCAGGACAACTTAATCCTTCACTTATGACAGGACGTCTATTACGTGCCCCTCTTTTTACCCCTACTCAATTGTTGAGTCTAAAAGAATCAGAGGTGGAAGGTGTGGTCATATTGCTTCAAATCTACTTTTGCCTTATTCTCTATAAAAACCATTTTATCCTCCTCCTGATTTTCTTAAGGACTTTCATCCATCAAGATGTTCCTATCCCTCTTATATTTAGTCTGCTTTCTTTTAATAATTTCATGCATATCTCTCTGTATTTTAATAGCAATGTCCCTTTCCATAGACCTATAGTCCTCCAATTCTGAAAAAATCACTGTTCCTTCAGAGATTGTAAGATGGGATGGGGATGGGTTGGTGGGTAAATTAATGTTGAATAGTAGTGGAAAAATAATTTCTGCTAATGACATCTGGCAGGAACAGCAGATACAAGGATATAATGTCATTTTATGTCTGGTCCTCTGGTAAAGCACAACTCCCAAAGTTGAATCACATGCCTTCACATTGATCATGAATGGTGATTTTGGAATGGAATAAAAAAAGGATAGGAGCAGAGATAAAGAGAACTTTCAAATGCACAAATGCAGTGTTCACATCAGAAGAACCTATTATCCTTCTGAGTAAGTTAGGTGATAGGAACAAGAAATTCTAGAGAAGTTTTTCAATAAATTAATTGTAGAAATTTACAAACCCCACAAATCTCAACACCTCTTTCTCAATTTTGTGAATTGACTATTCCAATAAAGATTTAATGTTGCTAGCACCTTCTGGGGAGATGGTGTATATAAAATATTTGTTAATTCTCAAATTTAAACTTATCTCGTTTAATATATTATTGATATGTTTACTGGTGTTCTTGAAGGTTGTCAGAAAATATCAGCATACCAGCAAGATAGACCACCACAAATTGGTCCAGAAAAAACTCAAAGGACAATGTTAATAAAGTAATAGAATGTTGCAAGGGCATTAAAGAGGCCCAAATAGGCATCAACTGATATTCATATTGCCCATAACGGGTCCAGAAAGTGGTCTCCCATTCACCCCCTGGTCTAATGCAGATCAAGTTGTAAGAATACAAAAATGCAGTTTCTCAAAAATCTTATCAGATCTCAGTTTTTACAGTATCTCTATAATCAATGTGGAAAGATATCAGTTTGTAACAATTGAATAAAGTCTCTATGTAAAAACATGGCAAGTACTGCTAGTAGCCCATTGTCAGGATTAAGCAGCATATTCTGTAACTGTGCATCTTCCTTGACAGAGAATCAAGTTGACTTTATCTTTGTTGCAACAATGTCGATAAAAAAAATATATATTCATTTAGTCAAAGAAATTCCCTAATTTAGAAATGTCTTGTTCAAGTAGTAATGCCAGTGAAACCACTTGTCAAGTGCAAAGGCGTTTCACATGCAGTTGTGTTACATGTGTTTGGGATGTCACTGAAGGTCATCTACTGACCTCAATACGTTTAACTTGCTTTAATTTCCATCCCTTAGAGTAGGTGGTTGAAACAACTTTCTTGAACACATAGCAAACAGGTATAAAATTATTGTAAAAAAACAATTCCATTTTCAAATCCATATTTGTGCACTGTTGTTGCTTTAAAAATGTTAGTACAATGCAAAAAAATTACCCCAGTGGCTACCAGGCCTTAACCTGTTAGGGAAGATATACTGGTTGTTGGGATAGTGATTTCACTGTAGCAAACTGTGAAAGCTCTGCTCCAATAAAGTATCATGTATTGCTAAATTCTTGAGCCAACCTGCCCAGAACCCTTTCTTTTGGAGCTGGATCTGAGGAACATCCATTTACTGTCATTTTAGATCACTGTGCCTGTTTATGTTACTGTGGTACAACATGGGTCCCCCTACCTAGAAATTCATAATAGCAGTAAAAGTTCTATAGGTATGCTAAACTGAGAGGAAACATGAAATAAAGCTTCAATTTCCAGCATGGTTGAGAGAGGGTAAAAGGGGTTAATTAATAACAAAGTGCAAAATAGCAAATGTGCTGCAATCTGTAGCAATCAAACTATTTGGTTAATAGAATGAAAATTTGGCAATCTAAGCAAATGTGGTATGTGCTTTTAGAGTGGAGTGGAAAACTATCAAGCTCTGCTATTTAGATTGGGTGCCATGGAGAGAAGTCGTCTAAAACCTCCCTTTACTGAGTGCTGCTGCTGATGCCTAGCTGTAGGCATGTACTGGAATTACCTCTCAGGGATTATGTCATTTAGAAGTATAATTGTATATGTAGTATAAAAGAATATAGTCCTAATAGGTAGCATGTGTTATGTGGGTTTCACACTACCCCGATGTGTAATTGTGTCTCTGTCTTTGCATTCTAGGAATCTGCTCTTTTATTTCCCCCCCCTTTGTGTAAATGTCAGTGCACTTATGTTCTTTCACCCACCCATGTGGGAGTGCACACCCCTGTGCTTCACTCACACCATCCTGATTTCAGCAACTGCTCAAGTGCAGATTACATTAATTAAATTTTTTTCAAAATATTTAGAAACCTTCATTCATCAAAAATCGTGTTATTCAAATAATAAAAGCATCTTTTTAATTACATTATTGTGCTACTGCTATCCAGAGACGGTGGTATTAGGATGGTACAATTCCCAGGCAAAACTTGTTAAATAGGTTTCCCAATCGAAGTATTTGGAAACCCCCCTCTATAATTCATGTGTTTGCCAGTATAAGCAGGGCTGCCAAGAGGAATTCAGGGCACTGGTATAACAACTTCATGGGGCCTCCCCTCATAGCTGAGCATGGCAAAAAAAAATTGCGGCAACACCAAAGTGTGAGTGTTCATACTTTTGGGGGCGTGGCTATGCAATGTTGGGGCGCGGCTAGCAGATGAAAAGTGCTAGACCACCCTTCTACAGAAAAAACCTGCATTGTTGTGTACACCATTGCCACAAGGATGCAGTACCTGCTTGTCGGAGCGTGACATATGTCCCAGTACTCCTGACTTTCAGGGCATCTAGCAACATAGTATAGTATAGAAAGAATGCAGTGTGTACATAAACATACATTGGGCAGAATATTCATCAAAAATTGGAATTGGTCCACTAGAATAACAACATTTCACAGACTCTCCTACCTGTTCTTCTCACTTTTACCACCTGTGGTTGCTGGTTTCTTTAGTTGCGGCTTCTCTGGATCCTGGAATGTTGGGGGCCCTATTTGGAAAAAAAATGGGTACATTTACAAAATTACAACCAGCCCCAGCGTTAACTCAATAGCACCCAGGTATAATGATTAGGCCTTCCTCCAACCCCAACATTAAAATAATAGTATTCACATTTGATAAATAAACCTATTTCTCTCCCTGCAAACAGCCCCAGCAATAAATTAATAGTATTTACATATCATAAATATATCTATTTCCCGCAACCATCACAGCCATTAAATAACTCATAGTCACATTTAATAAACCCCCACATTCAATAGCCCTCAAACCACCCCATCTTAAATTAATAGTCCCACTATTAAATTGCCCCACCATCACCCCACAAACAAAATAGCATCCAATAATTAGACACCACCTACCTCACACACACTATATTGCCACAAGCCCCCTGTGCCATCTCACACACACACACACACACACACACACACACACACACACACACTACCACAAGCCCCCTGTACTATCACACACACACACTACCACAAGCCCCCTGTGTCATCACACACACACACATACACGCACAAACACACATACACACTACCACAAGCCCCCTGTTCCATCACACACACATTACTGTGTCCCTTCATCACAACCATGTTGAGCCCCCTTATGATCACACTGTACCTGCCATGCTGCTTCCCCCTTCATCACTCTGTTCCATGCTGCCCCCTCCCCTTCATCACACTGTGCCATGCTGCCCCCCTCCCCTTCATCACACTGTGCCATGCTGCCCCATCACCTCTCCATCACTGTGCCATGCTGCTCCCCCCACCTCTCCTTCATTACTGTGCCATGCTGCTCCCCCCACCTCTCCTTCATTACTGTGCCATGCTGCTCCCCCCACCTCTCCTTCCATCACTGTGCCATGCTGCTCCCCCCACCTCTCCTTCATTACTGTGCCATGCTGCTCCCCCCCACCTCTCCTTCCAATCACTGGGTGCCTTTATCCCCCCTCCTTCAATCACTGGGTGCCTTCCCCCCCTCTCTCCTTCAATCACTCAGTGTCATTTTCTCTCTCCCCTCCCCCTTCTTCATCACTCTGTCCTTTACTGTTTTGCTCCCCTTGCCTCTGTTTCTTTACTTACCTTTATATCAGCTTATTGCGTCTTTCTTCTCTCCTCTTGTCTTCTTGTCTTTGTCTTCTCTGCGCCGCTCCTCACTGAAGGCCGGGCATGATCGTGTGATGTGAGTATTACTTTGCTTGTTTGTTTTTAAAATAGCCTTCTCCCCAACAAACGATGGGGACGAAGTCACCAACCACCACCCAAAAAAAAGATAAAATAAAGAAAACAAAATTCAGCAGTGAGGGCCCGTGCCGGGCCCCCTGGCAGGTCTGGGCCCAGGTAATTAGTACCCGCCCCTTCTCTCAGCGGCCGTGTGTATAAGTGTAATAAGTGTATGAGCACCATAACCACCATAACCATTACTTGAGAACATGTGACTATCCCCTATACATAATCAAGTGGCTTTAATTTTTCTCGTTGCTAGGCTAAAGATTAGTAGGACAGACTCTGCAAATCAGTTCACTTTTAAAAATATATTGATATGTCTATATTATTAACTTGTTTCTTTGAGTTAGGGATGCAGACTGCATATTATTTACACATGGACAGTACATTTGTCAGACAAGCCTTAAAATGTAAGACAGACTATTGATGTTAAATAATGATTCCAATATTCCATGTATTCTTATATTTCTCTTCATGACAGAAAATGTCTTAAGATTTTCTATTTCTGGCCTCATTAAAAGTTCAGTTAATCAATAGTGATTAAATTAATTATTTTTCTAAAAGGAAGGGATGAGTATGTCATATTAATGATAGAAACACAATACTAACAGGTATTCTTCATGATCATACACTTCCATTAACTGCATTTCTGTTGGACATTTTTTTAAGGATTCAAAATAAGTGGTCATGTAAAGGGAGCTTTCCAGTGCCTTCCTCGACCAAAAACTTGTCTTCCTTGTTATTATTCAAGTGTGAGATGCTTTTCAGGCATTAATTAACCCAAGAAAAGATTCTTAAACACAGAACACATTGAAGTGTATGAGCTAGTTTACATGTCAGAAATATGAATATTACAACATTGTGAACAAGTGTTCCCCAGGTTACATTGCATTTTTCTAGTGTTAACACTAAATGAGATATACTTAATAATGGACAGTGATAGATCCTAATTGTGTTTTGGCTTTGCTGTAGTCCTCTTATATACACTGCAGGTTTGAATATTCCGCCTCCCAGCCACAATTATGTGACCGCCCAGAGTGCTGACCACAACACAGAAGCAGAGGAAATCAGCAGCCCAGGAGTATGGAGTAGGTAAGTTTTGTGACAAGCCCAAATGGTGCATGAGCTGCATAACAAAATGTATTAAGACAGGCTAAACATATACAGCTTAGAGGAGACAAGGGACATGACAGAAACATCAAAATAGATCTAAAGTATGAATAGCGTTCAGAAAGTCAGTATTTTTAAAAAAAAAGAGGTTTTCTAGCACAAGGGACACACTGTTGGAGGGAGGTCTATAATTTAAGATAATGAAGACCAGTACAATAATTCAAGAATGTCTGGAACAAACATATTGCTATCTTTAAGACTTCATCCAAGAAAAACAAATACAAATACCCAAACACACACAAAGGGCAGACTAGATGAACCTGTAGGACCTTTTCTGCTGTAAAATTATATGTCTCTATGTTTGAGTATATCATACAAGTTGAGAGTTATTTTAAAATGTTTTAAAAACCTTCCACTATTACACACATAATGTTTTAAAAACCTTCCACTATTACACACATATTATAAAATAACTTGCATTGTCATTATCACTTAACCTAGAAACCTACTTCATAAATCCATTGTGGGGTTCTGTACACCACAATTGATCAATTTCAGTCCAAAGCTCTTGCACAAATCCACCCAATAAGCCCTATATATATTACTTTTTCAATTTATCTGTAGCACAAAACAAAATCAGAAAAGGGTTTTCATAGACCTATAGATGCTCATAAAGAAGCTTTGTGGAAACATTAGGAGGTCATTCCTGTTATAATGAAAAAATAATTTAGATGTATTTATTTCCAGTCGCTCTCTGCTGTAAAAACAATTCTAGGCAATGTATCTTCCTTGGTCTCAGGAGTATTCAAAAATAAGCTTCCCGTTTCCACACTGTTAGAAACAAGCTTTCGTTTACAGGTGGTACAGATATAGGTTTTCAAACAAAGCTGACTATTATTCTGTCTGGTTGTCATATTAGCAGGATTTTTCCTTTGAAGTTCCTAAGAGAGTCATGTTAGAGTTCCAATATCAAGTCAATTTTGTAAAGAGATTTAGAGGAAATGACTTACTTGGCATGGTGTAAATGTGCTGCTAAAGACATTATCTACTTAACTAGTAATAGTAACATGTATAAATAAATGGTTTTATTTAGAAATAAGGAAATGTGTTTCAAATTAAGAAATAAAGTATTTTTAACCTTTAATTATTAATAGAGACCGCATTCATATTTCAGTAGTAAACACAGAATATCTGCTGACCTTTATTTATTTATTTGTTATAAGCAAACAAATAAAAAATAGGAATATTCAGGCGCAATGGGAGACTAAGCAGCCCTTTTCAAATCACTGTGAATCACCTCCACATGAAATAACTTATATATAAAAACAGAGAAATGAAATAGTAGGCGCTACTCCAACCATAGAATGATATCAAATAATTATAACCACTCCATATAGGCTTAATCTAAAATATTAAAATGTTCAAATGGAATGGTATAGTCCAGGCTTGGCTAACCTGTGGCACTCCAGGTGTTGTGAAACGACAAGTCCCAGCATACCCTTCCAGCAATAAGCTGCTATATATTGGCAAAGCATGCTGGGGCTTGTAGTTTCACAATACCTGGAGTGCCACAGGTTAGACAAGCCTGGTATAGTCCCATAAATCGCAGTATCACTCACAGTTCTTCATATTCAAAAGGCAGAATAACCACAACTGCCGACTAATCAGCATAAGATGTGAATAAATGTTCTTCAGAATAAAAAATCTTCTCTTTTGTTTCGGAAGCACCTACGGAAAGTTCTTTAACTGAAACTTGATTCACAAGGATTATCCTCTACAGGTGTACAATTGGTTGAATATGAATCCTCATATATAAGATAAAGAGAAAAAGAAACATAGGGTCTACCTGTGGATTTCAATAAAATGCACATTTAATAGTGTTCCATAAGCCAAACAGGTGTAAATTAAACATGAAATACATAAAAATCACAGGTCTTCACACATTTAAAATTAAATTTGTACCAGATAGATAAAGGTAACAAACTTCCAATATGTAGTCAGCCCGTCTCCAGAAAGGAAACCGTTACCATCGGAGCAATAGACAATCACGGATACACTGATTGAGAGCCAATATCTTCCCGTTCCACGCACCAACGCGTTTCAACTCAGAACGAGTCTTTCTCAAGGTTGTGGGGGAAGCCTGACTTGACAGTGTATGTACATACTAACAGCCAATCAAATTGGGCCATCTTGTACTACACATCTTGAAGAAATTATCAAACGAATCATTTTTAGCAAGAAACTACTTGAAAAAAATAATAATTAAAAAATGTAAAACATATGTATATGGATAACATGGAGGACAAGAATTTTGTCCTTAGAGTCACACTATAGGTAACCGCTACTAATATCTAGATACCAGCCATCCCGATCATGTGATTAAGGATGCTTCTCTGTACCAGTCCTTTTCCCCATCACATGACCACAACAGTTAATAAAGAAATCCTACATTTCGTAGCTTAAAAGTAGTAGCTGACAGAAGAAGGTTATAAACAATCAAAAAGCTGTTTCCCTTATCTTCTGTCAGTAAGGTTAATAATGTTTCACAATATTTTAAATCTAAATTCAACCGATGATACCAATATCCTCTCCTCTCACACATAAGGAAAAGGATATTTACATCTCTCCATAGATGCTAAAAATAAAAATAAAAACAACAAAATTTAAAATACAGTTACATGAAAACCGTATAAAAATACTCTCCTACTTTAGTTATCTTCCAAGAACCATTTTAATTCAAAATCTACATTTAAACCTTGCAGAATCAAATTATTTAGACAGTAGATCCATTTCATCTCTTTTTTGGCCAGAGAAGCTGAAACATTTGTCCTGCGCCAATGACTCTCAATTTTTTCAATAGCCCAAACATTGATTAATTCTGAAATGGACCCTTTATGGCATGTCTTAAAGTGCATAGAAACTGAATGTTTTTCAAACCTATTGTTAATATTTTGAATGTGCTCGGCCAATCTTACTTTTAGGGGCCGTGAAGTACGGCCCACATAAAATTTTCTACATTTGCACTCCAAAGGATACACTACATTGCAGGAATTACAACTTACAAACTGGTTAATGGTATATCTTTGACCATTTGCCTCAAAGAAAGATATTTTATTCCTCTGACCTCTGAAGGCGGCTAAAAAACCTTTTAGATGTAATCACTTTGCGGACATTATCTTTTAAGGCACTTTTACCTAGTAAGTCCAATAAATTTGGGGCACGCCTATATATGAATTCGGGTTTTTCAGTAAGTATATTACAAAGCGTGGGATCTTGCCTCAAAAGTCCCTAATGGTTACCCACCACTTTGTCAATAACTCAGAAGTTGGAATTATATTGGGTAATAAAAGGCAACACTGGACTACATGATCTCTTATTAGTATTGTTACAGGGGTGTGACCATCAAGTGATGGGGAAGGTGCATGTAGGTTGTATTCTTTTCCTTCCTACTAACTAATGCTACCAATTTTGGAAAAATTTAATTAATTCAGGAGCTTCATTGTTTATTCCAATTCAGTAGACAATACACTGTACATATACTGTGCATATGCAAGATACATTACTTTTATTGAAAGAATATTGTCTTCTTTTCTAGGACTTAACCGTTGAGAGAACATACTCATTTATATATTTCATTTTATGGTTTTTTTCTTTCCCATTTCATAGAGCATCAGATTGTTAATTATTCATCTTTTCTGAAAACATTAAACATGTGGTAGGGATTTTTTATCAGGCACACTTTGATTTTGGTAAATTAATTTGTGGCTGCAAAGCATTGCTACACCCTGCTGTTTGTGTTCAAGACACTAGAAGTAGCAACATAAAATCTATTATTTTGTTTTTCAAAAAAAAAAGATAAACTAAGTCATAAACTTCATAAAACAGTAACAACAAATTCACTTTTTAAACCTCATACACCATTACTGTACACTTTATAAATTAGTAACCATTCATCTATTTTTGTAAACCTCAGTAACAAAGTTAACACATTTATAAGAGTTTTATAAAGCAAAAGCACATATTTTATTTTCTAATTTTCATAATATAACATAAACCACACACACACACACACACTTGTGCAGACACACACAAAATCCCCTAAAAATAGTAATAAGTTGAGTCAAAATTTGCACCGCCCTGAGCCAAATGTCTATCTGAATCAAGGGATTTCCAATGACAGGAAAACCAGTAGTATGCCAAGCCTCACAAAATTGATGTGACATAGTTGCGAAGGTGGTAAATCTGAAACTTTCTGCCATCTCATAAGCTTGGGATTGCTACCTACTCTGACTGCTTATTGTTCTACCTACAGCTACTGGAGGCAACTTCATGTAAAATTGTAGTTATTCAAATGCAGACAAGAATCTCTGTAGTTGTCACAGGTGTGCATGCCAACCTTGCCAAGCAGGTATTTATGAAGCACTGCTGAAGTGCAGTATAAACACTAAACAGTCTAAAGAAAAATTGTAATTGGTCGCTGATGAAGATGAGTCCCTAGGTGATTCCCTAGAAATCCTGAGTTGGTAATTGTGCATCATTCGGGAGATTTGTCTGTTTTACCCCTACTCCCCACCCCTTTCATTTGTATAATACCAGATCAAGAATGAAGAAAATATTTAATGACACCCACAGGATATGAAGGATTTGCAGCCACAGACGTATCTACATCTGTCACAGGCAACATCATGTGAATTGGTTTGTCATCACTAGCAACAGCAAATATGACATCTCTGGCAAAACGATCATTGCACTTCCTGCTGAAAACTTTGCTCCTTGAAACTGTGAATATCCAGTATGCTGGTAAACCAACCTTGCTCACCAGAACCTGAGCAACTACAGCAGCTGCATATGCCACGCTTACATTGCTGCTGGAATCACCATCAGAAATTCCTATTCTCTACCTGCCTGACCTGTTTCTCTGCAGTAACTACTAAGCAGCATCTGGTCGAAAGCTAAAAAGGTTTATATTGTGCTGTTTAGTTTCCCATTTTGGATCAGACTCATGAAAGAAGAATTAAATGCTATGTAATAGAGATGAGCAGTTCGGAATCTGAAAAATCCGATAAATTCGAAATTTGGGGTTCCAGGTAGATACAAAACATGTCTTGATTCTTCATGTCAAAATCGTAACTGAAAACGAGTTAAAACATCATTCCCAAGAAAATATGGAACCAAAACACTTGTTATAAACATGTAATTGCGTCATTGTACTTCCTGTTAATGCGTTCCAAGCTGGAGTGTGCATTTGGTAGCGGAGGTGCGTTATTGCATCTCCTTGGTACATGTTTTAGGTACTCATGGGGAATACACACCTGCTAAGCAGGTGTCCTAGTGATTCACCAAGGAATCGCTGAATTTGGTTGTTTTAGTGAAAACAAGTTTTTGTGCTTCCATTGTGGCACTTCCGGTTTATACGTTCCAGAGAGGAACGAGGAAGAGATATTCTTTGGTGTGTCTCATAAAGAATTCAAGGGAACCATTGCCTTATTTATTTTGCAATGATATGCAAACTATCACCTTTCAATGAATCATGAGCTGTAGCTGAAAACAATCTGGGATTGCATAAGTAGTCAGCTTTTTCCTTTATAAATTCTTTATTTAGAGAGAAAAAATGTCAGAACAAAATCAACAAAATTGATACAAAGCTACATAGAAAACATGAAACGCATATGAAAAAAGATATCATCTGACATGATACCTTAGAGTATGTAGCTAGACATTCACCATATCGAAACATTTGCAAGACATGTGTTTTTTAATATCTGTCTTTTCTGTTGATCTATGTGGTTGTCTTGACAAAGGTACAAATGTAGGATTGAAACGTCAACTTATAATGTGAGATAGTGAATTGTATTAAAAGAAGCAGAAAGCAGAAGAGGTGATTGTATCTTTTAGTAAATTGCATGTATTGTTGCGTTACTCTGTCACTAATATTATCCAGCCAGCTTACTGCAGACTTTATCCAAAATTAGTGAAAATTTATACAGTTGTGGAGAGATCATTAGAAAATAGGCTGTAAATGACTGTAAGTGAATGTTAATGCTATAAATAGTAATATAGGAGCAAAAATAGCTCAAAATCACACCATTTTACCTATTTTTCATATTTATAATTAAATAAAAATCAAGTATCAAAAACAAAACCTTTCATGTTTTTGGAGCAAAACCTGTAACAAAACCAAAACACAAAGATGTACTAGAACCAAACCACTTCCAAAACCAAAACACAGGGGCCATCTCTAATATATAACAATCTCTTACTCCCTAAGCCAGTGGTCAGGGAACAGGGGTAAATTACCCCAAATGGGGTAAAAATGAAATTCCTGGGGGTAATGCTGCCAATTCACATGCTGTCAGTTGGATTGTAGACCCCTTTAAATGTGACATTGCTGTTGTACCAGAAGAGCCTCAAGGGTTGGCAGAGGCACTTCTTGAGCTTCGATGCAGTAATGAAGCACGTATTGCATTTGAAAACAAAGCAGATCTGTCATATTTTTGGATGTCAATAGCTGCAAAGGCATTCAAACTTGCACATGAGGAGGCAGTCAAAAAGTTGCTGCCTTTTGCTACAACCTACCTTTGTGAACAAGGATTTTCCACTCTCAGAAAAACAAAGCAGGGAAATCAATTGGACGCTGAAGACTGTATCCAAATTGCTCTGACATCAATATGCGCCAATATTGATGCTCTCGTATCAAAACTGAAGCAACATCATTTCTCCAAAACCTGAAGTTTTGAATTTGAAGCTTTCAAAGAAATTTTGAATAAATTCAATAACATTTTGAATTCCAATAATTAATAATAAATGATTTCCTTCCTTTCAAATTAAGGGGGTAACATCGGCGTATCTAAATATATTTGGGGTAAAAGGTAAAAAAGTTCCTTGACCCCTGCCCTAAGCAATAGCAGATAAAGCACATTTGCTATGAATGATTTGTGTATCTTATTCCATGGAGGTGTGTAGAAGAATGTTGATGTTAGGATTATGCTTCTGTTATCTGTTTCTGCCTCCATGTGAGTGAGAGCTGCTTGCTTTCAATTAGTTTGAGCTGCAATGTAGATGTGCTGCCTGCATGTGTTAGGATTCTGTGGTTAGATGTCAGGTTCCGCTGCATTTCCATGTGTATGAGAGCTCTCTGCTTTCAATTATGCCAAGTTGCATTGCAGGTTTTTTACTTGCATTATCTTGATTGGTTGCCTGTACTATTAAAGGCCTGTCCCAGCACTCCATTTTTGACAGCGATGGCGTTTTGATTCTAGCTGTAACGTTCTTGTTCCTGTACTATATTATCCTGTGTCTGCTTTCTGGTTCTTATCCCTGACTACATCTGACTATGATTCTGGTTCCGAACCTTGCCATGTCTGACTACATTTCTGGTTCTGATCCCTGACTATGCCTGACTACAATTCTGGTCTGATTCCTGACTATGTCTGACTACAATTCTGATTCAGCGCTCCATTCCTAGCTGAGGTGGTGGTGTCCCAAGAAAGCAGTACAATTAATATTTTAACAACCCGCTATATTTGCTGACGTCTGCTGGTACATCTCTCTGGTGGTCAGCTACTCCACATTCATTCCGGCCTGCATCCTGACCATCAGTTGTGCAGCTCCACTCAATCCAATTGGAGTGGTAAGAATTTGCATTGACTTTTGTAATGCTTCAAGTTCTAATGTGGCCAGCTGTTCTGAGGGACTCTGAGTCTGTCTCAGAATACTTTGGATACCCTGGACTTTGTTATACACCATTAGCAAGTACACAGTGACATTCCACAGTAACACTTCTGCTGATTTGGGATAACCTACTGCTCTGATATTGGGACTTCCTGTAGCCTGCATTTTTGAGTGCTGATAGCAGAGCCATCTGCATATGAGTCTGAACTTGATAAATCTGAATATGATTTTAAACCTGATAGTCTGCATCTGCTATCCTGCATCTGATACTCTGCATATATTGTTTATTGCTGATCAATTGTGTTATAAAATAAACACTGTCATTTTTAGTCACACACCTTGTAATTTCTGCAGCTAACCTAACAGTCAATACACACTATACTATATGGTAAATAGAGTGGTCCTCTAAGCATTCAAGTGCAAAAATTAGCAAGGATTGTGTAACTCAGGGAATGCTGGAACTGGACCAGGAATACTCGGAATGAGTTGAAGGCAGGGCCGGATTTACCGCTAGGCAACCTAGGGCCCAGTGGTCCCCAGAGGGCGCTTCCAGGGCAGGCGGTGAGCGGGTTAGCAAGGCGCTCCCCTACACCTGCCATCCCCCTCTGTCCTCTGGCATAATAAAACAAATTGTGGCAGGAAACAGATAAAAAAACAAAAACAAAAAAACAAACAGTCACATGATCGAGCGGCTGCTCCCAACAGTCTCTCCTCCTCTCTGCTCCTCAGTGGTAGCAGAGAGGAGGAGAGACCACCGGGAGCCGCTGCGCGATCATGTGACTGATTTTTTTTTAACCTTTTTCTGGCTACGGTGAGGACTAACCAAGGAGCAGAGAGGAGCAGCGTGCCGGAGAAGAAAGAAGATAGGAGGACAAGAAGACTAGAAAAGATGAATACAAAAGAGAAAAGGGCAATAGAAAGGTAAGTAAAACAACGGTGGCACAGAGGTGATGATGAAGGGGAACAGAGGTGATGATGAAGGGGCACAGAGGTAATGATGAAGGGGCACAGAGGTGATGATGAAAGGCCACAGAGGTGATGTGAAGGGGCACATGTGATATTGTGAAGGGGCAAAAGTGGCAATGAAGGGGCATTGTGTGATGATTGAGGGACAAAGTGAAAAGGAAGGGGCACATATGATATTGTGAAGGGGCACATATGATATTGTGAAGGGGCACAGCATGATGATAGAGGGACAAAAGTGACAAGAGAACATACTTGGATTTATGCGTATTGTTTTTGCAAACAACTTAAGTATTTCTGCCCTGACTTAAATGCTTATTAAGTTGTTTTGACCCAACTACTTAAAAAACGGGACTGCTCTGTAATTATTTAGGGGTGCCTTTTTTTGTAGGAGGGTGACCTAGCTCTTTTCACATGTTAGGTACGCCCCCAATGATGCAAGCCACGACCCCAATGGTATGACCACACCTCCTTTTGCAGCAACCCTGCGACCCCAAAGTAGGATCACAGGCACCAACACACTACTTTAGCGCGACTGTAATCATCCAAGAAGTCTTGTCATCCTATTAATAAGCGTGACTAACACATCAGTAAGGTAATTGCACACTCTGTATAACAGCAGGAGTGTGAAAGTCATCACTTACCATCTACACCCATTCTTGTGCACAAGAGCAGGAACAGTGCGCATATTATCTTCATTATCGTCATTATAGACTGCCAATCAGGCGTCTGCATTGCCTCACAAACTCCATGCAACCACATATATTGACTGCATTTGTTGTTTTTCATCATCCATTTAACCACGTTGTACATGTCCTCTGCTCACATCCACTTCACTAGCCTCCCCCTCCAGCACATTCCTAGTTCCAGTCCCAGCATTCACTCAGTTACACAATCATTGCTAATTTTTGTACTTGAGCGCTTAGTGGACCACTCTATTTACCATGTAATATTTCTAGGAGTGTGGTTAACTCCTTTTCACTCAGCCGCTCGTACAATACCATTCTTGTGCTGCCTCTTTTGCATCCACTATACTTTGTAAAATACACACAATACTGACTTGAGCTGCTCAATGTGTGTGAGTGCGGTAGACAGACCAGATTAATCCAAATGTTTTGAATTATGTCCAGCATCAAGAACAAAAGATTTCTGAGAAGTTATGTTTGCATACAGAACAAAACAAGATACTGTTAATTGCGTACAAAATAGTATAAATAATACTCTATGGGGCATATTCAATTAAAATTCTGGTCCGCGGTAACGCGCGTTGCTGCGGAAACTGCGCACTATTGCCGGTAATACGGTACCGCAATAAAGCGGATTTTCGTATGTAACCTTATGGGCTGCGAACGAAAATCCACGTTATTGCGGTACCGTGGATTAAGTTCGTGGCCCGTTCCTGCGCGATCCCGCGAACCGGAACTGTAATTGAATATGCCCCTATATTTGGGTAATGTAGAAAAGAGGGATATTTCTGGATACAGATTTTCAGAAAAACAGATTATACAAGGAAGCAATTGCTTTTTAGATTAGAATTTAAGATTATTAAACTAATGAGTAAATGGCTGGAATGAGTTACAAATATGTTCTCCTTCTGTGTTACTTCACTGTACACCCAGCATCCATTGTTATTCACTCATCACCCTTCACTGCCTCCAGTCCACCGTACTGATAACAAGTATCAGCAGACGTAATGAAATGAGCAATCTCTTCACAAACACCCATGCCTGAGATTTTGTTGTGAAAGATATATTTATATTGCCCTTTTTGCATGCAAATTCAGATTTGTAATGAAATGCGTAATCTCTTCCATTATGCATAAATAAGTATTCTAATGAGTCAGAGAACTAGAGAGACAAAAAATATAAGAGATGAAAATAGCTGGTGAACTCTAGTAAAAAAGAGAACACAGTATTTCATTATTTAAGAATGAGTCTATTTGGGAATGATACAGGCAAAGATTTAAGTAAAATATAAGTGACAAATATAATTTTATGTGTCACCAACTCACAAACCTCATTCAAGTAGTTAGTTACATTTTGGATATCTTTTTTTAAGTTGTGCTAAGGTGAACAATTGTACTTTCTAGTTGGATTTACTAACTGCTCTAAATGATGAGTTGTGGATTTAGGTACAGAGGTACTATGCTCTGCGCACAATGAAGTAGTGTTGTGAACTAACTGTAGATGCTGCGCTGGGTAAGTTACTGGGCATTTTTTTACAGCTGAATCTAATATGATATTACGTATGGCATAATGGACACTAGAATTGGCTTTTTATTGTATAATTGTCAAAAAATGTCTCTTGTAGTGTATAACAGTAAGCACAGTAGAGATCAGAAAGTCTCTGTGTTGTATACGAATCATCAGATTTTAGAACATATATTGCTCTTTCTAGGAAAATCTTCCTATTCCCAATTAAATCTTTATAAAACCTGAAGACCCTTATAGTAATATTATACGCAAGTTGCAAGTTGATATATTTAAATCAAGCTGCCATTGGCCTAGGTGCATGGTTGGAATAATTGTAGGAAAGGATAAAAGCTCTGTGTGACACTATGGACCTCATTTAGAGTCGGACGCAAAGTCCGTTTTAGGTGCATCTAACCAAAAAACACCTCCACGCATGTGCAGAAAGCACCAAATCCGCCTGCATCTTGGACGCAATTAACACTTGCAACAGCTTGCGACTCACTACGAGAGAATGGGAGGAACGCGGAATTGTGAAAGTGTGACCATGTAAATACATACTAGTCGCAGTGAGGCGCAGACCCAACACACGTCAAAACAGGGCTAAAGCTGTGCGGCAGGAATTAGGTGGCGCAAGCTTTAGCTAGCTGCAGGAACTGCTCGCAGCTCGATAGGGTATTTAGGGTGGGACGCAACTGAGGTTGCTTGCCCCTCGTAATACCCTACCAAGCTGCTGCACACTCCCACTCCTACACTTCTTAAACGTACTTTGCGTCCGAATCTAAATGAGGTCCTATGTGTCCATTTTTGTATTACCAAAGGGCAACATAACGTTCAATAATTTGACACCCAGTAGCCAACCCTCCTTCTTAAACAGGGGTTTCCACATCTGCAAAATATCTTCCTAGCAAGCGACCATGAAACAGAAACCTTTTATTCCTATCCATTTGAATTTCTTGCCCATCCACTTGGGTTAAGTAATCCAGAACAGATCCTCAAGCTCACAAGCCCTATTATGTGGCACAGAAAAAATCCCCAAAACAAATCTGGTTGCATGCTGGCTGTACATATGTTGTGATATATTCCATCCGCACAATGCTTCACAGAAAGTTGGTTAATGGTAATCCTAAATGTAAATCTACCCTTTTACTGCTGTAAAACTCTGCACTCAATAAATAAATAATTGCTGTCTGCTTTTTTCCTCTCCAAAGTGCCAAACACACATATTAATGTGGCCTTTGTTCCCTCTCAGTTCAAATTTAGACAATTTGCCAGAATTAAATGTAGAATTGCAAATTATTCCCACTGTCCTCTAATGTTTTCAGAAAGAATTCCCTTTAGAAAAGTGTATTTTTTAATTGTTTGAGCAATGACATTTCAAAGAAGTGGATGAATAAAGATTGTCTCTAGGGCTGTGTGGAATCTGTAAAGGACAGAGGGATTTAAGGAGATAAACAGCAAATATTTCCGCTGTTATATTTTAACAGGCTTCTTCTGCAAAGGAGAGAATGAAATCTAAATTTTACAAAGAATGCCTAAAAACATTGTTAAGTATAATAAAAGCAGACATTAAGGTTATGTGCCTCTTTGGTTTTCAGTTGTAAAGTTTCTGCATCAGAACAATGACGTTTGCCCTTTGTATTTCTGTGGTTTTATTTATTTGAATGGGCTATGCTATGATCACCACTGAGTTTTCCTTTAGTTATCCATGTCACACTGTGGTGCGCAGTACAGTGCAAGATGATGACAGATATACATTTGTTATTTTGCATTGTGCCCCCATTTATACTGTACAATTGATCAAAAAGAATGATAACTATATAAAATATAAAAGGATATGTGCTAGTGATGTGCTATGATATGTGTGTATAAAATTAACCATTATTTCTCAACTGTAAAAAAAACATATGTAAAAAATGCAGTTGTATACAATAAGTAAAGAGATCACAATGCATAGAATTATATCTTAACATAGATCACCTCATAGTTAGCAGCAGCAGCTGAGAGAACAGAATGCAACGTGTGGGCTCTTTCAAATCAGTTGTTATTATTTCACTTAACAGTGCTTGCTGTCTTAATTCTGATGTATATAAACTGTAGACTGCTGATTCCCTCAGCTTAACACCATACATTAATATTGTTAATCTTAGAACTATAAACTTAACTATAATAAAGACACGACAACTTCGTAGTGGCAAACCACTGGTCCCAGGCACCACAGTCCTTTACGATCGGCCGGTGCTAAATCTGGCGTTATCGTGACCACTCCCCTCTGGGCTCCCCAAGACGTACGTGCACAGCGCTGGTCAAGGGGTCCTCGCACAGAGGTACCAAGAGCCAGGGTGCTTCGAAAGGAGCGGTGACGTGCGGCCAATCAGCGGATTAGTCGCTGATTGAAAAAGCTCTCCTGCCACGCTGGAGTCCTTTAACGGACCCCCAGCCTGCCACACATAGACCTCACTAACTGACCTACTCTCCAAAAAAGCTGCTCTATAAAAGTCCAATTGCCTTCCTCTGACAGGTGAACCCCATCATTCCTATACAGGTTACTCAAATCAGATCTTATTAGAGGATGATCTACCACGATCCCTCCCAATTGCAGAATTATTTTCCTTGTTGCTCTATTCAATTCTGCTACCATGTTCTTTATCTTGCGAAGAGCTCGCCAGTTAATTTGTGGAATAATATTGGACCAGCAAATTATAACTCAAGGCCAAAGCCTCTTAATACTTCTCAGGTCCTCTCTGATAGCAATAATTAAGTCCAACGACTTACCTATGCCCACATCATTACCCCCCAAATGTATCACCAACACATCTGGAGGGCCTGCTTTAGCAATTTCAGCAGACAGAAGTGGCATCAAACCTTGCCATCTCATACCTCTTTTACCGAACCATGAATATCAGCTGACCTTACAAAGGCATCTCTGTTGTTGCCAAACTTATATCTGGCCGCCCAGAAAACAAACGAATGCCCAACAATCCATATGGTTATCCTCTGAGCAGAGCAACCTGTAACACAGATAACAGGATCCGTCAACACCAGGTTGTACTCAATTAACCATAACAGCCGATAGACTCGGCACCATCAATTGCACTTTATAGCACCACTCCTTTAAAGCATGGGAAAATTATGTGACTTTTAGTGACTTAACGTGACTTTACGAACTAATTAAGTAAGGGGAAATAAGTGTTAACCAAGATGAAGGTAAAACCGTAACCCCGGAGGCACACCACTAATCAGGCCTTTTTCGGAGGAAAAAATGGCAATATCTGTATAAAAACAACAGCGAGCAGCGAAGCCCAAGGTTAACACTGGACGGGGAGTATATTATTGCGTATCCATCACCTATATGGTCTAATATACCTTTTGTACGCGTCTGACTTCCAGCGCCCTAAAGCTTTAATGGCGCTAACGGAAGAACCACTCTCAGCAGCAACAGTAGCCGCACCAATCCTGAAGGAGTGAGTGCCAAATATTGACGGGTCTAGGCCCACGTGCCTCAGTGCACTCTTAAATATGGCAGTGAACTGAAAGTTCGACAAAGGGGATCCATCAGCATGAATCAACCAGGGCTCAGAATTATGTGGTCTAACTCTTTGAAACTCAATGCACAGTACCACGGGGCAGATATCACAATCCCCTTGTGCAGAAATGGATATCCATTGACCACGACCCACTTAATCTGTTTTGGATCTGAGGATTTGACAAGACAGCATGTTAACATCCAACAACATATGCTTTGTTGGCAAGGCATTCCCCAAATTATGCTTAGACTGCGCCACCAACTCACTCACTCTAAACGCACCAAAGAAAGCGAGCGAAAAAGCTGAGCGAAAGAGCAACGACTCATAAGCACTTTCTGTAATGACCACCAGCGCAGACATAAGCTTCCTCAAGATGTTCTTGTCCACCGGCCTTCTAATATCCTCCTTACCTGTTTGCACTCGCGACCAACCTTTCAAAGCCTTAGTGACCAAGAAACCTTTAGTAAAATCAGTCCACCCGTGGAGTTTGGCCATAAACGAGATTCCTGCCAGCATAGCCGCCATTAAAGTTTTAGAAATGCCCTGCTGATACTTTAACCAAATAAAATCAAGCATGTCAGACCTGAGTCACACTGACCGCGCGACTGTAAGTACTGTCCCCATTGGCGCCATGCCGCACGATATGCTCTCCTGGTGGAAGGGGCCAAGGAAGCTTCCGCCAGTCTTACAATACCTGCTTGACTGCCTGCCAAACAAAAGGGGGACATGGCGTACCCGTAACGTTTGCCTGCGGAGCCAATTCCCTAAAATATGCCCACTGTCCTCTGGATAACGCGTATGCCACCTCATTCTCCGCACCAGGCCCATGTCTTGCTCTGAATGTAATGTCATTCTCAAGGCAGCGCAGCACCAAATGCCTCAACAACTCGATTGCAGGAATGGATGATGCGCTCTGTTTATTAATGCACTGCACTACTCCCAGATTATCGCACCAGAATATCACCTCCTGCCCTCTTAACAGAGACGCCCATAATTCCACCGCTACTACAATGGGGAACAACTCCAGTACCAGTAGGTTGCCTAGCAATCCTTTACCACGCCATGCCTCTGGCCACCGATCCGCACACCATCTACCTTTAAAGTATGCTCCAAAACCAACCAACCCAGAGGCGTCTGTCACTAACTCAAGGTGCTTATTAGAGACTGGTGCAGCCGGCCAGATACGAATCCCGTTAAATTTCTCCAAGAACCTTAACCACATCCGCAAATCCTCTCTAATCTCCTTAGTTAGTGTAACCCTAGCGTGTGGCCGCGACATTCCCACTGTAGCCAGCTGCATCTCTCTACAGAACACTTTTTCCATAGGAATAATTCTGCAGGAAAAATTAAAGGAACCTAACAATGATTGTGCCTGGCGTAAGGAAACAGACCTTGAAGCCAACGTAAGCTCAATTGATCTTACCAGCTTCTCCACCTTCTCCTGGGGCAACCTACAACAACCTTCCCGCGTGTCAATCTCGATTCCCAAGAATGACAAACAAGGTAAGGGACCTTCTGTCTTGTCGTGTGCCACTGGCACTCCCAAGATAGAAAATAAAGCCTTGGCCGCAAACAGCATGTCTGCGCACTCTGACGAGCCCGCCTTTCCAATAAGCAAAAAGTCGTCCAAATAGTGAGCTATACCCACATGACCCATTCCTGCCTGTATACACCAGTGCAAGAAGGAGCTGAACGCTTCAAAGAATGCGCAGGACACTGCGCAACCCATCTGGCAGACGGAAACCCATAAATCTAAAGGACTCTGGATGTAGAGGAAGCAGGAGAAAGGCAGATTCAATATCTAGTTTCGCCGACAAAGCCCCCGACCCAAAGGATCTGACTAGATCTAAGACTTCTTCAAACGACTGATAACTCACTGAGCTATCCTCTGCCTCTATGGCAGCGTTAACCGATTGCCCGTGAGGATGGGAAAGGTGCTGTATCAGCCTAAATTTCCCTGTCGCCTTTTTAGGTACCACTCCCACTGGGGAGATGACCAAATCCGCTATGGAAGGAGATGGAAAGGGGCCAGCCATGCGGCCTAAATCTACTTCTTTCCGCACCTTCTCCTCCAAAATTTCTGGGAACACATAGGCTGAGCGCAAATTATTTTTTGCATTAGCCATAACACTACCTACTATGGGACGGGAAAAACCTATCTTAAAACCTGCACCTAAAAATTCTGCCTGCTTCCTATCCGGAAACAAGCGAAGCCACCTGTCCAGCTGCTCTGTCTGGACCGGCGAACCCGCTTTACTGAGAGGGCCCTGACTCTCCCTTGCTCTTTCCTGCTCCTGGCATGCCTTTATTGCAATCACGGGCCGGATGTGGTCCTTTGCATTTGGCACACGCATGCCTGTACCTACATGCATTTCCTCTAGTGCACGTGCCGCTGTTAAAGGCAAAGCACCTGTTTTTGTTCTGAGTTGGGGGAGAACCACATCTCCCCTGCGTGCGAAACCTCTGCACCCTAAAATCCTGCCCCTCACTTTCCTTCGAACGCATCATCTCCATCCACGTCTCTACGTCCTTACAATCAAATGGAATGATGCACTTTCCTTTCACTTTCTCCCTGAAGCTCTCATCATATCTCCGCCAGATGGAGCCTCCTTCTCTTCTATAGATCCCCGTAATTAGATGTAAATATCTCCAGACATCCACCGCTGCCTCGGGCCTAGTTTCCAAATACACTGAAGCAAATACACTAAACACCGTCACCCAATTGGGGAATGATTTATAGGCCTCCTCTCCTATTCCACCTTTCTCCTTAGCCTTCTCTAGCTCTTTCTTGCCCATTTTAGTTATAATGAAGATATCTACATACGCTCCCTTCTTAATCCTCTCTCTGGAACTGCTCCTGATCCCTAATGTCAGCGCCGTATGCGAGCAATGGACTACTGGCCCTTTACCCCCGCTTTCTTTAACAGCTGCCTAGCCAGAGATATATATGAAAACCTCCTTTCACTCCTCCCCTTAACATCCGGGAGCAGCAACTTCCTAAAACATTAACCCCTAATGTCCATTCCCAGCTTCGTGACAAGCATCTCCATTTATTTACATTCAGCTTAAGGGCTTCATTCCTAATTAGCATATGTACACTAAATAAGGGATTGGGTGTATTCAAATAGTATATCTGAGGGTATGTCTGGGTTGAGATCACAAGACACACCTCAAAAACTACCAGTTCTGCAGTAGTACTGAGGTCTTTAATAATATGATGAGAGCACAATTAGTGTGTTACTGTACCTAGAAAAACACAAAATGAACCTAGTCAAAGTATCACTAATAAGACACTTTGAAGATGCTTAAATATTGGGGTCACAAATAACACATTGAGATAGTCTGGCATTCACTAGGTCTTTGAAAAATCTAAAATAATATAGCTAAAAATACTAGAGATGACTGGTTTGGATTCTGTGGAATTCCACAGGTCCATATTTTGGGGTATTGAGTCATGACTGGTAAAATTATGAATCTTGCAATTTTTTAATCAATATCTTTTATATATAGTCTTCCCTCCTGTTCTCATTTGCCATTTTAGAAGAGATAACATGTGGGGAGGGGGATGGCTACAATGCTGGGCTCAGAAAATCACTTCTAGAGGGTTGAACAGGATGAAAGAGGCAAATTATATAGCAAGCAACAGCTGGGATTTTTCTGCAGTTTATGTCCGCTAGAATTGTGTGCTGATCAATTGGGTGTTAAAAAGTCTAGAGTAGTGGCTACTGGTTGTTAATATAGTATATACTATAGACATCTGAGCTATTTAGTGGAGAAAAACAAGGTGCACACCCAAAAAACACATTAATTTCTTGCCTTTAAAATCCAAAGTGTTTTGAGCTGGAAGCAATTTTGTGAAGGGCAGTCTCAGTGACAAGCGGCCAAAAAAGTATATAATTATTTGTTTTTTATGAACTAATTGTCTAAATTTGAATTATATTCTTGAGCAGTGTCAGAAGAATTTTAAGGTACATTTCATCCTTTCCTTATCTCATTGGGCGTTCAACTGTTATGGTGGTAGCTGAAAGTAGCTCCAACTTCAAGTAGTATTACTCCTCTTGTCAACCCTGGATTGGTCTACAGGTCAGGACCAGTACTGGCAATAGTAGTACTTTTTCGACCTCTACTAGCAAAAAAGCTACTGCAGGAAGATAGTGTAATAAAGCGTACTCAAATTCAATCATGAGGAAAATCTAAGGGTGTCCATGAATGCTATTAGTGAGACTGACGTTTCAGATTCTGACATTATAATTATAGAGCAGCCTCCTTCCCAAATTTTTCAACCATTTGGAAATGTGAGAATGATTAGTAATGACGGTAATTTAGACATAAAAATTGAGGATGCTACTTTGGAATTTGCAAATATGCCGGAGGATGATGGGGATAATTGGAATTTAAAAGTTAATATGTTATACTTGAACAAGATAATGAGGAGGATTAAGATGATGATTGTGCTAAAATAAGGCTGCAACCATTGGTACTACCTCATACCCATTATAAGAGCATTGTCATGCCAGAGCATAAGACCCATATATAGCACCTCTTGTATTTGGAAATATTTTTATTCCAACCCAGACAACATTTTTCAAGGCATCTGTAGTGTTTTTGATGCCACAATAAGTAGAGAAAGGGATGTTAATCACCTTGGCACTTCCTCACTGTTACATTCATTTGCAGCAAGTTACCACAAGTAGTTTTTCAAAAGGTGGAAAATTGTGTATAGTAGCAAGCAACCCAGCATCAGTTAGCAGCCGAATGGATAGACACCTCATGCATTCCTCACCGTCAACAACTTCATTATCAACCTCCTCATTATTGGTAGTAGTCCAGCATCCAAATTTCCAATTGCAAGTAACGCCTCTAATGCAATCACTGATACCCAAGAGACATCCTGCTGCTGCTGGCGAGTGATACAAGCAGAGTGAGCATATTTTATACAATTATCTGTTAAGCATGCGTTTTGAATTGGAACAAGCATGACGTTTAGCATCCTGCTGCACAGTGGATCACTAAAGCCATGACAGCTATGTAAGCATTGAATGTCCATCATATTTTTGCCATAAATGCATTACGTTTTAGTCAAATAGATGAGGTCATGTGTCCATGCTACCAAATTCATCTCGATTCTATTTTTCAGCTGTAATAGGAGGTTAAACAAAAGTAATTCAATTCTTAGAAAATGCCAGTGCACCAAATGTTCACTTAACTATAGATATGTAGACAAGCGGTACTGGACAAACAAAAGACTAAATGATAATGACAGCCCACTGGATAGGTGTATCCCTATCAGCAGCAGCAGTGCTGAAAGCTTCACCATTATCCCCATCATCCCCATCATTGATTCTTTCAGCACAGTAGTGCTAGCACACAATGCCAGATCATTCACAGGCAATCTACTTTTTGCATCACTGGTTTCAAAAGGAGACATACCAGTGTCAATCTGTTGGAAACTGACCTGATCTCCTCAACTAACAATACATTTTCAGAATTTGGCTAGAATTCAAAGAAACTGATTGTTACAAAGATTACATGTTTTTAGCAGATAGAGACAAATAAATATTAAAACTATCGAACATTCATATGCTTTCTCCATAGTGTCCATGGTGGACATTATAATTAGGTCGACATTTCAAATGTTGACAATATTATATGGTTAGTGCTCGGGGTAAAGTTAAGGATATGGTTATGAATAGAGTTAGGGATAGGGATTAGGGATATTATTGATGACCTAACAATACTTTCTACATTTGAATTGTCAACCTAATAATGCTGTCTACATTTCAATTATTAACATAATAATACTGTTGATGTCATTATTGTTAACTTTCCAACCCTGTCTATATTAGGGTGACAACCATTTGAATGTTGATCATGTGACTGTCAAACATATGTATCACATCCGGTTGGAAGGGGCCAAGGACAATTCCATCTTCCACAATATGGCCTTGGTCTATTATTATCTGTTAAAATTTTACTGATGCCATCACTGTCCTTCTAATGAGCTCTGATACTGCCATTGCTGTCCCTATCCAATTTATCGCTGCTGTCCCTCTCCAATGTGTTGCTGCTATCCATCCAATGTGTCACACATGATGCCTAATGGTTATGCTACTTGGTGTATCTTCTTCTCTAAAATGACAATGTAGTTCATCTAGATATCTTTGATGAGGCTGATCACATTGTCACCATTGGTAAAGATGTCCACTGTTAGCTAAATGGCAATTATTAAATTGTTAAAACCCCTATCTCATCTAACAAAATGTTCGCTTTTCTAGGAATCCAAACAAATCAAGCACTTCAGCCACAAAAGTGTCAATGCCTGTCGCTGCAGTGCTTGGTTTGTTAAACTATATTCATGTCCTTTTTAACATATGGGTGGGTGGTCCCAAGGACAATTCCATCTTGCACTATTTTACTTTATGGCCTTGGTCTGTCATTTTAATAATTAAAATCAACTGATGCTACCTCTCTGATTACTGACTCTTCCATTTTCAAGATCCATGATGTCTATTGCTAAAAACATTGTGTGCCTGGTCTTTCACCATTTTTCTTCTAGGTGCAGCACACCTTCATCTGTCTACTTGTCTAAAATGACAATTCTATCAGAAAGTGCTCTGCCACTATGGATTCTAGCTTGCTTTGCAAACAAAATTTGGTTGTTCATCATGTTCCTCTTCCTCCTCCTCAGAAACATATCAGTGTCAATCTGTTGGAAAGACTCAGAAATGTCATAGCAAATTAACTCACCCTGCTAAGACTCTCGTCAGGATTTCTCAATGCTGATAACAGAGTGAACATTGTGTGTGCATTATAACTGGGTGAATTTCAACACATAAAATGCTTTGCACACACAATAAACTTGGCGGTGCAGAATTTCTTAAAAAATGAGAAATCGGTGCAGGAGATGCTGTCTGTGGCCCAATAAAGTTTTGGCATTTTCAGCATTCAGCGACCATATGTAGATACTTTATGCACACTGTTGTGCCACTATGTTTCATAGGGATTGTATCTTTTATTAAACCAACATTTATTTGTGCTGCTGCTCTGTCACAAATTTTAGCCAGGCAGCTCGCTTCAGGCGTTGGCAAAAATTGGTGTAAAATTTGACAGCTGTGAATAGATCATTAGAAAAGATTATAAAAGAGACTGTAAATGTCTGTAAATGTTAACGCTATAAATAGTAATGTAGGAATAAAAACAGATCAAGATCACATGCTTTTACCTATTTTAACCAATTTTTATTCAAATGCAGATCTGAAACCAAAACCAAAACACATGAGGATTTCTGGGCAAAACCAAAACTTAAATCAAAACATAAACATGGTATTAGAGCCAAAACCATTATTATTATCATAGATTTGTAAGTCACCATGGTGCTCCACAGCGCTATACAGAAGGGAAAACTGGACATGCATAAAACAAGGACGTACACGGCAGACAAAATAAATGCAGACATGAAAGCAAAGGGTATGAAGAACCCTGTTCATTAGAGAGTTTACATTCTAAGTGGAAGAGGGCACAGCTGAAACAAGAGGGACAGGTGTGGCTTAGAGTGGAAAAATGCTAACGTTAGGGCCATTTTCCTCTGATTTGCAGACAAAACTATAATATCGTATAATTTGCTGACATACATGAATTTTTAGCCAAAATTTGCTTGAACAACAGCAAACAGAATTCCTGGAGGTAAATGTATCAAGCTGAGAGTTTTGCGGCGGGTTTGAAAAGTGGAGATGTTGCCTATAGCAGCCAATCAGATTCTAGCTATCATTTTGTAGAATGTACTAAATAAATGATAGCTAGAATCTGATTGGTTTTTCAAACCCAACAGAAAACTCTCAGTTCCATACATTTACCCCCTGGAGTTTTATACATTTCTAGTGGTCTGCGAGGTATGTTATGGAGAGAGTGAAAAAAGGATAAGCAAATTTGCTTTCAGATCTATGGCTGTGCAAATTATAAATACACCCCTGGGTTCACTGCTGCTATAAACAAATTTAGAGCCCAGTCTGGTGAGTTCACAGTAAAACAGATTAATCCTTTATTCATTCATTACAAACATTTTCTGCATTGCTAGAAGGAAAATAATAATATGTTAGAACCTTTATAAAACAAAGGTGTGGCTTTTATAGATTAAGCTAACCTGATATAATATTGGTGGTCCACAATATGGGAATCCTAAATATAACATGAGTAGGTTCTGCAGGTTCAACTAGGACATAAGTTTTACCATGGGCCTCCACCTCACTGTTCATTAGGACATTCTAAAAATCTGCTGCCCCCTATATATGGTCAGCGAATTAACTGCTTCCATATCTCCAACCCATATCCCCAAATATGCTGCCTCGGCTCCCTTGCCAGTTCTATTGCTAAATGTTAATTATCTACACCCCTGCCAAGCTTAATGAGATATTTACTTGCCTCAACTAATTAAATGTAATATTGTACAGCTTCCTGCATGCACAGTGTTACAAGAACTGATTCCGAAGTTACAGTATAAGAAACTGTACTCTTGCTTTAATTTTTACACATCAGCACACTTTTTTTTATTAATGTTTAAGATCAACTTGTGTTTAACTTATTTTACTCTAATTAAAAGAAACATACATTTTTTACAGATTATTTAGCATTAAATTTTAAGGCTACTCTATATAAGTAAAATAGTTTATACCTCATATCACAGAATACTTGGTTACCTACAATACATTCATATTAGACACCGATTAAAGAGGAGCTGTTATCTTATCACAGTGGAGGAATCCAGTTTGTGTGAATAATCGTTATGTCCCCTATCAGCTTGCATAGGAACCAATAACATCACTGTGATACTGTCTAACTAATATTCATGAGACCTTACTTGTATTTATAAGTTACTAGTGAATGAATTGGCAATATTCTCAAGAATATAAGTCCAGCCCACAAAATTGATATCAGGTACACTTTCTTTTATTGTTTTTTTATAATAGCAATTTTATATAAATAACACATACTAGAAGTGCATAGATAAAGTAGGGAAAATAGAAGTTTGTTTATACCTCTCTCACAGTTGTGCTATTCATACACTGATAAAAGGAAGTGATCATGATTGTTTCACTCACTGACCAATCACAGCGTACTTACATCGGTGAGTGGTAACTGGAAGTCAGTAAATGTATAAGGAGAGTGGCAAGGTGTGCCAGAGGATGCCATTGTTTACATTTATTATTTTTCTGTCCCTTATAAGGATGTGGGGAATGCACCGCGCTGCCTCAGGCGGCAAATGAGTCAGGAATAGCTCTGTAACATAAAGAGTAAGATTAAGCTCACTGCTGATTGTAGACAACCCGCTATTCTCTTCTGAGGGCAGCAGAAAATCAGTTGTTGCACTAGTGGCAGATAGACAGAGCACAGAAGCTATGATGCCCTAATGGGCCCTGTCTTCTGTTGGTCTACTAGGACTGACATTCTGGTAGTTGTGCCCATGTTTGTAAACATGTTAAAATAAGTTTACCAGACGTCTATTTCCTTTATGAGAGTTATTCCGTAAAACTGTAGATTGAGATTTTAATGTGCACTCTGCATTAGGAGGAACAGGCATGGCATGTTTTGAATGCATAAGTATTAAAACATATAATAATAGATTTTATGTGTACTCATAAAAAGCTATTGCAATAAGTATTTTTTGCAAGCTGGGAAAAAATAAAAAATAGTAGAGATTAGGGTTCAATCCTGAAAGAGGATTGCTAGTATTTTCAGCTATATTATATGTTTCCTAGAAGAGAAAATATTTCTTTGAAACAGAGATTATTCAATTAATTGAACTAATACATATGGTACACACTGAAATACTGCATAACTTTCTTAAAGAGAACACTCCCTTACTACTCTGTTATTCTTCCTGTAAAGTGTTTGTTTTTTGTGTGCAATTTTAGTGGTGTTAAAACTAATCAAAAGTTGAAGTGACATGCTTATTGCTGATCTCTACAAAGATCTGATAGATCTATAACATGACAAAGCCTGTGATTTGATGAAAGACTAAGGGCTAGATTTACTAAGCGGCGGGTTTGAAAAAGTAGGGATGTTGCCTATAGCAACCAATCATATTCTAGCTATCATTTTGTAGAAGGTACTAAATAAATGAAAGCTAGAATCTGATTGGTTGCTATAGGCAACATCCCCACTTTTTCAAACCCGCAGCTTAGTAAATCTAGCCCTAAATGTTGAAGGTCCAGGCCTATGGTTTAAGGTTACCAAGTGTCTGGTTTTGAACTGGACAGCCTAGTGTTTTAATGCCCTGTCTGGTAAAAATGATTGTCAAAATACTGGACAATAAACTTCCAGTTTTCTCAATGCAGGGTCACATGATTCCCACTTGTCATCAGAACTGCTGGTGGCAACCTGAAGCTCAGCTGAAATTGTTAGTCCCAATAAAATTATATTACAATGTTTCTTCGCAAAGCAATAATTTCTGAGCATGTCATCATATGAATTACTTGCACCAGTGCTTGTCTGTGACATGCCACTCTGGTGATATTGGGGCCCCTCTCCACTACCTTGACTGTGGTCAAGGTAAAGAAGTCCAGTGGAACTAGGTCTCTTCTCTGTCTGGTACCTTCACATATAGAGGTGCTGAGACTGAGTTCCCAATCACAGCATGCATGTCCTGGTTCACATTACTCACTAGATGATCTAGACAGCAGTCGGCTGTTAAATTATTATTTTTTAAAAATAAATATTGCCTTATATAGCAAGCATGGTGAGGGGGGCTCCTGATTTCCAATTGCATAGCCAAGCTAGCCATTGTAGATTTAATGGCATTATAAGGTTGCAGGCCCAGAGGCTTTACTGCAGCAGCTGAAGTCATTCCTGCTGCACTGTCTCTATTTACTCAGCCACAGGCACATGAGGCTGAGCACCAGGGGTCAGAGGAGCTTGTGCCAAGACCTTAACAAACTCCTTTGACCCCTGGTGCTCTGCTGTATGCGATTGTGGCTGAGTGAGAGAGAACATTATTCTGGAGTTACTGGTGCAGGTATTATTTTTATATATCCATTGCATATCTCCCAATAAGGCATTTAGAAAAAATAAGCATTGCCAGATCCGTACAGCCCCCTGCCAGAACCACCCAGTTCTCACCCATAAATACCCACTTTACGGCCCTTGAATTGGGACAGTTGGGAAGTATGCAATTGAGCCTTCTGAATCTTAGGTTCCTATACTAGTCAGACAAGTGTTTCAATTTGGGAGTCTGATTTTGGTGTATATTTATAATTCTCATATCCAGCTGCAAGTAGGCTAATTGGTATAGCAGCATTCATATTTATGTTGGTATTTTATGATTTTTTTAATATTTTCTTGATAAATTCGTAACATTTGAATAAGTAGGTTTATCTATTAGCGCTTTTTATAATTTACACTAATTCCTGACAGGATTAGAAACTAGGAATTGAGGAAACAACACTTGTGTTGTTGAAAGGGGGTTGTGCTGAATGATCTTCTACTAGGTTTTGTTTAGGTTTTGTCACGGGCACTAGGAGTTCTACCCAGGATTCACCAGATGATAATGCTTACCAGAGGGGCGGGGTTTACACAGCGATCCTCTGGGCAGTAGGGTGAATAGTAGGAACGTTATACAACAGCAGGTGGAGAGAGAATGTCAATGGAGTACATAGGAGTCAGCGACTCGCAGCTATATTGGTAGGAAAGTCAGCGACTTGCAACTATAGTGCAGAGGCAGGTATCCACCAAGAAGAGCCAAGCGGACGTGAATAGGTGAAGGAAGTTAACGGGAGAGTCAGTGGTCTGCAGATAGCAAGTTGTACCATTGCTGTGATGAGAACACTTGTCCAGGTGCAAGTAGGTAGCGGGAGAGTCAGTGGTCTGCGGATAGCAAGTTGTACCACTGCTGTGATGGGAAGACTTGTCCAGGTGCAGGTAGGTAGCGGGGAAGTCAGTGGTCTGCGGATAGCAAGTTGTACCACTGCTGTGATGGGAAGACTTGTCCAGGTGCAGGTAGGTAGCGGGGAAGTCAGTGGTCTGCGGATAGCAAGTTGTACCACTGCAAGGAGGTGAGGACTTGTCCAGGTGCGGATAAGTAGAGTAATAGTAATAGTCTATGGCTGTATGTATACAGCTGGAGAGCAGAGAAGCTTGTCCAAACAGATATGCAGGGTAACAGCTAATAGTCTATAGCGGGTATGTATACCGCTGCTGAGTAGAGAGGCTTGTCCAAAGCAGATATGCAGGATAACAGCTGATAGTCTATAGCGGGTATGCATACCGCCGCTGAGTAGAGAGGCTTGTCCCGGTGCAGACACAGCAGGAGAGCTGGGAGGCTGTAGCGGGTATGGGAACCGCCGGTGAGTAGAGCAGGTAATCCAGCAGGAAACTGAAGACACGAGCAGGACACAGGAAACACCTTCAGAGACTCACAGGGAGTGAGAATCAAGATCAGGCCACGATACAAAGGCCACAGGTGCCTTAAATAGGGAGAGGTGATAGATCCACCAATTAAGTTAAAAGCAAGGTCATAAGAGTTCAGGGATCCTGCACATGCACAGTCCTATCAAGATGGCGGACGGCCGCGGCTCAGGACAGGCGCCGGCAGGAAGAAGAGAGAACCACGCACAAGAGCAGAGGCACTCACGGTCCGGTGAGTGACAGGTTTGGTGTTGTCCAGTCACTGCTCCATCCATAAGTATTCCTGCTGTGACCCTCCATGATGCCGGTTTGCTTCTGTGTCTTTAATTTGATTAATGAAAGCTGAAAAAACAAAAGAAGAAAAAAATATTTACAAAATTTTCCACATAAAAGAAAAAAATTACTGTGCAGTCTTTAGGACAGACAATATAATTATCATAGAAACTTGCTGATCAATGTGTATCATATGTGTGACATCGGTGTTACCTGTGTATAGAGTAATCAGTGAATATCCATCCTTATCACATTCTCAGACTATTCTCTTAGGCTTCAAGGCTACTCTACCTGATTGCCACCCCTCTAAACAGTTTACACAAAACTTACATGTGTTCTCTTTCTATGTTGAAACAACCCTCTTAACCCCCCAAAGAGCTGTTTACCTTACAATCTGGCTGGGCCAATATGTAACGTGACAGTTGTTAAACTCCTAAACTCCAATATTCAATCGTCCGTGTTACTCACAAAAGTAACGTGGCGTTAAGAGTTTTACCGGTATTAGGGTAATTCTAAGCCGGATTTCAGCTCGCGGCTCCCTGAGCTGGGAGGTGAAAGCTGGCGTTAAAGGTAGGGATGTGCATCGGCCACTTTTGGTGTCTCGTGTTTTGTGTTTTGGATTCGGATTTGCTTGAGGTTTTGGGTTCGGATTTGTTTTGCAAAACACTTGACGAAAGGTTTTGGTTCGGATTTAAGGTTTTGGATTTGGATTTATTTTGAAAAAAACATAAAAAGTTTTAAAAACAAGTTTTTGGGTTTATTTTCACTCCTACGCTAATATTAATCTCAATAACATTCAATAACAATAATTTCCACTAATTCCCAGTCTATTCTGAACACCTCACACCTCACAATATTGTTTTTAGTCCAAAACGTTTCACCAAGGTAGCTTTCTGGACTGCATAGTGCAGTGGTCCCGGTACACAATTTGGTATCGGAGCCACAATACCTCCGCCTTCAAATGGTCTGAATTCCACTGCACAGCTGCCTGCTCCTACATCCTCTGCAGCATATACAGGGTGTAGTTCGAGCGTGTCAATACCTCTTGTTTTTGACGATGACAGGTCATTTTCATTAATTTAATGATTTGGCAGCAACAGTCAACGTTGTTTAATATCTGATACGCCTCTATCTGGACTGCATAGTGGAGTGGCCCCGGTACCCAATTTGGTACCAGGGCCACAATACCTCCTCCAACTTTCAAGTGTAGTGTTTATAATTTATAAAAACTACAGTAGTTATACACGTCAATAACTCTTGTTTTAGACGACCATGGTACAGAGCATTCATCATTGAGATCCCATCAAGTATGTGAAAGACAGACAGGGTCGAAGTGTTATTTGTTGACTTTGTTAACCAAAAAATTGTCGCTGTTGCAAATATTCGTGCAATGAAGAGTGACTTTTTCTATTAAAGCAGTGGTCAGGGAACAGGGGTAAATTACCCCAAATGGGGTAAAAATGAAATTCCTGGGGGTAATGCTGCCGATTCACATGATGTCAGTTGGATTGTAGACCCCTTTAAATGTGAAATAGCTGTTGTACCAGAAGAGCCTCCAGGGTTGGCAGAGGCACTTCTTGAGCTTCGATGCAATAATGAAGCTCGTATTGCGTTTGAAAACAAAGCAGATCTGTCATATTTTTGAATGTCAACAGCTGCAAAGGCATCAAAATTGCACATGAGGAGGCAGTCAAAAAGTTGCTGCCTTTTGCAACAACCTACCTTTGCGAACAAGGATTTTCCACTCTAACAAACATAAAAACAAAGCAGAGAAATCGATTGGACGCTGAAGACTGTATCCAAATTGCTCTGACATCAAAATGCCCCAATATTGATGCTCTTGTGTCAAAAATGAAGCAACATCATTTCTCCAAAACCTGAAGTTTTGAAGTTGAAGCTTTCAAAGAAATTTTGAATAAATTCAATAAAATTTTGAATTCCAATAATTAATAATATATGATTTCCTTCCTTTCAACTCAACGGGGTAACGTCGGCGTATCTAAATATATTTGGGGGTAAAAGGTAAAAAAGTTAGCTGACCCCTGTATTAAAGGCTCAAGCTTTCAAATGTGGTGTTTCTAACTTATAAACACTACAGTAGTTCAAGCACGTCAATACCTCTTGTTTTAGACGACCATGGTACAGAGCATTCATCATTGAGATCCCATCAAGTATGTGAAAGACAGACAGGGTCGAAGTGTTATTTGTTGACTTTGTTAACCAAAAAACTGTCCCTGTTGCAAATATTGGTGCAATGAAGAGTGACTTTTTCTATTAAAGGCTCAAGCTTTCAAGTGTAGTGTTTCTAACTTATAAACACTACAGTAGTTCAAGCACGTCAATACCTCTTGTTTTAGACGACCATGGTACAGAGCATTCATCATTGAGATCCCATCAAGTATGTGAAAGACAGACAGGGTCGAAGTGTTATTTGTTGACTTTGTTAACCCAAAAATTGTCGCTGTTGCAAATATTGGTGCAATGAAGAGTGACTTTTTCTATTAAAGGCTCAAGCTTTCAAGTGTAGTGTTTCTAACTTACAAACACTACAGTAGTTCAAGCACGTCAATACCTCTTGTTTTAGACGACCATGGTACAGAGCATTCATCATTGAGATCCCATCAAGTATGTGAAAGACAGACAGGGTCGAAGTGTTATTTGTTGACTTTGTTAACCCAAAAATTGTCCCTGTTGCAAATATTGGTGCAATGAAGAGTGACTTTTTCTATTAAAGGCTCAAGCTTTCAAGTGTAGTGTTTCTAACTTATAAACACTACAGTAGTTCAAGCACGTCAATACCTCTTGTTTTTGATTATGACAGGGCATTTTACTTTTGGTTTAATTTGTTGAATTTGTTTTAATTTTGTTTTACTTTGTGCTCATGGCAAACGACTGTTGAATGGTCACATAATGGCAATAAAAGAGTTGCAAGATGGAATTGTCCTTGGGCCCTCCCACCCACCCTTATGTTGTTGAAATAGGACATGCACACTTTAACAAACCAATCATTTCAGCGACAGGGCCTACCAAACAACTGTGGCTGAAATGATTGGTTTGTTTGGGCCCCCACACCAAAAAAGCTATTCATCTCTCCCTGTACAAAATAAACAGGCTCTACTGAGGCAAGATGTCGTCCTCATCCTCAACCTCTGATTCCTCTCCCCCTACAGTGTGTGCCTTCTCCTCCTCACACATTATCAATTCGTCCCCGCTGGACTCCACAACCACAGGTCCCTCTATACTATCTGGAGGGCAGTGCTGTTCTTATTTGAGGAATTGATAATTCATTTTTATGAACATCATTTTTTCAACGTTCTGAGGAAGCAACTTCCTTCGCCGCTCACTGACCAGGTTCCCCGCTGCACTAAAAACTCTTTCAGAGTACACACTGGAGGGGGGACAACTCAGGTAAAATAGAGCCAGTTTGTACAGGGGCTTCCAAACTGCCTTTTTTTCCTGCCAGTATCAATATGGACTGTCTGACATGTCTATTTGGATGGTGTCAGCAAAATAATCCTCCACCATTTTTTCTATTGTGACATTATCTGATGAAGCAACAGTAGACATGTCTGCAATGGTTGGCAGGTCCTTCAGTCCGGCCCAGATGTTATCAGCATCTGCGCCAGCGGCTCTTTTAGGAAAACTGAGCTTCTTCCTCCCAGCCACAGATGTGGAAGAAAATGAGGGACGAGCTGTTGGCATGTCACGGTCCTCTTCAGAGGACAATCTCCTGACCAGCAGGTCTTTGCACCGCTGCAGACTTGTGTCCGCCGGAAACAGAGACAAAACATACGCTTTAAACCGAGGATCAAGAACGGTGGCCAGAATGTATTCCTCTGCCTTTAAAATAGTGACCACCCGCGGATCCTGGCAAAGCATACGAAGGGCTTCATCCATGAGAGCTACATGCTTGGTGTAATCGCAATGGTTTACCAGCTCCTCCCTCACTTTCTCCAGCTGCTTCTGCAACAGCCTGATCAGGGGAATCACCTGACTCAAGCTGGCAGTGTCAGAACTGACTTCTCGTGTGGCAAGTTCAAACGGCTGGAGAACCTTGCACAACACGGAAATCAGTCTCCACTGCGCTTGACTCAGGCGCATCTCCACTCCTTTGCCTATGTCGTAGGTGGCGGTGTAGGCCTGAATGGCCTTTTGCTGCTCCTCCATCCTCTGCAGCATATAGAGGGTGGAGTTCCAGCGTGTCACAACCTCTTGTTTGAGGTGATGGCAGGGCAGGTTCATGCTTTCTTGATGTGCCTCGAGCCTGCGGTAGGCACTGGCAGAATGCCGAAAGTGTCCAGCAATTTTGCGGGCCACCGCAAGCATCTCCTCACACCCCTGTCACTTTTGAGGTAATGCTGCACCACCAAATTAACCGTGTGGGCAAAACATGGGACGTGCTGGAAATTGCCCATATGCAATGCCCGCACAATGTTACTGGCATTGTCTGACACCACAAATCCCCATGACAGTCTAAGTGGGGTAAGCCACTGCAAAATAATTTCCCTCATTTTCTCTAATATGTTGTCAGCATTGTGCTTCTTATTAAAGCCTGTAATACACAATGTTTCCTGCCTTGGCACCAGCAGATGTTGTGTAGATGCTACTACTGATGCAGCTGCTGCTGTTGCTGCGGAAGGGGATGCATCTACCCAGTGGGCTGTCACAGTCATATAGTCCTTCGTTTGCCCAGAACCACTTGTCCACATGTCCGTGGTTAAGTGGACAGTGGGTACAACCGCATTTTTAAGAGCACTGAGGACACTTGATCGTACTTCTCTGTACATCTTTGGTATCGCCTGACTAGTGAAGTGGAATCTCGACGGGATTTGGTACCGGGGACACAATACCTCCGTCAACCCTCTAAATCCCACTCCACTGATGGCGGACACCGGGCGCATGTCTAACACCAACATAGCAGTTACAGCCGCAGTTATACGCTTTGCAATAGGGTGACTACTATCGTATTTTGTGATCATGGCAAATGACTGTTGGACGGTCAATTGTTTTTTGAAAGACGTAGCGGTCTTACGACTTCCCCTCTGGGAAGATGACCGACTAACAGCAGCAGTGGCAGTAGTAGGCGTACCGCTGCAGGATTCCTCGGATGAATCCCGTATAGAAGAGGACTCAGTCTGGCTAGTGACATGGCCTGCAGTTCTAAATCTGATGGAGATCGTGGAGGAAGTTGACGAGGAGGGTGTTGGTGGTGTGTATCCAACAGGACCAAGGAATTTAGGTGTCCCTGTACTGATGATGGTCCTAGGCCCAGTTCCTGAACTAACCACTAAACTATGAAGGTTATTCAGGTGACATATAAGGGAGGATGTCCCTAGGTGGGCAAGATCCTTACCCCTGCTTATTTGAGCTTTACGTAAGCTACATATGGCCATACATTGGTTGTCCGGATTTGGATAAAAATAACTCCAGACCGAAGAGGTGCATTTTTTGGTCTTCTGACCAGGCATGACGATGGGCTTTCTCATCCCATGGACATCAGCTGTTTCCCCCCTGGTGCCTCATTTACAATAACTACATCACCATCCTCATCATCAAGTTCCTCCACAGCGCCAGCTACATCAATAGCCTCCTCCCGGTGTACAACATTTACACCTTGATTATCCATATCTGGATCTACACTGTGGGTGATCCTTCCAACATATGCAGAGGGTGTGCTGCAAATGCGGGATGGAGTCACCTCTTCCCGTACAGTGATGGGAAGGTCAGGTTTCACAACCACCAACACCCTTGGACTCGCCTTGGGGATTTGTGATGTCATCTGTTTAGAAGGCAGAGTTCTTTGCTGTTTTGTTGTTGTTGCTGACAGCATAACTCTCTTAAATTTTTTGTAGGGGGGGGAGGAGGAGGGCTTAGATCCTTGGGTGAAGCTGGACCACTAGTCATGAACACGGGCCAGGGCCTAAGCCGTTCCTTGCCACTACGTGTTGTAAATGGCATATTGCCAACTTTACGCTTCTCCTCAAATGATTTTAAGTTTCTCTTTTTGCTACTTTTTGAGAACTTGGGCTTTTTGGATTTTACATGCCCTGTACTAGGAGATTGGGCATCGGGCTTGCCAGACGACGTTGATGGCATTTCATCGTCTATGTCATGACTAGTGGCAGCAGCTTCAGCATTAGGAGGAAGTGGGTCTTGATCTTTCCCTACTTTATCCTCCAAATTTTTGTTTTCCATTATAAGTAGCACAAGAGAGCGTACCCCTAAGCCACACACACTCGGCAAAGCCTTTAAAAATTATATGCGGCACAGGAGAGTACCACTGGACTGATACTGCTGAATCAGTGAAATTTGTAATATATCAGTACCACTGGAATTATACTGCTGAATCAGTGAACTTTGTAATATAGCAGTACCACTGGACTTATACTGCTGAATAAGTGAACTTTGTAATATTGCAGTACCACTGGACTTATACTGCTTAATCAGTGAACTTTGTAATATAGCAGTACCACTGGACTTATACTGCTGAATAAGTGAACTTTGTAATATAGCAGTACCACTGGACTTATACTGCTGAATCAGTGAACTTTGTAATATATCAGTACCACTGGAATTATACTGCTGAATCAGTGAACTTTGTAATATAGCAGTACCACTGGACTTATACTGCTGAATCAGTGAACTTTGTAATATATCAGTACCACTGGACTTATACTGCTGAATCAGTGAACTTTGTAGTATTGCAGTACCACTGGACTTATACTGCTGAATCTGTGAACTTTGTAATATAGCAGTACCACTGGACTTATACTGCTGAATTAGTGAACTTTGTAATATAGCAGTACCACTGGACTTATACTGCTGAATCAGTGAACTTTGTAATATATCAGTACCACTGGAATTATACTGCTGAATCAGTGAACTTTGTAATATTGCAGTACCACTGGACTTATACTGTTGAATCTGTGTACTTTGTAATATAGCAGTACCACTGGAATTATACTGCAGAATCAGTGAACTTTGTAATATTGCAGTACCAATGGACTTATACTGCAGGATTGTTTTTGGATATTTTTTTTTTTAAAAAAAAAATTATAATTACTTTTTTTTTTTTTTTTTTATAATTTTTTTTAAAAAATTTTTTAACTTGGGAATAATGGGGAAATAACAATGCCCTTAGAAGGACAGAGCACAGGACACAGCACCACTGGACTGAACAGGACACAGCACAGGACCCAGCAGCACCACTGAACTCAGAAGGACAGAGCACAGGACACAGCACCACTGGACTGAGCAGAACACAGCACAGCACAGAACTGAACAGCACAGCACAGCACAGCACAGAACTGAACAGCATAGCACAGCACAGCACAGCACGAGATATAGCAGGACAGAGGACCACCTAACACAGCCTCCCTCTACTCTGATCAATGCCCGAGTGAAGATGGCGGCGACTAGCGGGGAATTTATAGAATCCGAGTATCGCGAGATCCGACAGCGGGATTATGACTCAGAGCCTCGGTTTCAGTTTTGCAATTGGCGGGAATACCCGGATCTGTCTCGGATCCGGCTCGGATCGGCAACGTTCGGGTGGGCTCGGATTTCAGATATCCGAGCCCGCTCATCTCTAGTTAAAGGTACCGTAATAACGGTAATTACTCGCACTATTACCGTAATAATGGTAATAGTACACAAGACGCATTACTTTTGCTAGTAACGCGGACAATTGAATATGCCCCCTATTGTTATATAGATTTCAAGCTTTCAAGCAAAGTCCTCTTACCTCTTTTTCTGTCATAACCCATCTTGTTTCATCAATATCTTTGTGAAGTGCTACAGAATATGCTGGCCCTATATATATAAATTTTACTACTACTGCTAATAATAATAATAATAATAATAATAATAGTATCAAATGTGACCTGTGTATAGTGATCAGCTTTTATCAAACGTGTGAGTTCAGTGTGACTTTTGTATAGTGATCAGTGTGTGTCAGGTGTGTTCTATCAGTGTGACAATGGCCTATGATATCAGTGTGACAGTGATCAGTGGGTATCAGGTGTGCGATATCAATGCGACCCAAGTATCGTGATTGGTGTATATGAGATATTTATATGCATATGATATAAAGTGTGTGATATCGGTGTGACTTGTATATAGTGATCAATGAATTTTAGGTTTGTGATGTTGATTTAACCTTTGTATTGTGATTAGTGTGTATCAGGTGTGTATCAGGTGTGTGATCTCAGTGTGAACTGATATGCATAATATATGTGTATATATAAATATATATATATATATATATATATATATATATATATATACTGTTTATATATAGTTTGTAGAATATGGAATGTATATGAATAAGTGCGAGCTGTAGCCTTTTTCGTAAAATATAGCATTTTACATTATATTTCTCAGGAGTAAGCTTAATATTCTTTTATCTAACCGCACAAGATCCCAGTTCCTCCCCCATTAGTCTCTTTAATTAAGAGATGTTCTCTGCTCAGGAGAAGTCTGAGATAGCATTGTTCTCTTGTGAAATGCCCACATGTTCTGCAAATAGGATCAATCTCATCCTGCTTCTCCCAAAGATCCTATTGAGAGGCACCACAGAGGAAATGCTTGTCCAGTAATAGAAACCATATCTTCTGCGGCAAGTAACAGATTTAGAAAAGAATACAAAATGTGTACAGAGCAGATGTTGACAGACTTAATAAAGAAAGGAGATGTATCAATTGTGAAATGATTTCTTTATTCCATCCATTGCTTAAATCTCCTATTGTTCTCTACAACTCCTTTTATTATCCCATAAATGTTTCTATTACCCCATAAACCTTAGATATCCTTCTTACAGCTTCATAGTATCATTGCAGACATTTATTGTGTCCATTATGTTTTCTCTTTAGTCCTGTTACATTTTACATTCCATAATACTCCATAAGATCCCTTCTTAAAAATAATAAAAAGCATCACTAAACCAACCCTATATAATTTATGCATCATTTGTCAATAGCTATTAATTGCAATAATTAAATTTTTCCACTAATGCATCAAATAACCTCTTCCTATATGTATTGGTATTTATAAATCCTGCCCTATTAGAATCAACTAACATCACTGGATAATAAATTGCATAAATTCTATAAATATATGACTGAAAAGTGTGTTCTACACACTGTATTATTTTTGTTTTATTTTTGAAAAAAAATGTTTGCTCTCTTGAAATTGTTAGGGCATCAATCCTTTTGGGAATTTCAGGCACCTATAAAAATATAAAATGTATAAAATTATATAAATATAAATTCAAGATCTTTTAATAGTGTGCATAGCCTTTTTAGGTCCTTAAAACACAGAGCTTTACACCACTCATAAGTGGTGACAATTGGTTACTAATTTTGGTTTAAGGAGACTGTATCAAGATAGAACATTAAAATGCATGATTACAAATCTGATTTTACAATTCCAGTAAATGCAACTCTTAAATACATTTACAGCCATGAATTGTATAATACATAATTAACAGTATTTTAGGAGAAAACTAAGAAATCACAATGCATTTCTTCTTTCACATAGTGTGTAAGGAGATTGGTAATAGCAGCAATGGTGGATCCACCAGGGGTTAGTAACTGTTTTTTTTTATCAGTGTGCCGGCTAAAATCTAGTCAAGCCCAGGTATATCTATCTATCTGTTTATCTATCTATCTATCTATCTATCTATCTATCTATCTATCTATCTATCTATCTATCTAGCATTTAATTGTGGTTTATATGATGCTAATATCATAATATTAATAGTAATGGGACCAACAAATAAATGTTATGCCGCACAGTGGCCCAGTTCAACTTATGACACAGCATTGCCCCCAATTTGCATTATGCCACATAGTTGTACCCCCAATTAATATCATGCCACATAGTTGTGCCCCCAATTCAGTATGCTTCATAATTGTACCCCTAATTCATATGCCACATAATTGTGCCACAAATCTATATTATGCCACCTAGTTGTGCTCCAAATAAATATATATATATATATATATATATATATATTGTTAATAGTAATAATAATAAAAGTAATACAAATATATGTATATATAGTAAGGGTTGTTAGCGAAACATACAGGAGGCTGGAGGGCTAAGTGAAACTTATCAGCCCATTTCAACAAAGTTTGAGAGTCCTTGCCAACCTATTAATACTCTCAGTCACACAGGCTCATCATCATCATCATCATCATCATTTATTTATATAGCGCCACTAACTCTGCAGCGCTGTACAGAGAACTCATTCACATCAGTCCCTACCCCATTGGAGCTTACAGTCTAAATTTCCTACTATAGACACACACTCACACACAGACAGACAGAGAGGGAGAGACAAGGGTCAATTTTTGATTGCAGCCAATTAACCTACCAGTATATTTTTGGAGTGTGGAAGGAAACCGGAGCACCCGGAGGAAACCTACGCAAACACAGGGAGAGCATACAAACTCCACACAGATAAGGCCATAGTCGGGAATCGAACTCATGACCCCAGTGCTGTGAGGCAGACGTGCTAACCACTACGCCACTGTGATGCCACTATCAGGCTTTTCTGGAACGAGCCCTGATGGATGGATCTAATGTTGATCCAATGTTCTTAAAGCTTAAAAATGTTACAATTTCTCACCTCAATTATCTAAATGTTGACCAAGAGTGCATCAAAGAAAATGAGTTCCTCGCATCAGAGTTAGCAGACAAATTTCCCTCTGAATTGCCATAACTCTCTATATGTTTTGTTAATCCATATTTGAAATGAATGCAGCCACATATTGGATTTAATTTTGGGCCTGAAACATCAAGAGATTTTTATGTCCGTTTTATGCATGTCCTGTATTCCCTACTGTACGGCACTGCGGAGCACTGTGGTGCCTTACAAATCTATGATAAGATTAATAAACGGATGCGTACTGAGCGCAATGTGCATTTGCTTTAGAATGCAAGTAAAATGGGTCTGCACACGCCCGAAATCAATAAGGAACAGATCTGAATATAGATTGCTTGATTAATTTTTGATGGATTTTTCTTTGCCATGCTAGCTAATTCACTGGCACACATACATTTAAGTACGCTATACATTTGTATTGCCAGCTGTGGGAAACCCCAAGTTATAAATAGGACCATTGACGCTTAATAGCTGACTTTTTATGGATCTTTAGGAGATAGTTTAGCGTCATCTACCAGGATTTCTTTTTTTGCAAGGAAGCCATTGATGTATTACAGATGAAGACTCTGGATGTAGGTGACCAATAAAGATGGTAAATGAAGGTTGTGTAGGGGTATTTTATTTCAGTTAAAATTATGTTTACACTTCTGTTTGTGTTTTATTTACATTTTTCTTTGGTGCACTACAGGTCCCAGTGGGTCCTGGGTGCCAGGGCATGCTGGCAGTCGTGGTTCTCCAGTGCTAGCATGTCCTAGCAGCCATGGGTATACTGGTGCTTGTAGTACTACAAGAGTCAGCACGTCCAAACACTTAATGACAGCCTGAGCATGTTGGGACTTCTAGTATACCAGGGACTAAATGGATTGTATAATTAAAACAATTATTATAACCCTATACCCACCACCACAGAAATGTGGGAAGAGCTCTAGTGGTATCAGCATGGGGATGGTTGAATCTAAGGGGTGTGGTCTGTATTTTTTGGTGTTGTCGATCTCCCTAGGTTTAACTAGCTCCGTGCTGACATTCCTGGGGTTTGTTTGGCATTATGGCAAAGAGACCCCACGTTGCGGGTTTCCCTGCTAAAGTGCCACCAGCCCAGGCTGGCAAAGCCTAGTGCTGGTAATATTAAAATTGGGGTAACTCCATGCTTTTTGTCCCCAGATTTTGCTAGTACCAGCCTATTTTTTTGTTTTTGTTTTTTACTGTATTGACTGTATAAATTTAATGATTTTTGTTAACATTGTGACTGCATCCCATATGATGATAAAGGAATAATGGCATTGCTGCCATATACTGTGTGAGGAAAGGAAACAATTTTCACCAACACAAACTGTACCTCGTTTATCACACTAATAGTGGACGAGTCAAAATACTTTTTATCCCTGCTATCCTCATTATACAATTAATTCTGTTGGCAAATGTGTTGTAGTTAATACTCAGTCAAAGTGACAAATATATTTCAGATACTAATGTACCTGAGTACAAATTTTCTTTTTTAAAAAAGTAACATACACACCAAATTTTGGAAGAAATTAAACTTTTTTTTTAGAAAGAAAATTATGATTTATAATAATATTTTTAAGTAATTCAACTTTTTGCATTTTTCAAAAAAATATATATATATTTAAATAAAACATGGGATGGAGGAGATGGAAATTTGGGCTGGGAAAATGCCAACTGGGTTGGATTGGGAGGGGGGGGGTTGAAAATGGGCCAGAAAGACTGGAAACTTGGTCTGGGAGGCTAGGGTGCTGTGTAATTGGAAATCTTCTTAAGCTGTTAAAAAATATGTTTAGATTTGCAATCTTAGGACATTTTTAAAACCCATATTAGCTCTATGGGTGTGCTATGTTCAGCAGAGCTCAGCAGATTTCAGAAGTGGTGCATTAAGTGAATCTCTCTGCAAAGCTTCATTTTATGCCGTACACAGTAGTAGCCAGAGGATTACTAATTTTGGAGGCACATTTAGATATATATTGGGAGAGGGGGGTGTAGTTGTTTGGCAACAAACACATATTAGGCCCAAATTTTTCAGACATCTGTGGAGTGGCAGACATTGCCTAGGTCTAGGGAAAATCACATTTGTGAATGTAAGGCTTTCTGAGGATTACACTTGTATGCTGAAAATTGAAACAAAATATATTACACTACATTATAACATCAAAATACCTATGTTCTTCAGCAGTCTGCTGTCCTTGTCTCACTGCCTCCTCCTCATATGATTGGTGGGATGATAATTGGGAAAGGGAACTTGGCTAACAATTTAGACCTGTGGATAACCCTGCAGGGAGGGATTCCCAACGTGTGAAATTTTGTTTTTTGACTTTTCTCCAAGGATTACTATGGGTTATGCTTCACCCAAGCCCACAGTCTGCCATCCTTCTGGAAACCTACCCCAAACACCTCTACTTCCCACAAGCCACACCCGGCTTGGTTCCCTTTGGCCCCTCCCCCCAGCGGCCTTTCCTGCCTTCACCCTCCGTTGCACCTCCATCCGCCCACTCTCCTGCCATTCACTTCCAGCCCGGGCACTCGCAACTCTAGTACACTCCTACCTCCTGTCCCAGACATAGGTATTTGTTTGCCTTCCACCCACTTCCCTGGAGTTATGGGCAGTCAGGCACCCTCCCCAAGTCACGTATCCTTAAGCATGCCTGGGGCTTTGAGCCCCACACCCCTGGGTTTTATGCTTGGTTGGCCTGCCTCTGGGCATCACCAGCTTGTCCAGCCTCTGCTATCAAGCTCTCGCATCTACTGGGAGAACGCATTGAAAGTCGACTTTTGTACAACACAACAGAGCTTCACTATGGATCAAGTGGCGCTGTCGTTAAGGGACGGTGCCTTTCAGCATTGCATACAAAAGCTGAAAGACCCTGTAGAAGTGGGACTGATGATGTGCCTCTAGTAAATATGAAGCACCCACTACATTTTCATACACATCTCACAACAGGTCATAACTAGTACCAGTGATGACTTCCATTTCTGCCAGGGTCTTTAAAAATTGATGAGGCTAATACACACTCACCTATGTTGGTGGGACAACAGTAAGGTTAACTAGATGTGCAGTCTCTCAGCTTGAGGTGCAGGGTGGTCACGTTGTTAAGTAAACTATTACACTACTATTGAGGGTTATCGAGATGGAGGCTTATAAATCCCGCCCCAATTGGCTGGGAGGCTTTTCATGTTTTTGCTTAGAAATCAGACCCACGGCAGGCTAGGGCATGTTTTGTTATCTCCATATGAAAAGTGACATGTTATCAATGAGGAGTAATTAGTATGGCATCAGTATGACGACTGCTTTTGTGTTAAGTTCAGTGGCCAACCCAGCTGACTTTCTAGTTTCAATCTGGTTGGCCATTGATGAGGCCAAGCTGAGTTGTCGCACCTACCAAACAGGTGAGGCATGATACATCTCCCCAAAGGCCAAATGGGTGTTTTGCCTTTAAATCTAAGGTAAACTATACCTCCATGCACTCAACACTAGTAAGAGTGTATTTTGTAATTAAATATTTTATATGCAAGCATTTACGGTTTTATTATTTAATCACTTGCCTTATGTAAGGTGCGCAATTAACAGACCGCAGGGGGTTGTCGCATGTTTGATACACAATTTGGTGCAAGTTTTAAGTGGTTCCGGGAGATGGAAGTTTGATGTCTATAACAGATATATCAGACCTACTATAAAGTGATGTGTCCGACCTTACCCTTGGTAATCCAAGGCTTTGCTGCTTGTCACTTTTAGTTAGGGTATGAAGGGATTTTTCCCATTTTTTCCTCAGATTTAGGCCTGATTAGTTACATACCACAGCCCGTCCTGCTCAGCGACTCTTTGCTGGTGGATTTTGTTTTATAACTAATTAAAGTAAGGGGACATTGTGTGTTTATTACATTGCAACATCTGTCTATGTAAAATACACATACATTGTACAAAGTAGAATTTGATAATTGATTCAATAAAGAATTTAGGAAGATGGAAGTCCAATAACTGCAAGAACACGTAGAGCAGTCTAAGCCTGCTATGGGCTTTTTTTGTCTGTCAGGACATCATTTGATGTAATGGTGTTTCATTTACAGGTTTGGACATGGTGAAGATATGAATATGGGTGTTTGGTCATGCATCTGTGTTCTGGGCATCCAGGCAACATATGGCCCTTGAGTGGTCATCCTTTCCCCAGCCTGCTGAGAGTCATTGGTTGGGTAAGAGGGGTTTGTGCTGGCCAGATCTTATGGCTACATCGGTCTCAGAGGTTGAGACTTGGGCCCTCCTAACATACTTGTTGTACACCTTGGAGGGTAATGATTTGATTAAAAGCATATCCATCAAGTTGCTGATTAAATTCAGGCTGGATTTTACAGTGATCAAGGATAGATGGCCTGCAGTAAGTTATGCTGGTTGAATATATCCCTAGGATCTGCTGAAGCGCATGGTTAGTGAATCCATTATGAGGCGGATTCTGCAAAAACTGAACAGTTCCACTGACACTTTAGTTAAGGAGCTTGGAGAAGTAGTAATTAAACACCCCTTGATTGCATTAGAGCAAGACCATTTGTTAAAGCATGATGGGGTTCATTTGTCTTATGGATGAGGGGTTGTGGCTTTTCATTCAATAGATCTATTGGAAATTGTGGGGTTTGCTTAGGTCACTTAGTGTCTGTGTGTCCTTTAAAAGAACACAGCATTGACAGGAAAGCTTTATAGTGAGCAAGGCACTTTCTCTGATTGACCACAGGTTACTTCTCCCTTCGATGTACGTTCGGCTCTTGGTCCTTTTGTGTTGGTGACCCCTGTGACCTGATTTGGGCCAGTTGGTTTAATATTAGACTGCTTAGCTGAACTCGCATTTTGCTTTCTCCACTACCATTTCAATTCTAATTCAAACTGTGAACATATTTGCTAAATTTATAACAGTGTCCGTGTATTTATTTCATTATTAGAGTAACAAGTTTAACGTGTTAAGAGAGGTTTTTAGTGCAGTGGAAAGAAGCAACAACATTATGCAGTTAGATAAAATGTTCTGAAATCTACTAATACAATGCAAAAACGTGGATGTTATGGAGCCAAACAAAGATGCTGTTTTTATGTTTTTTTTATTAACTATGTCAGGTGAACATGCAGATACAGAGGAAGAAGAGGAAGACTTGACAGAGGTGACCTGTGCTGTGGAAGAGTCTCAGTTGGAAGAGGAAGCAGGGACAGTTTTCATCTGGAAAACGTCTCCACACAATACCCTATGACCCAATATTCAAACCATAATGCTCCTTGATGAATCAGGCCCTTAATGTTCAATATTCATTAAAGTTTGCCAAAAGCCGATTCTATTTACACAAGCGCAACTGTGTAAGTATGCATTCATCGTTTTCCCCTATGTGCGACTAGCTTACTGCTGTGGCCCTTTCTCAGCATGGCAATGTTTGGTTGTAATGTGTAATGGCTTCCCAAATACAATTGCTCTGAAAAAGGTACCTTAAGTGATATCCAAACTCATAGATATATAAATATTGCAGCATGAGTAAAAATGGAAGTAGGATAATCTTAATTTTTTTAAATATATGTAACACAATGGATATTGGCTCTTAGGGGATACTGTAAATGTTATGTCAACAAGAACCAAATGGGTTAACGTTCATCGACCTCTTTATATAACAAACATAAACAGAAAGTCAATGGCCCTTTTAATAGATACCATTACCATGTAAGAGTTTGTGTAAGCTCACATTAAGAGCTGGGTTTAACAATCAACATAAGAGAAGATAATGCTTTTACATTGTGTTGTTCAGTGCAGATGGATTCTAAACAGCAATTTGATAATCCATAATCAAATCTGGCCTTTCTCTATTCCTGCCCTAGACATAGCTTTCTTAACAGTAATACCCAGTGCCAGTGTGACTGCACTTCCTAATGATATTACAGAACCTTTCCTACAGCTCAGAGAGCATAAAGGATGGATCTCTCCCTTCTCTTAAAAACTAACATGAATAGGGATTGATTTTAACATTAGAATTGGTCTATATCTATCTGGGAAGAAGCAGTAAGGGTTCAAAAAAAATAATTTGATTTCTCAGGATTACTGCTGTAAGGCAATATGAAAAGAAAACAAATACTTTACAAATCTTGAAGTTTCTGAACTATACCACTTAGGAAGAATATTTAGCAATAATCTGATTAAGGGTCCACTGAGGATAAAAGCAGTTTATATCTAGTCCAGCAAAATATTTCCCCATTCTAGATTTTACTGGTCTGTCTTAACACATGCTTTGTGCAATGTTTGCAGATCTTCGATCTGTCAATAAAATGCACGTCAGCAAAGTAAAAGTCACCTCAAAGTGTAGCCAACTAGCACATTTGTAGAACCCCCTTAATTAATTTGAACTTTACCTTTTTTAAAAAAATACGGCTTGTTTCATTAATAATTATATATAACTCATTACAGTAAGGGGTGTGTGTTTATTACATTGCAAGATCTGCACATATAAATGAGCTTTCTCTATGTAAAATATACGTACAGTGTACAAAATAGAGTCTGATAATTGATTACTACTACCCTACTTGAAGCTCATTATATTATCCCATATTGCAAAATAGCACTTTTGTTTTGCATTTGTGCACATCAGAAGCATTACCAAGGATACTCAATAATAGTACATTTACTGAACAGTTATCCTGCCAAATAATTGGATGTAGTCATTTTTAAATTAATAAATATCGGTTGTTATAGTTTTCTGTGTGATTGCAATTCATACACATTGGCGCAAAAAGATTAAATAGGCAATAACATGGGAAAACACAGTAAATACACCTATATTCACATTCACATTTGTAAATAGTTCATTTTTAATAAAGTTTCCAATTCACAATTTTCTATTATGCATGTAAAATATTTTTTCATTTCTTCTTTAATAAATCTTTAAGAGATTTATTACACAATGGTAAACCTACCTTATTTATATTTATGGTTCAGGTCATACAAAATGTATTGTGTTTGGTCTTATATTAATCCACATTTCACCAACAGGAATCTGGTATCATCGGAGAAGCAATTTCACATTGTGATCGCTAGTTATGATTAGTTTAAGATTAATGCTTAAAAATGTTCTGATAATGCGTTAGTTTAAATCAGATTTTCAGTGGTTCCCTGAGGCAAGGCACGTACAGAGCTGTTGGAGTGAGTTGTCCCAACCTTTAGAGAAGCATTGTTTGAACTGACCTATGACCTTCATTGGACTGGACTATTATAAACCCTGAACCAATGAAGAACTATCTTAGAGTTATCTTTGAGTTATTATTGTTAAGTTGTTATTGGGTTATCTTTGAGTTATTGTGACATTATCACTGTTTTATTCAACCCAAACAGTATAAAAGGCCACTGGACAGTATCAGCATCTCTCTCTCACCATACAGACGTCAAGATTCATGAGCATTTACTGGAGCCAGTTCGCAGTGTATGTATCGGATATACTTTGTGATATTTTGCTATTAAATCTCTTTTTGCATTGGAACCACATTGATCGCTGCAGACAATCTTTATTGGTAATAATAAGTACGTATATAACAGGCAATATCTATGGTAATAACACAATTTGTCTCTGTTGTGAACATAGAGAACTTACAGTTATTTATGAGGGATAACCCATCACATAATTGTGGGGAATAAGGCTAAAATGATAACTGCAGTATAAATATGGTATATCAATTGAATCCATTGATAAGTTGAGGTACTAAAGTGTAAAATGTGAAGTCAGAAAGTCTGTTGTATGTGTATTCAGTGACTCTGAACATCCCCATGTTAGAAGATAGCAATGTCACCTGTGGCAGCTTCAAAGAGCCCCTGCTGTGAACTATATTGTGACACAAGTTAGTTTTTAGACAACTGAATAGACTTTGTGGGGCCGTTCACAGTTTGACATTCTTGCAGCCAAAGACAGCATTTGAATGCCTATACAGGTATATAGAAATATGAGCTTCAAAGGAATAAGTCATCATAGTTTATATTTTGGGAAATCAGGGTGCCACTCCATACTGAGGAGCAGAATTCACACCAGAATTGTGAATGACAGTCGGTATCCAGGAATAGCTATAATCACATGTCTGTAGGAAAGGTATGTCATAATTTCCTCATGTTTGGTATTTAAATGTGCAGGAGATTATGACTGGTTTATTGAAGGGGTGAGTTATATCTTTGGGATATATCTGTTAAGAATTGCCAAAAACTTTTGGAATATTTGTGAGCAAACTATAGTGACAAACTATAGTGACACCCAGGGGACATCACTGCCCCCCCCCTTATCATATAACACTGCCCCTGTGAAGACCGTCCATTTAATTTTGCTTAAAAAACCTGTGTTGGAAAGGGGCAAATTGTCAGTCTTTTCGGAAAATCAATCCTCATTGATAAGCTGTCCATCTTTCTAGCCAATTTCCCATGGCACAGATTATGCAACTCATGTAAGTGATACTCTGAATGTAACCCCTTTTATTTTAAACTGTTTCGCTTCTGTATGTTATGTCAATTGTTTATTGCTTTTATTTATATCTGAATGCCCTGTACCTTTGTATATTAAATCTATAAATTTAGTAAGTTGCGTCCTTGAATTCATTAGCCTGTTAAGAAGAATATAGCTCGACCAAGTTAACCCTTTGAATTCCAGTGTGTGATTTGTTGATACATTTGATTAACAAGCTTAGTGTGTGCTTGCATGTACATTTGTGTAACGGTCTGGAGGTGTTAAGAGTTAACCCTTTGTGTGCTAGTGTGGGCCTTGCATGCCAGTGTGGGGTCCTATTGCCCGTATTCAATAGGTGGTGGCTAAACCTGAAATGTGTGGGGGTGTGAGAGCACTGTGTGGGGGCGATTCAGCAGGTCTATAACCTGTGTTGTATAGAGAGTCTGCATGCTGGAATTGTGTGTAACCTAATACAGCGAAAACCTAAAGTCACGGCAGCTGGGAGCGTGTTCATGACAGTCTCCTTAAAAATAGGGGAGTCTAAGAGGGTCACAATATTTGGTAAAATAAAAATATTGTAAGGATTAGTTACTGTGACAGTGCAAGAAACTGCCACATCTGACAAAAGGGTTAACCTCCTGGGAGTCAGGAGGAAGCCTCGCCCATTCCTTATATGGGAGGAATAACATATTTTCGGGTAAGTCAGAAACTGACAAATACATTAGAGGGCTTATGTTAAGTTGAACGCTGACTGCTTTCTCGGCATAAAATACACTTTTTTTTACCTCTAAGCAAGTGCACAAAGCAGTAATTCCAAAATGTATGGTTTTGTACGCATGATCAGATGTAAAAATAGCACATTATACCTTGCGTTCCACTTAACATAAGCCCCTAAATGTTTGTAGTATTGTAATTGTAATAATTACAGTAGTAATTGTAGTGTTTAGAATGGTTTCCTGAATGATAGAGGGAGCCAGAGCAAACACCAGCATTTTAACAGCAGATGTGTAGTTAGTGAGATAAAGAAACCTGGCAGTAGTATTCATACTTGAAAAGGTCACAGTTAACAGAGAGTCAGCCAGGGCCATGGTCCCCATTAGGCAGCTTTAGGCACCTGCCAAGTGCGTCAGGCCTTGTGGTATCCCTCCAGAACCTGGCTCCTGACAGCGTTGTGACATCACAGTGACAGAGTAGCGGTAAAAACAAATGGTAGTTTACTAAAAGTTATAATCACAATTTCTGCTTTCATTTTCTTTTAATTCAATTCCATATCTCACGTCAACGTTTCAGACTTACATTTGGACCTTTGTCAAGACACCCACATAGAAGAACAGAAAAGACAGATATAAAAAAAATGGAGTTACCTGACTTATTATGTGTGACGAAACAAGTGTGATAACACTGTAACCATCCTGTTCTCATTTCTCACATAATGTGGATTGTAGCAAGCACTTTTTATAGCCTTTGTTTTTGTCCCCCAGCTCAACAGACTATAACTACATTGTCTAATTACATGTGGATGAGGGGATATTGTAGCTCATTGTATTTATGTATATTGTGTATTGTATATTGATGATATGGCAGTAAGATTGTTATTCATTGTCCTTAAAGTGAAGCTGGGTGGGTTATGGGTAAAGATCAGGTGGTGTCCAGTATACAGGTGAGGGGGCTGGAGCTGCATTCATTCTGCCCCTCCTTCCTTTACAGGAAGCATGGAACAGCTGGGGACCCTGTGACATCACAAAGTAGTGTAAGGGGTTAATTTTATGAGGGGCTGACTGCTACCTTATCTTTGAAGGTGGGGAAAGCCAATTAGTATCCATTCTTCTCCATAGGACTAGTCCAGATGTTTTGTCTGCGTCCCAGCAGGGGGCTTATGTGGAAGCACAGCTCATCTCCACTCTCCCCTCCAACCCCCTGATCCAGGACCTACCAATGTATAAAGAGAGAGAGATTGAGAGGTTTGCCAAAGAAGGGGAAAGCACTGTGGAAATTTGACACTAGATATAAGGAGCTACTCCAGAGGGGAGGTGGTGTTCATTCTGGGATTTCATTCATGGAAGGTGCAAGATCTAGTTTTTGAGTTGTCGTTCTCTACCAGATTCTACATATGCAGCTGAGAGAGATCCATGGGTCGTCAAGTCTGGACAGTCAGGTGAATGTAACTCTTTAAGCTAGTGACTATACGAACCCTAGAAGGTACTGGGTAGAATTCCCTTGCATAGGAAGGCACCTGTGGGTGGCCAACCAGAGTGAAGTGGGTAACATTGGGCTAGATAAACCCGTTATCTTCACATTATGCAATCCCAGATTGTTTTCAGTGGCAGCTCATGAGTCATCAAAAGTTGATAGTCTGCATAACATTGCAAAATATAGGAAGTAATGGCTCCTTTGTATTCTCTAAGAGGCAGATCAAACAATATGAGTTCCACTATGGAACATATAAACTGAAGGTACACAAACAGGGTTTCACTGTAACACCCAAACTCAGCGATTCTAGATGAGTCACTTGGACACCTGCCTAGCAGGTGTGTATTTTCCATGAGTACCTAAGACACGTACCTAGGAGGTGCAATAACGCACCTCCACTATACAAGGAGCACTCTGGCGCATTTTTGTCTCATCATTATTGAATTTATATGTTTAAGAGTTTTAGAGTACCTCCTAATTTTTAGTGTGCAGTATATAATACATACATTATAATAAAACATTACATTTATTATGTCCTATCTAGCCACATCATGCCACCCCCCCAGACGCATCACGCCACTCCCTCAATCACATCACACCACTTCCCAGACACATCACGCCACTCCCCTAGACACACTACAACATCCCCCAGACACATTGCAACACCCCCAGGCACATTATGACACCCCTATGTCACTGTACTGGAGCGGCTGACATGCATCAATTTGAATCGTTCTGCAGAATGAGCAAGGAAGCTCTTAGTTTTGGGATATTCTGAAATCTCACGAGGTTCAGAACACTTCAGCTTGATCTGCAGGCTGCTGAGACAGAGCTGACAGTCCTCATTGTCCTGGATTGTCAGCTCCCTCTCTTCCCCTTGACAAATCCCCCCCTCCCTTCGCAGGTGTGCACGCACCACCCATTGGCAAAAAAAAAAGTAATTTAAAAATTTTTAATAGTTACCTGGCTGTGAAGGCTTGGTCCCCAGCTCCACCACACCTGCCTCTGAGATGTCCAGAGCTTTAATCGTACAAACGTTCATGTCCTTGACCTCAGCGCACCAGTACTGTACATTACTTGCGTGCATACCTCCCCAGTTCGGCGCATCAAGTAGTAGGCAGTGAGAAGTGTCATTTGAGTTCACAGACGAATTGCATGCATGTGCATTCACTGGCATAAAGTCGGTTTCTAAGCATATGCAGAGCAATTTCATGTAAGATACTGCACACAACAGGACTTAAATCCTAAGATGAATCAGGCCCAGTATCTTTAAATTATGTTCCCACTTCTGTTCACTTTCCTAACCCACCCAAATCACCCTCACTTGTTTACACTTCCTTTTTGTCTTGTTTTTTCTTTTTCTTCTATCACTCCTCCTTGTCTTTAACTTGCTATTCCCCTTGCATCTTCACCCTTTGTGTAATTTGCACCTTATTTCACCTATCCGTACAACCACCACCTATTTCTTCCCACCCAATTCCTAAACCACTTCACTCTCTCCAAGAAACATACCATCTATTGAGCAAATATAAAACACTATTTTTTTGCTTTATATTTTTGTATTTAATTATTTTTTATTTAATTATATTTTTATATAATTTTGTTTTTATTTTTATCATTGTTTCATTCTATAGATGTTTTTATACATTTATTTAACCCTGATTGTTTTATTGATATATAGCATTTGTTATTTCCCTCCGCATGTTTTACTTTCTCATTGTTCCTTCACCTAAAACTCACAACCCCTGGGTTATGTGCTATACCACCATATCCAGATCCAAAATATTCATGCAACACTCCAGTGATATGAAGAGCTAAGAATCACTTCTTACTAGGTTTACTAGGTGGAGGACTCCATATTTATAGCGTTCACACAAACATTCTCTCACGAAAACTAAGCATTTTAGTGTACCCCGTGCTGTATTCATTAAGTTATCCATGTATTTAAGTCTACAATCAGCAACCAATGCACTTTCTAATTCAAAATTAGGAATAAGAATAATGTATTAAACATAAGTGAGGTTGAATTATAATTAAGCATGTTAGTGACCTAAATGTCAACTGACTAGTTCAATAATGAAAAGCACTCAGCAGTAAATCTGATAACCACATTTTCAACCAAAATCTATAGAAAGACATCATGGGGTATTTACTAAACTGCGAGTTTGAAAAAGTGGAGATGTTGCCTATAGCAACCAATCAGATTCTAGCTTTCATTTATTTAGTGCGTTCTACAAAATGACAGCTAAAATCTGATTGGTTGCTATAGGCAACATCTCCACTTTTTCAAACCAGCAGTTTACCCCCATGTTTCATACAGCATTCTGAAGGGTCTGGCCATATATTGATACTAGAATTGAATTAATCTTTCAATATTCAGTTTGCAAATATTTTCTTTGATTGTATTTTTGTTTTCCATTTTCACCCCATCTCATTTGTGAACTGATTTGGAATAATTGAAATTAATACAATCTTGAAATATGCTGAATCACTTTGCTCATATCTAAATGAAAATAGCAAACTAAATAATGTCAAATTCATGGGTTTGAAAGCTTCTTCATTAAAGGAAGGGCAGCCAGTCCTATGGCAAGTACAGTAAGGGAGTGTTAATGTTATTCATAGGTGGAATCACCCACAGATAAGTCTGTCAGGAGATGTTTCTGTTGCTCGAGCCCTGGTGCAAGATATGTGTTGATGATCATCATCATCATCAGCATGGACATTGTTAGTGTTAAAACATTTTTTTAAGGGTATGAAAAGTGTGTAGTCCGCAGAAAACCTGATACCAGAACTAGGCTATAACAGGTTGGGTTGGTGACACTATAATAGGGAATCCCGGGTCATGGGTTCACCTTGTCATGATGTCACTCATTCCTATCTTGTTCAACACAGGGCTGAGTTCTCTAGGGGAAACAGGCCTGCAAGAAAAAACCATATGCTAAAAGAAAACAGCCTGCTGCTGAAAGCACTAGGGCTCTCTCCAAACACCCCTGGGTTGTTGGGAGTGAGGTTATAAACTTTAAGTTGTTAAATCAGTATTTTTTTGCTGATTTAGCACGGACAAGCCTGAACTATTTAGGTATGCTGGCACTTGTGGAACTTCAAAGTCCTTTATTAAAAAAAAAATAACTCCTCCACACACCCTAGTTTACCACTTTATTTCTCCCCTAAATCATTGCAGAGATTTTCCTATTTCTTGAAACTTGTAAAAAGCAAAAAACATATAGGACACTGATGGAACCCAATGCTAGCAACAGGCCAGCTGCCTGTCAGACTCCTAATCAATACAGTGTGACTACGCTCAGAGCATGGGAAAGCCATTCTGTGTTGGTTAGAAGTGGTGAAACTTACGTGTAGGAATGCCAGGCCTTGCTTGGATCTAAAGTGCATCAGCACAAAAAAAAATATTAAATTTTTAAAGTGAATCACCCCGCTACCACCCCCAGGAGTGTTTGGGAAGAGGCCTATTGCTTTCAACATGAGACTGTTCTCTTCTAGGTGAGGGAACCAATTTTTTTCCTTAGGGCAGCGGTTCCCAAAGTGTTTGCCGCTACTCCCTGGGGTGTCGCGGCGCTGTCACAGGGGTGCCGCGATCGCCCTAGCAATAAAAAGAAGAAAAAACAAACAAAACAACCTTACCAATCCTCCACTCCCGGATCCTCCTCCTCACTGACTGCCGGGCGTGATGTCATCATGTCCATCACCCTCAGTGAGGAGCAGCAGCAGAGAGGACGTCAGGAAAGAAGACAGCAGAAAAGAGGAAAGAAGGTAAGTCAGGGAACGGAGAGTGAATGGGGGCACAGAGAGACACGCTGAAGGGGGACAGAGAGACACGCTGAAGGAGGACAGAGACACGCTGAAGGGGCACAGAGAGACATGCTGTTGGAGGGGGGACAGAGAGAGATGCTGTAGGAGGGAACAGAGAGGCACGCTATTGGAGGGGGCAGAGAGGGACGCTGAAGGAGGGGGACAGAGAGACGCTGAAGGAGGGGGACAGAGTGTGAGATGGCGAAGAGGGGGGCAGAGTAATATAGTGAAGGGGCGCAGTGATATGATGAAGGGGCACAATGTGATGGTGAAGGGGCCTAAATACAGCTTACGTCATTTTGACCCAACTACTTAAAAAACGGGACTACCCGGTAACTATTTTGGCTTAGGGGTGCCTTGGAAAGATTATGGTGACCCTAAAAGTGTCTCGAACTGAGAAAGTTTGGGAACCACTGCCTTAGGGTATTCAGCCTTGTGCTGAACAGGCTAGGGCTGAGTGGCATTATGACAGGAAGACCGCATGCTACTGGTTTCCCTGTTATAGTGTCATCAAAACAGTGCTGATAGCAACTTTTTGGGGGGACTCTATACTGCTTGTCCTAAGTGCCATAGAGATGCGACTGGCATCTCTATGGCATGATGATATTAACTGTTGACGTAAAATGCTTCCAACTCTATATGAGGCCCTATTTGTATACTGAGTAAGGCCCAGGACAATGGGGAGAGAAAACAAAATAATTTGTTCTTTTATTTATTTATTTTTATTTAATTTTTATTTATTTGATTGTTGTTCTTGTCCATGAGTCCGGTAAAAATGTAAACATATGGGTTGCACAGTTACTAATTTGAGGATAGACATTTACCATTATCACTCTTAAAACAGCAGAAACACAGTCATGGGGGTATATTGACTAAACTGCAGGTCAAAAAGTGGAGGTGTTGCCTATAGCAACCAATCAGATTCTATCTATCATCTCTACTTTTTGAAACACACAGTTTAGTAAATATACCCCATGAAGTCTTGGCCATGTTTTTTTTCTTGAATTTTCAAATTCTATACATTATTTTAGTACTTGAGCACTTATTGGCTCATGAAAGATATACAGAAAAAGCCAAGCATTGATAATGGATATGGTAATGGCAAATTAAACTTCAATATCACTTTAAAACTCCAGATTCATAAGCATCATGGCAATCCAGGGACAATGCGAATGTAATATGTTAAGAAAATATCATCCATGACTAAAGAAACACAAAAGCACTGATTCACTTTATGATATACCCAATGCACAGACTTCTAATAATTGCTTTAATCAAGAACACTGTATATGCAGACAATAACTGATGTGATTCATGTAAGCAATATGCACATAATACTACAAGTACATTAATAGTAGGTTGCAACGAGCTAGATAAAGAGACAATAATGACTTATAGAAGAAGTGCAGTCTTTGTATTTTGGTTAAAAAAGCATAAAGATTGAAGTATCGCAATAAGGACAGAAACACACAGCAATAACACAGAATCTTGATAACTAAGATCAATCCTGATTGTGATAGTTCAATCATTCTGTTGTTTGAGTTTCTACTTGGTTGGGATCTACTGTGATTCCTCAGAAGGTGAACAGGCTGTGTTTAATCTTTGATTAAACTGTTCTTTACTCTGATGTACAGTTATTGGGAGTGCTCACTAACCTGAGACTGGAAAAATTACCTATAAGTGCCATTATAACAAATTGATTATGAACTATGTTCCACAACAAGGTATTTACTATGTAATACAATGTTTCTTATTTTTTTTTATTTCTGGAACCATATTAATGTTGCCAACCAGATTTGGTTGGTGGTAGTCACACTAGGATTAATAGTGTTTATAGGGGGGCTACCAGGTTTTTGTTTTTTTTCATATTTTTTAGTAAGGACTCGAATACATTAGACAGCCGGCGGGTCCTGTTATTGCCCCCGTAACATCACAAATGTAAGTGTCACGGCTTTAAGTGTCGCCAGTCATACCGGCTGCATTTGTGCTGTCGCTATTTTTTCTCAGGGATGTTGAAAATCATGATGTCACTTTTTAGGTAAGTCTGAATTTTTTATATGCTGCTATAATCCCGTACGCTATTTTATTGTCTATTTCACTGTTGTCGGAATAGTGACATTCGTTATTTCATACCCAACACGATTTGGGACCAATGTCTTATTTTTAATTGAGTAAAATATTGCATTTTTATTTCATTACTTTTAGCTAGGTATATTATTATTATTATTGTTATCATAGATTTGTAAGGCGCCACTGTGTTCTGCAGTGCCGTACAGTAGGAAAAGCAGTACATACAAACAGGGACATACAAGGTAGACAAAATAAATGCAGATATGAAAGCAAAGACTCTGCTCAATCAGAGAGCTTACATACTAAGTGGAAGAGGACACAGCTGAAACAAGAGGAGTAAATATGTTTCAAAGGGGAGATTGGGATACTTGTGAGGGTACATTAGTGTGAATAGTGTTATCGAGTATAGAGTATATTATCTGTATTAAAATATAACTTTTAGGATATAATGTAACTATATAAAATACTATTAAAATATAACTATGAGCAGATCACTCACATGTAATATTTCCCCATTAAAAATCTGTATTTACTGTACCCCCCTCCCCAGGAACGTGTAACAGTAGCTTTTCCCTGGCTGATAACCAGGAAAAAGTTGAAACAGTTGTCAATGTGTAGCACCTGTGCGGAAGAACAAATGCAATCAAAGTTCTTACCTTCGTCATGACTGGTCCACCTACCATTGGTACAGACTCCCCAGCATGGCTCCCAACACCGCCTCAGTCTAGGGAGGAGCCATAACAAATTACTAAAGGGTATGAACACAAAATGGAAGGAAGGAGGTGTACGAGGTGATGGCCAGATGTAGAGAACCTGCACACTACTTCTATAGCTGATACCTCAATTTGATCTGGGCCTGGGCACAGGACTATGGATATTTGGGACAGGGAAGTTTCCCATATGAATATGCTACTCACCAATGTACTGCTCAGGGCCCCCACCAAGAGAGAGAGATGAAAAGAAAAGATGATACTCACCAGATAATCGCCACCTCCTCTTGATGGTCATCTACTCTCTCAGGAGTGGTGACACAAAACAGCCCACCCACAATGCTGTCTACTGGGCTAATCTGCACTTCCCACACTAGTGCTAGCTCCTACAAAACAGCACCCTGGTCCTAACAACCAAACTATGCGACCAGATGTTGCGCAACTATAAACTTCTAATACAAGGTGTCATGCACTGCTGTAACTCAAACTCCACAGTTCACAAACACAAATCACAGAATGCAAACACAGAGAATACGGATACTAAAAGTTGACCTTTAATGGGGACCTGACTTCTGGATAATGGAAGGAAAAATACTTAAAACAAATACAAACAATACAGTACAGTGACAACTGCACAATGACCACCTAAATACAATACAGTGGGGACATACCGAGCGCGGACTCAAATTTCATGGTACCTCCTAAATTTGACCACAGGCTAATCCTGTATTTCAAATGGGGACATAGACTAATCGTGTAATTTAATGCTGCCACAGGCTAGTCCTTCATTTAACTAGGTCCACAGGTTCAGCCTGACTTTATATGGATCCACAGCCTGAATTTGAAAGCTGGCGTGGGCTAAGCCTGAAATTAAACAAATGTGCCCACAGATTGAAATACAATTTTCCTAAATACACCTAATGCCCAGGGCCTTGTGCCCAATCCTTCTGCCTAGCGTCCAAAAGATGCCCTGGGCCTTGTGCCTTGAGTGCAGACATGGGCCTTGAAGAGGAATGCCCAAAAGGCCTTACCTGACTCTATCAGCTTTTTTAAAATTTTTCCATGTGGGTCTTTTTCTGTCTTCAGACTAAATCCCTGCTGCACAGAATAGCTGTATAATAGCCGTCATGTTGGCGCCGTGAGCCCTTCTTGACTTACCACTGCGTAAAAAACTCAAACAGCCAGAGGCGAGCCGTGAATGGCTCACCGTTCTGACCACCAATTGACTGGCTGCAAATTGTTTCTGATTCGCTGTCACTAATGCTGAGACCTGAAAGAGAAAAGAATAACTTACCTGCATACAGCCGTTGATCAGGTGAGCATCCTTATTCCTTCCTTCTTCACCTATCTCAGGTTTGGGGGGGCACCCTCTCACAAACGGAGATTCATTAATGTACATGGCACACAGGGCCGGATTAACCTGAGGTCTAACTGGTCTATAGCCCAGGGGCCTCAGGCATCCAGGGGGCCCTTCAAAGTCCTCAGCAGCATTATTGATCGGTCCGGGGGCGGGGGCGCCCCCAGCCTGATCAATGCTGCTGAGCACTGTCACTGTAGTCCTCCGTTCCCGGCGCTCAGTAATCTGCTTACTGAGGAGATCTCGCGAGATCTCCTCAGTAAGGAGCCTACAGCACGCCGGGGACGGAGGACTACAGTGACAGGTAAGTGCTTGGGGGGGGCCCTCACGGGGTACGGGGGGGGCGCGGGTGGCTCACATTGGGGGCCTCACGGGGGAATGGAGGCGCCCTTAGCCCAGGGGCCTCCATTCCCTTAATCCTGCCCTGATGGCACGTATCAGAAGTAACCATTGCAGGAGCAGGCACAGGTGAGTAACGTCTGAACCACCCACCTCTTGGGTTGAGCAGTGCCGTCAAGAGGAATTTGGGGCCCCGGTACAGTAACTTTCTGGGCCCCCCTCCAGACACAGCAGGAGAAGGGATGCGCGATGCTGCGCACTATCGAAAGGGGGCATGGTTACATAGTGATGGGGGTATTGCCATCATGGGCTGTGGCTGCGCCTCTTTTCACATGACATTATGGGGGGAATGCAATTAGCCGCAATGTGTCTCTGGAACGTCCGTGAGACAATTTATAGCTGAGCCTTTGACAGAAATTTCTACTGCAATTGCCGGCAATGTGTGCGGTACGATGTCTGCACTCCACATCACCGGCAAGTGAATTCTACCCATTATGTATTCAAATGGTGTTGCTCTCTCCTACCTGTTATTGCAGCTTTCACAATGTGCCCCTAGGGGCTCTGCAACCCCATACAAAGATAAATACACAATAAAAATTAAGAGGCCCTTAAACATAAACTCAATAATGATGAGAGAAATTTACATAAAATTTGTAACTCCAAACTAATTTATTCATAAATTAACATGGAGGAAATTTAAAGATTGTGGCACACGGACATTGCGCTGTGCACAGTGCTGGCAAATACAACAGGAATCTACACCTTCAATAAAACAAAAAAAAATTATAGATAGATAGATAGATAGATAGAAAGATAGATAGATTTAGATAAATAGCTATATATATATATATATATATATATATATATATATATATATATATATATATATATATATATATATATATGTGTGTGTGTGTGTTTTTGGACGCCTCTGTTTAGCCCTCCAGACACAGCATAACCCCCCTCCCCTCAAGACACAGCATAAATCCCCCACAAGACAAAACATAAGTCCCCCCCAAGATACAGCCTAAGACCCCCCTGACACAGCCTAAGTCCCCCCAGATACAGCCTAACCCCTACAGATACAGCATAAGACCCCCTTACACAGCCTAACCCCCCCAGATACAGAATAGGACCCCCTTACACAGCCTAACCCCCTCATATACAGCCTAACCCCCCCAGATACAACTTAAGTCCCCCCTGACACAGCCAAACCCAACAGACACAGCATAAATCTCTCCCCCCAAAAAAATCGCTGGTGCGCACGAGCGCTCCCGTGCGCCACCTGCTGTTTTTTTTAAAGTTTCATTTTTTAAATAAAAATATTATCTGACTGCTGGGCCTGGGCCCCCAAAGCAGGCCGGGCTCGCAGTAATTTGTACCAACCCCACCCTCCTCTCGGCTCCCCTGGGGTTGGGGATCATTACAGTTCTACTTGTGAGGTGTAGGGAAATTAATGGAAAAAGTGTAAATTGGGTGGAATTCTTTTCATTTGTTAATTATTCAGTAGTTCACAGTTATGTTTGAAATGTATACAGTATGTTATGTGATTATAATGTTATATGTATGCAGCTGATGACTTGTAGTGTCATTGATATGTGTGAATAATACAAGTTTAATGCACATGTAACTGATGTGTGTGTTTGTATGCATTTAGAGTGAGTGTGGTGGCTGTTTTAATGGTAAGTTTGGGGTAGTATTGAAGGAGGATGGGGGGCCTGCTCATATTGTTAGCTCGGCCACCTCTGGGTACCACTGTCTAAAATAAGTAGCAGACTGTAAGGACTTGTATTTTAACTATACTGTACTGGCAAATTTTGTGATCACTGTTTGCTTCTAGAAATGCTCCCTTCTTGCAGTTTAATGCAGACCTGTCTACAGTACTTCTGTATTAATCTTTTTAACACTGCTCAAAGCATGGGGAATACTCTAGGGAAATAAAACCAGTGCCTGCTCTGATCTCACTAATCCCGCTCACAGTTGTCGGGAAGGATTACTTTTGGAGTCCCGTTGCACTTGTTGTGTTGCTGGTAAACAAAGAGATACAAGATGAGACAATGAACTAATTATACTTCAAAAGACCTCAGGATCATTAGACCACACTGAGCGCCTGTGAAGTTGCTTCAAACAATGCTTTTTCTAAAATCCTATCAAGTACTAGAAGGTCGGCAAAAATTATAGTTTTCTTTTAACAAATATATCCAGTAGCCAGTAAACTGACACCCATGAAATATTTTAAAGAATATGTCAAGAGCACTTAAAGGGGATGGAAAACCCTGTTCGCATTGAAATATGTATAATGATTGGCCGGGAGACTTAGCAGCAGGCTGAGGAGGTCAATCCAGACTAGAATATGAAACAATCACATGACACTTACATCCAATTGAGGAACATTATTTTCAGTGTGTTATGTCCCCTTCTGCTGAGTCGATGGCCGAACCGCAATAAATATTGTCTGGGGGCTTTCATTCTCTTTAAATACCATCATAATAAAATAAACAGTAATTTCCACACATATATATTTGCAATCTTTACCATGGCTATGGGATGTTACCCAATATCATAATAAATTGTTTAAGACATTAAAAGAAATATCATATGAGCCGATGTCTACATTTTAAGCCAGTGCTATAGACATGTTGGGCTTGATTTATGTATGGACACAAGTCCCTTTGCATCCCATACCTTGCGTAAAATAGGCTTGAAAAGCCTGTGAGCGAAACGTACGTTGGTGTCTTCTACTCTGCTACCTCCACATTTTTTTGCTGTTTAATTGTTTTCACCTAACTTTTTGATTGCTCCCAAGTTTATTATAGGCAGAGATTTTTCACATATCTGCGATCTAGGTGATACGATTTTTGAGGCTATTCTTTAAGCAATCTCCTTTCTGGCGTCTGCAATATAGGATATCTGGCGTCTTGCTTTGGATAATTTAGCCTTTCTTGTATGGTGCCACAAGTCTCCTATTGCTATTCAGAGAATTCTCTACTTCTAGATTCTTCACATATATTGCGATCTAGGAGATCAAATTAGGAAAGCATATTGCTTATCCTCAATTGTTGCATCTGACATATAGGTAATTTAATTTAAACCTATTTTGTTATTAGAGCTGGCTACTCAGTAATCTAAACTCTCTACTTCCATCAGAAAGTAAAACCAATATACCTCTCAGTAGCATTATACTATAACTACATTTACTATTACCAGCGGATTGCATATATACCCTATTACAGGAATATATTTTTTTTATTTCAATAGAGGTAGCAAAGCCATGCAACTTTATTTTGCATTTTAAATTCACAATAAACAATTTTAACCTCTTATGTTTTTAACTATTACTCTCCGGAAATCTGACACTTCCTAATTTTAATGTATACCCAATACAAATAAGAGTTTTTATGAATTGTTATCCCGAAGTGCCCCAAAGTTACACACACTTACTGTCTTACTACTATGTATCTTTTTGTGTATAGGGTGCACCCTTCAGGACTATATTGATATTATAACCTGAATAGTCACATATTTGGATCTATTAAATTAAAAGATCTTAACTATTTAATATACCTGGTGCAGTTGTTCCCCTTTCTGTTGCTTTGTAAAATAGAACTGAGTATTTTCAGAAATGGAATTTGCGCCAATGAATGCAATTGCATGCAATTCATGTCCGAACACAAAAGGCACTTATGACTGCCTACAACTTGAAGGGTGGAAAGTGGAAGGGAAAGAGTGGACCTACGTAGGCACTGTGCAGTAAGGGTATGCCTAGGGCGTTCCAATGCAGTTGCAGCGGATTGAAGTCCTTGGTTTCTCTAAAGTACGTTTTCAGCCATATCATTTGCACCAGCTATAGGGCAGATGTAAGTGCCGACTGACAATGATGGCTGCCATGGCATCGCCTTTGTTTGAAAACTACATCTATGTTTGCCACTAGATAGCAAAGAACATTTGTTTGAAAATAAGAGAGAATATAAAATTCATGAGGGCCGCACATCCTAGTGGGATCTTTGAAATCACCTAGGTAGATTGTTGCAACCAAAATGCAGTTTATTCTGTAGATGGCAATACAGACATGTGAAAATACAGTCAGCAGACAGATGTGACTCTTTGCAGGTACTGCTTACACTTGTGACGGAGGCACAGTTCCTAGTCACCAATCCACACCAGGGGCGGATCTAGACTATTGATATACCCAAGGCGGTTTAGGCCCCGTCCCCTTTCTGATGTCTAAGGCTGCTGGCGGCTGCACAGTATGTGCAGGTCCGCTCGGCTGTGGCAGTGTGCTGCCCCGCTGCTCTGATTGTGTTTAAAACACAATCAGAGCATCCGGGCAGCACGCTCTCACTGCTGAATGGACCTGCACAGTGTGCAGCTGTCAGTAGCTAGCCCCTGCTAGGGGGGGCGATCGTCCCGATCACTTCCCCCTGGATCCGCCACTGATCCACACTTCAGTACTCATAAACACAAGTTATATTCCCTTCAATATTCCCACAGAGGTGGAGCTAGAGTTGGGCGGATTAGGGGCAGTAGCCAGATTGTGATAAGAGGGAAATGATAATATTTAACCATGAGTGTTGTCGAAGTCGTATTATTGGATGAACGAAAGTATATTGGTTTAATATTCTTTTGCCATGCGATTGCGATCCATACGCCACGTAACACGTGGCGTGGTGCGATTGCATGGTAAAATACGCACGCACACACTCTCATTACAACATTTAGTTATTTATTCATATTCATATTGGTTTCGTTACACTGTAATTTATGAGCAGATACTATTTGGTTTATTATTAGTCTATATATATATATATAATATGATTATATGTACATTTTAGTGTTATAGGAAAGGTGTCATGCCTGATATCATATTGATCCCCTAATCATCAGCAGCTGTCCGGTGCAGTCGGCAAAGAGATCGCACATTGCATACTTTAGTTTTTGATATTAGAGAATAAACCTTTTCTATGATGCTGGCTATGAAAGGAGCAGACCGCCACCTTTGGATTCCTTTGAATCAGCCTATGACCTGTTTACCCTGGAGCCACCCAACGTCTGGACCTATAGAAACAAACTACGTCATCTCTATTGTTCTCTGTAACACTGAATGTGTATATATGATCATAGCTGCACACCCAGCCTCAGTCAACTCTGACACAGTATTCTAACAGATATACTGTCCACCGGGTCCCGTGGGTGCGCAGCGAGCGCATGCGATAGCATTGGTATGTATTTATCTTTTGGTATTGGCTGTACTGTACTTTATCATAATATAATAATGTATTGAATTGTTGACTATTTACATCTGCTAAAATAAATCACTTTGTGCGTTAGAAACACAATACAATCGCTTGGGCAATGCTTAATTGAAAACGATAAAATTACTTTAATAGTGTCCTCCCCCATGGTGGCTGGGGAACGTTGGCTTACTTTGGAGTAAGTGCCTAGGAGTCTAATCCAGGTAATAGTATAACAATGACCTTGTTGGCTAAATATGACAAGTTTGATAGCATTATATCCGCATTTGCTAATTGTTTAACCTAGATTAAATGCTCCACCCAGCAACATTGAAGAATAACTTGCCTAATTTATAGAGCAATTACCATAAATACTCACGCCATACAGTAACATATATTAACCAATGCATAGGAACAACAAATGACAATAAACTGTAAGGCAGCGAGATGATGACAGTTCAGAGTTCACTGAAAGGGGTGAATGATTGCAAGTGTACTTTTGCTTCAATCACCCAAGTCCAAAACTCAAACCTCATGATTTCACTTATGTACAGTACACATTACGAGCATCCTGATTTATGTATTTAATGTAAAAAAATATAATTATTTTTGAAATACGTTTTTATTAATGATTATAGTCTTATCAGTTGTTAGTTTATTTTATAGATTTTTTTTGCGGGTGGGGTACAAAATTTAGATGGTGGTGTCACTGGCAGTGACTACCACGATGGTACCAAAATGAAAATGACTTGGCCGACTTACGAGAAAGGAGGACTGACCTTAAGAATGACAGATCAAGTGGGCAGCAGTCTGATAAGAAATCACGATCCCCAGTAACAACGGCATGTTGTTACTACGTCATTTTCAATTGTGACTTGTGTCTGACTATTTTTAAAGTGGCAATGCTGTTTGTCATCCCACCTAATACACTTAAGCCTTAGTTTAATGGATGTAGAAATCAGATTAACAATGGCATTTAACAACCGTGCTAATTGATATTGGGACTATGCCTCCCCCACAGGAAAGTCTTGCAACGCCTCGCTATGGGCTAAATTGGGTTTTGCTATGTCGTAAATAATTATCTCAGTTATAAGTACCCTACACTCATTTCAAATTTTAAGTCATATTATCCTGTACTATTTAGGTGGAGCCATAACAACGTGATCATATCACATTCTAAACTCACTACACTTTACAAATGTTAATAATTTCCTCTGATGAAATCATCTTTGTATGATGAAACGTGTCAGTATTATTAGAGAACATCAGGTACGAATCAACATCTACTTGCACAAGCTCACATCGCTAGTTGTTTTGGAACAGTACTAGGATTGCAAGAATCGAGACTACGGGATTGAGCTGAGTTACTGCGTACCCAGGAGTGTGACCTACTGTACCGCCGAGTGAGTTGAACCATTACGGAGGTCTAAACAGTTTGTTGGAAGACTCATTCATTTTTAACCGTTCAGTGTCTACGGAAGAGATTTACGGTATTTACACATTTATATGCAATGGGTTCAGTTGCTAACTATACCAGATTCATAAGACTTCCTATTCTAGTGATCAATCGGGTACTATTCCCCAGCTCAGTGTGATACACAGTTACAATCTGAAGAGCGGGGTAGATAGAGTGACCATATAACTTAACACAGTGTTAATCACTGAAGGAGTGATTGAACTGAACAATCGTATGTATTGCCGGGATTCGTGCAGTCTCTAAAGCTATTGAGTACAATCAGCATCTTTCCACTAGGAAATTACTTTATCCGAGATCTGTACTTAAGATATATTTCACTTTTTTCAATTTCAACTATATAAGTGATGACAATTATGGGCTAATTGAGCCTGAAATACACACATTTTTTTTGTGACCTCTGATTGCAAGTGAATATAATATTATCAGTGCACTGATATATGTATTGTTTTATATATATTTATTTTTGTGCTGTTTAATAAATGTAAGTTTATTTTATTACGTGGATTCAGTTATTATTGGTATTGCCTGCTATCTCAGTGCTGAATTTAGTTTTTATAAATGTTAATAATTTATCTGAACTACTAGATTCATGGGGGTGCAATGTGTCTATGCGTTACTGAGTGGAGTACCCAGTGCATTCAATTGATTTAGATAACATGTCTCAGGCTCTTTCGTGTTTGTGAACCACAATGTACTGCTCGTTATTTACACTAATTTCTAATCAGAGGTCATATTATAGTACTCTTTTAGATGGTGATAAAACAATGAGATCATTCCACATTCTAATCTTTTTACCCACTACACTTTACACAATCTTAATACTGTTTCTGAAACTCTGTCTTAAATGAGCCACAAGGCAACACTTAATTTGTCTTCTGCTTTGTGTTCTAAGTGGTAGTACATCCCCATGAATATATATAAAGATAAAATAAACTGAAAGGTAATTTTACAGTTTGGGGATTACCTATAGCTATTATCTTCTTAAATTGCCATATTGCAGAGACACTAACTGTTTGACTGATATTCAGAAGTTCAAGAAGTAGCATATAGGTAATGCTTTGGTCTCCCTCGATTCACTTGCAGACCTGACCATATATCTGGTTGATTTGCACAGATAGCCTTTAGACCACATGGGTTTTACACATTAAGGGGCGTATTCAATTGTGAGCGTTAACGCTGAAAAACGAGCGCTCGAAAAATATTACCGTTTATACGGTAATATTGTGCGCAAAAAGCGTTAATACGGTAGTTTACTCGCGGAATTTCAGCTCGCAGCTCAGGGAGCTGCATGCTGAAATTCCGCGCGTAATTACAGTATTAACGCTAAGATTTTTCGAGCGCTCGTTTGTTAGCATTAACGCTAACAATTGAATACGCCCCTAATTGTTCTTCCCTAACTAAACTCAAAGGAATATAGCACCTATTCAATTAGGATTGGAACAGCTACCGATGCTGCTTTAGATCGTTTTTTTACATTGGCGCTATAATGCAGTTGAGAGGAGGGAAGTCCAATGGCCAATATATTGTGTATAACATTTGGAGGTTCCTGACACATTATTTGGATACATCCCTTCTCCAGCTGATCCGACCATATGTCCAGTAGCCTTCTGTATTGTGTGTAGCTGGCAGTCTGCAGGGAGCTGGCACCTGTTTTGTTCCAAGGGGATGCTTTATCATGCCTAAATTTCTATTTGATGTTGCTTGTGTGGTCCATTGCCATTATAGGCTTGGACCCAAAACAATATGGCACCCAATCATTTATGTTAGGGGCGGCTACAGCCATGACTTTCAACGGGTTTTCCATTGCAGCATTAAAGCAATTAGGGTGATGGAAGCCCAATGCCTCCTCGACATATATCAGGCCTTCTGGAAAGTGAATGCTGGCCCCTATCCTCGGTAACCCAGGACTTTAATGCTTGTCACTTTTAGTGAGGGCATGAAGGGATTTTATCCTACTTTTTACTTGGGCAAAGACCTGGTTAGCTATGCGCCTCCGAGGTTTTATAATTTTTTTTACCTTCATGCGGGTTCCCTCTCCTTTTATTCAGCAACTCTTTGCTGTGTCTGTTTTCCTTCTCAATGGGAAACTGGAGTACGCAATGAGTAGCAAATATGCCGATTCTCAGGTCCAAATGGTAGGTTCTGAACCCCGGGGTTCTAAATCTTACAAAACAATCCCAAAGATATGATCAAAAATGTTGTTATAGCCTGATGCGTTTCTCAGCTGTAAATGCTGTTTTATCAGAGGCAACTGATGAAAGAGCATTTCCCATTGAGAAGGACATTAAAACTCCATTGGATAAGTATTACAAGTTAATTTAACAATATCTGTCATATTTGATGCTGTGGATTTTTCACCCATTCCTGAGAGTTATGCATTTTTACAGCTCATTATACCATCCAGCTGAAACTGTGTTATCAATAAGGAGTTACCTACTTTACAACTTCAATGACTATATGGGAACATTTTTTTGGAGGATCATTAAGTTTGTGATTATTGTGCTATATTGATATATATGGTGCCATTCATAACAATTTTCTAATTATTATTTTTTATATATATTCTTGCTTGAATCTACTGCTTTGGATGTAATATAATATATTCTCCATTGACATATGTCTAAACCCGATATAATTATTTTCTTATATGTCACAAACTTTCTTGCTCCTGTGCTGCTTATTTCCCTGCCTCTGTGTACAGCTCAGCACTTCCTGGTTGGGTGGTCACATGATCATTGCTGGGAGGAGGAAAATTCAATCTTCAGACTATATAAAGCTCACCTGGACACTGCAGCCTTGTCAGAGCAACAAGTTGCCACTATGTGTATGGCTCTCCCTGTGTATCCTGTGCTTTTTCATGTGTTTCCCTGTGTATGACCTTTGGCCTGTTTAACTTCTGCTTCTGGATCCGCTGCCGCCTGGGAGCCTGTGTTCCTTATCGACTAATCTGCTGCCTGTGCACCTGTGTATCTGACCGGGCTATCCTTATTGACTGCGCTGCTGCCTGTTCTCCTGTGTATCCGACCCAGCGACTTTCCTGAGTGTGGTGTGTCCTCAGTGTATGCGACCCAAAATTCCATTGTATACTGCTTGGATTCTTCTGTATGTGCTGTGTTTCTTCAGCTAACTGATCCTACACCTCTGTGCCGTACTACACTACCTCTACACAGCCTATTCTCCTTACCAACCGTGGGCTAACCTAAGGACCGCGACCTGCGGACCACCAGCAGCAAAATCCTTCCTACCTTGCTGCCGTTCTTTGTGAAGACGGGGTTGGTTAGACTCCGCACTTTAGGAAAGCCAGCGCTATCACTGACTGATAGAAACCTCTTGAGAACCGTAACAGTTTGCTCTGACCCACATAATGACGAACAGATCTGGTAACCTCTTTCTGAGGGATCTCCTGGAGCATCTCTCAAGTCGGGTTGAGGAACAAGAGAAGAAACAGACCCAGATACTACAGTTCCTGCAGGGCCTTTCTACTCATTTGTACACACTAAATCCAGCCCCCACTTCTGCGGCACAAGTGCCTGTGTCTGCCGCACAGGCAATCTCTCTGCTTCAGATTCCAAACCCTCCCAAGTTTGACAGAGATCCAATAGTTTTCCGTGGGTTTTTAAATCAATGTGCCATCCATTTTGTATTGCAGCATGGAAATTTTCTTACGATGAATGGTCTCACTGAAAGAACCAATCAAGAGCTGGAGAAATTCTTCAGATGATATATCTCTGCCAAGCACAACAACTGGGTCGACCTATTACCTTGGGCAGAATTCACAGTAATAGCCATTGTCACAGCTCAACTTCAGTCTCTCCTTTCTTTGCCCTTCAAAGATTCCACCGTAAACTTCCTCTGTTCTTGGATATACCACCCTAAAGAGTTCCTGTCATAGATTCTCTTTTGCAGAAATTTTCTTCTCAGTGGGCCCTTTTCAGGTCAGCTCACAAAGTAATTGAGTGAGATCCTGTTGACCAATGAGTATTGATTAAACATTCCTGGAAGCGCGGAGGTCTAACAAACTGGGAGGTATTCACCAGAGGTTCCCGCAAGGGAATATGGGCTTCTGCGGCTCCCAGCTTTCAGGTCGGGGCCCTCCAGGAAAGTTCCCACTGTGACAGCTGAGAACTAGTTACTTGGCAGAAGAATGATCCAATTCGGACATCAAAGATGGTAACAAAGATTACCATATTTATTATAAAATATTAATACAAGAGACCAATGCAGACTTGAATTCTTTGCCAGAGATGATTATAAAAGGCATGCATGAATAATAACTTTCAGCAACATTCATTAATACAAGCTGCAAATTCAGTAATCATATTCTTCAATAATAGGAATCTTGCAAAGATTTTTCCTGTGCGCTCACTGGCTAAATGAAAATAATGATTTTGTTGTGTGGTGTATCATATATAGGTATAGGTAACCTCTATCATAAATCAATGCTTATGGCCCCCATTTCATCTATTGGCCAATAGCAACCAACCGGAAGTGACCTCATACGCGCAAGTCAGGACCGTAAGCGAGTCGCACGCTCCATGTGGACCGCTCACTCACCCTCACAGTAGTGGAATTGATCACCCACTGCTGTCTGGATTATCTGGAATATCACTCTGCAGGCTGCAATCCATCAGCAGGACCGCTACGAGAGACTGACCCTATTACTCGCAGTCACGCAATCGCAAGTATTAGTCCCACAAACTGTGGGTTACATATTAACCTAATACCATCTCTTATTAGGTATATTATTTCCAGTACCCCCTCCGTTATTGCCATCTCTCTATCATTAGGACGTGATTACTCACGTCTATCTCCAGGATTCAAATGAGACACCATACATTTGTGATTATACCTTGGGCAACCCTCTGTTGAATTAAGACACTATGTAACATCTGAACACCTACTTATTGGAAGTTTGGACTATGTTGGAACACTAACCTTACATACAATCGGCTGCACCACATATATTATTGTGGTTTTTGGACTCTTTTTCAGCATACTCAGATATATGCAATTTTATTCTTGGATCCTATCTACTATTATTGTTTTTTAGTGTGTGTTTTATTCCACCTTGGCTTATCCAGGGTAGCACCTGTACATGTATCCTTTGTTTCATTCTGTTGTTTTTACCTCTTTTAGTTTATAATATCTAGGGACAAATAAACAATTATTTAAGCCATAAGCATTGATTTATGATAGAGGTTACCTATACCTATATATGATACACCACACAACAAAATCATTATTTTCATTTAGTCCTTTTGTGTGGGGGACCCCTTGACCTGCTTTGTGTGGGCACGTCATTGTGAGTTTAGAGGGGGTGTGCGTCATTGTGACGCCAGATTTAGCACTGGCCATTCAGTAAGGGAGGCGCTCCTTGGTTTAGTGGATTCAGGGATATTTGGCCATCCACTTGTTTTGTTCGGTATTCAATTGTTTTAGCTGTCTCGCATTTTGCTTTATCCACCACCAATTTATTATAATTATACCGTGCATGTGTCCACATTTACAACCGTGTCCGAGTCTTTATTTGTAATTTACAGTATTAAGTTTTAACATGTTAGAAAGGTTTATTGTGCAGTGGAAAGGGAGCATCAACAATACGCAGTTTATAGAAATATTGTATTTAGTTTTAATACAATTTAAGGCAAGCATTAGCTCTAGATAATACACATTGCAGAATACAGTAATTGAAGTTTTACCAGCTAATTTAAAAAATAACATGCAAGTGATGCGCCTTCAGGGACATTGATACTTCCATAAACTGCTCACCTTGCTTCCCCAGTAATTAAACTACTGTTTCTTTTGCCAGGGTTTGTAAAACGTTAGAGAATTACATGTTGTGAAAAATATATGGAGAAAGTGTTTTTGCAGTAGCCTAGCATCTATTCAGACCTGACTACTTAGAAATTAACAGTGGTAAGGTATTATCCTCTTTCTTATATTATGGCGTTCATTTTGTGATTATACTTATAGGCAATCAACTACTTAGCCCAACTCATCCGTTCAGCTCCTGAACCATTTCCATTTCCAAAATTGAATTTAATCTCTGGTACCTGCTGATTTTGCTACACAAATGTGAGTATTGGGGCTGATACGCACACGCAAAAACACCATTCAATTTAAAAGTAAGAAATAATGCACAGCGGTAGAAAAATGTGTTTAACTTCTGACTGGCCATTTTGAACAGTTTTTGTGTTTGCTTACAAGGAAGTTGGTCAATTGACATTAATAAATAACTTTAATTACATTAAAGTCAGTGTTAAAAAAATTTGAAGATGAACTATTGGCAAAACCTTTTTTGTTAGTAAAGAAAAATGTCCCCCTTCCCCCGCAGCACCTACTGTATTCATCCCTTCCTGGCCCACATAATAGTCTGTTCTCCAGGGATCAACAGCCTAGAGAACATTGAAGGATTATAGGGAGGTGTATCAAGAATGTTGATTAGACAGCACAGTTGCTCTTTCGATCATTGTTCTCATTATACTTCACTCCTTGCTGTATTCATTTAAAGTTCTCCAGGGTGTCGATCCAGGGGAAGAGTAAAGCAGAAACACAGGATGCTGTGGATTATGCTAGTTGATTTCTTAAAAAATAGAGTAGTCTAACATAGAGTTAGGCTGGAGTTAGCCCTTTAAGTCAGCGTAATAAAAGTAAAAGTTGCTTAAATAGAGATCTTATATTTAGCTTAGAAATCATAGTCTTAAATACAAGAAACAAGGACAATAAATAGGAAACAAGGGCAAAATGTGCCAGGTCCCAATAATATTTATCTGCAGTTGCAAATATGCAGTTTATAATTTTACCAAAGTCTGCGCTATATATTTCACATTTGTAAACATTTGAGAAATAAAATACACATTGATATGTTTCTCCCAGTAATATCCTCTGGAGGTAGCCAATTAGCAGCTAAACAATAAAACATGCCAGGGTATACTTTGGGGCATAGATCACCAGTGGAAGACTGAACAGTGACTACAGCCTTGAATATGTATGCGGTAGAGAACACTGAGTAATGTGGCAAAGGACGTCAGGTGGAAGAAATCCACACAGATGATAAGATGCTTTCCTCCTCTGCTTACCCAGGCTATTACACACCATATAGAAATACGTCTGGGGAAATATCTTCAACTTTTCAATGATTTTCTGTCTGCAGAGCAATAGCTGTTGTTGATTCCCTCTGATAATATTCACAGGGGAGAACCGCTAAATGTTATCTTGCTGTATTAAAGATAATTTCTGAAACACAGAGAAAAAGCAGCAGATTCCAAATAAATACATTATAGTAGAAATGCTCTACAATTGTTAACCCTTGATCTGCCCGTAACACTGGTGCGGAAGTGTTTTAAACTTCAACATCTCTATGTTAGAAGTCCACGTAATGACAGTAAGTGGGAACCATTGTTTGCCTACCACAGTAGAGCTTTCAGCTGCTTCACTATGTATGAGAAGAAAACAATTTGTCCCATTAAACATAATGGCCCTGATTGATTGAGGAAAGGAAAGGAAAAAAATGAGCAACTTTGAACCTTGACAAAACCATGTTGCAATGCAAGGGGTGCAAATGAGTTTATTATTCTGCACATAAGGAAAATACTAGTACACAAATAATTGTAAGTTTTATTTTTACACTGACAATAAAAGTTGATCTAAGACACGCTCTACCCCAATTATAAATCTGTCTTTACATTTTAAATTTAGCTCCTCCTCCAATACAGCATGATTTTGACAAAGTTCAAAGTTACTCATTTTGTGTGCTTTGTTTTCCTTAATGAATCAGGCCCAATGTGTTGATTCATAAGCTTCTGACAGCTTTAGAATACTTAATTTTTCTGTGGAAAAACACAGCATCAATAAACGCCATTAGGACACCAGCCAATGCAGCCACATGCTTATGCTAATAGCCATGAATTTTGTTTTGCCTTTTTCAAGATTAAGACAGATACAAATTAAATATGGCTTAACTGTATGAATTTATGGATTTGTTTTCAAACACATTGAGGTTTATGCTGAGATGAATGTGCACCATTTTATTAGCATAACATATGTACATGTACATATGTACATTTGTACTGGGTATGTTCACATAAAAAGACTTTGCCTACGTCAATATGCAGAACTGACACTTGCGACTCGTTATGCTTGAGAAGTCGGAATGGGAGAGGAAAAGGGAGTGCAAACACAGTCCAAATACAATAAGGATGTGTTTGTGTAATTACAAAATGTGGCAGACCCACACTGAGATGCAGTTGTGCTGTCCAAACCTGTATCACTTACAGGTGGCTGATACCTAGTACAAATACACAGTAGCCAGCTGCTTATGATTGGCTGATTGCGAATTCACCTTTGAAGATAATAGGTGCTTTCTTAATTTCTCGTGCCTATGTTATATGATTTTGTGGTCGTATTTTAAGATGAATATTTTGCTATTTTCAATTCTAAAAGAGAAAAAAGATTACACTTGCTATATTGCAAAGTTTTTTTTTTATTTAAATCAAACCTAATGGCCTTTTTAGCTCTCAAAACAAATGCTAAACAATGTCTCTAGGCTTATGACCTGATTGGGTATAAGTGTATCTGATGTAGACCTGATGTAAACCTGGTGATTATGCCAGGGTTTCCCAAACCCAGTCCTCAGGGCTCCCCAACAGTGCAGGTTTTCTGGATCACATCTGACATAATTAGTACCACCTGTGGATCTGTTACAATGTGTCAGTCAGTAATGAATAAACCTGTGCTCAAGCAAGGAGATATGGAAAACTGCACTGTTGGGGAACCCCCGAGGACTGGGTTTGGGAAACCCTGGATTATGCTACTGCTGAAGTGCTTCATGTATTTTTACATGCACAATCTTTCTTTTTTTTACGCATATGTGTACAACTCAGCATCAGTCCCATAAACTTTATAACAGAGAACATTTAGAAGTAACTATTGTGAAAGAGAAGCAAGATAACTTTGTAGTATTGATACAAAGTTCTTTCTGTTTTTAACATTCTTAACCAGTTAACGTCTGGATGGTTTGCTCCCTTCATGATCAGTCTAATCTGCACATATTGGTGTTGTGCCTGTTCCACAGTAGCTAACTTTTATTTTTTAATCCAAATAAATAAATGTATTTTTTTTTCATGAAATATAGATCTTTTTAGGCAGCATAGAAAACACATATCTTTTCATTTAATTTGCATTATATTGTGGGAAAAAAGGCAGATTTAAGGTTGGGTGAGGGGAAACTATTTTCTATGCTTCTTCCCCAAGTTATTTTTACGTAAAAAACTATATCAAAATTGTATATACCAAAATGTTAAAAGCTAGTTCTCTTGACTTCAGGCATGCTAAATAATGACATGATGTACAATTGGACGCATATGCAGGAAAAATTTTGTATAAAAAAGATGCATGCCAAAAGAGGGTATTAACATGCCTATGTTAAATATAGACACAGTGTCACACGCCGGACTCCCGCTGCCTCCCCGGGAGCCGGCAGGTGTACCCGCTAACTACAGAGGCCATCCCCACCAAGACCCGCTATTTCTTTCACTTACCTGGTCCACGCTGCTGCAGCTCTCCAGCGCTGTCTCTCCCCTTCTTCCGTTCAGCGCTCAGTGGTTCTGCGCATGCGCAGAACCGTCTAACTGCTTTATGTGTTCTCACTGCCCTCTATTGGCTGTTCAATTGGAACTGCACTATATCTACTTCCTCTGACCAGAACTCAATGCTGGTTCTTTCAGTCAATCCCTGACTTTAAGATTGGAAACAGCTCCTGTGTCTTTGCTATTCCCTCAAGCTTCCAAGCTACGTCTCTCCGGGGAACTCACCTCCAGGTGACTACGCTGCTAGCATTCCGGTAAAGCACTTCCAAGTGGCGACACTATCTTTTCCTGCTAACCAGCTCCCTAGTGACTACTTCGCTGAACATCCCAGTTATATTTCCTCTCTCGAGTGACAACGCTGCCAAACCTCCCGCCTAAACACCGCTATCAAGTGACAGCGCTACTTCTACCTGATTCTACGCTCCGTCTGCTGTGTTCGCTGAGAACTTCTCCAGGGGACCGCGACCTGCAAGTGGAAGCCGCAAAAGCCCATATTCCCTTGCGGGAATCTCTGGTGAACACCTTTCACTTGTTAGACTCCGCGCCCCTCGCTGAAGTAACGTCAATCTCGGCTGAACTATCAGGATCCAGTTGAAGTCTCTCTGGTAACGTGACACTAAGAACCAGCCATGTCAGATCCTGATAGAGAACCTTCCGCCAAGGACATGCTTCAACACCTGGTTGGAAGAGTGGAGCGTCAGGATGCAGTTCAGATGCAACTTCTGCAAGGTTTGCAAACTCTGGCATCCCGTTTAGACGCCTTACAGGAGACCCCGCCTCAGCCGGCTGCTCAACCACAAGCAGTCGAAGTCCCTGCTGCAGCCGCTTCCTCTCTGCGTTTGCCTACACCCTCCAAATTTGATGGTGATCCTACCTCTTGCCGAGGCTTTTTAAATCAGTGCTCCATTCAATTTGAGTTATTACCTCAGAATTTTCCTACTCCCAGGTCAAAAGTCGCTTATATGGTCTCCCTCCTATCCGGGAAAGCCCTGGCATGGGCCTCGCCTCTTTGGGAACGTAATGACAATCTTCTCAATGATGTTTTCGCCTTCACTTCGGCATTCAGGAGGATTTTTGATGAGCCGGGACGAGTGACGTCCGCTGCTACTAGCATCCTAAGACTACGTCAAAATTCCCGTTCTGTGGCTCAATACGTTATTGAGTTTCAGACCCTAGCTTCCGAGCTCCAGTGGAACGATGAGGCTCTTGTTGCTGCCTTCTGGCAAGGGCTGTCAGATAAAATCAAGTATGCCCTCTCTTCTCAAGAATTGCCACCCACCTTAGATGCCCTAATTTCTCTCTGCAACCGGGTAGATCTTCGGCTTCGGGAAAGATCGTCTGAGAAAGACCTTCCTAGACGGTCTACCTTTCGTCTAGCTCCTCGTTTTCAACCACCTACATCTACGGATGAGCCTATGCAACTGGGGCGCTCCCGTTTATCTCCGGATGAAAGAGAGAGAAGAATGAAGAATAAACTATGCCTATATTGTGGAGATCCTGGTCACCTCCTGGCTTCATGTACCCGGCGTTCGGGAAACGACAAACCCTAGCCTGCACTGGAGAGGTCAGTCTAGGGACTCTTACTTCCTCTCCAACTTCTTTTCCAGATCTAACGTGTTCTTTCCCTGTCACCTTACATTTGCTTTCAGGGCCCCAGTCGTCCAAGGCCTTGTTGGATTCTGGAGCAGCCGGGAACTTTATGTCACAATCTCTGGTTACTAGGCTAGCGCTGCCCACTGTTCCGCTGAAAAAGCCCTTGGCTACTACGGGCATTGACGGTTCCCGTCTCCCTAATGGTAGTATTCTTAAACGAACAAAACCCATCTCCATGCAAGTTGGGGCTCTCCACTGGGAAAAGATTTCCTTTCTCGTTCTCCCACTAACCATCAGCCCAATCATCCTAGGTCTACCATGGCTTCATCTACATTCACCCCATCTGGATTGGCCTTCATCACAAATCATTGCGTGGGGTCCTGCCTGCCCTCGCCAATGCCTAACACCAGTCAAACCTCTCGGCTTCACACAGATTCCTTCAGAACCCACCACAGTTATGTTACCGCACCAGTATTCTTCCTTTTCGGATGTCTTCTCTAAAGCCTCCTCTGAGCGTCTACCACCCCATCGAGCTTGGGATTGCCCCATCGATCTCATTCCGGGGAAAACTCCTCCACGAGGTCGAGTCTATCCGCTCTCACTGCCCGAGACAGAGGCTACTACACTCTACATCAAGGAAAATCTGCAACGTGGTTTCATCAGACCTTCCTCCTCATCTACGGAAGAGCCTTCTTCACTGGTGTCATTCTTCACGATTTACAGGTCATCTTGGCTCTCGTAAAACATCCGAACTACTCTCTCGACAGTACTGGTGGCCCAAATTCCACTCCGAAGTTAAAGATTTCGTGGCTGCCTGCCCTATCTGTGCCCAAAACAAAATTCCTCGCCAGGTTCCACAAGGGTTACTTCAACCTCTTCCACTACCTACCAAGCCATGGACCCATCTTAGCATGGATTTCATCACTGACCTACCTCCAGCTAATAAATTTAATACCATCTGGGTTATTGTGGACCGTTTCTCGAAAATGGCACACTTCGTTCCACTCATCGGCCTTCCATCCTCAGCATGTCTAGCTCAACATTTCATTAAGGAAATCTTCCGACTACATGGCTGCCCCGCTGAAATTGTCTCGGATCGTGGGGTACAATTTGTCTCAAAATTCTGGAGATCCCTTTGTCATCTTCTGGGTATCCGTCTGAAATTCTCCTCCGCATATCATCCCCAGACCAACGGCCAGACAGAAAGGGTCAATCAGGATCTGGAGACGTTTCTCAGGATATTTTCTTCAGCCAACCAGAGTAATTGGGTGGATTTGCTACCCTGGGCAGAGTTCGTACATAACAATTCCTTTCACGAATCCACATCAACCACTCCGTTCTCCGTGGTATTTGGAGGCCATCCGCGTATGCCAGAGTTTTCAGCCCTCCCTCCCACCCAAGTTCCAGCAGTTAACACTCTTCGACAGGACTTTCTATCCATCTGGTCTCGAGTTCGAAAGGCCCTTCAGAAATCCTCTACTCGCTACAAGCTGGCAGCAGATAAAAAACACAGAGCTATTCCTCTTTTGAAGGTTGGCGACAAGGTGTGGTTATCTACAAAGAACATCCGTCTTAAAGTGCCCTGCATGAAACTTGCTCCTCGCTACATTGGTCCTTACAGGATCATTCAAGTAATCAGTCCCGTGTGTTTTAAGCTACGGCTACCACCCACTCTACGTATTGCCAATGCCTTTCATATTTCCTTATTGAGACCACTCATCATTAATCGGTTCTCGGTTCCTGTCACATCTACCACTCCCCTTTCTCTCCAACAAACTGATGAATTCGAGATCAGCCATATTCTGGATTCCAAAAATTCTAGAGGAACAATCAAGTATTTAGTGGATTGGAAGGGGTACGGTCCCGAAGAGCGCTCCTGGGTACGGGCTGCAGACATCCGTGCTCCTCTTCTGCTGAAAAAATTTCATTCCAAATTTCCGAAGAAACCAGGTCCTAGGTGTTCGGTGCCCACCTCTAAAGGGGGAGGTACTGTCACACGCCGGACTCCCGCTGCCTCCCCGGGAGCCGGCGGGTGTACCCGCTAACTACAGAGGCCATCCCCACCAAGACCCGCTATTTCTTTCACTTACCTGGTCCACGCTGCTGCAGCTCTCCAGCGCTGTCTCTCCCCTTCTTCCGTTCAGCGCTCAGTGGTTCTGCGCATGCGCAGAACCGTCTAACTGCTTTATGTGTTCTCACTGCCCTCTATTGGCTGTTCAATTGGAACTGCACTATATCTACTTCCTCTGACCAGAACTCAATGGTGGTTCTTTCAGTCAATCCCTGACTTTAAGATTGGAAACAGCTCCTGTGTCTTTGCTATTCCCTCAAGCTTCCAAGCTATGTCTCTCCGGGGAACTCACCTCCAGGTGACTACGCTGCTAGCATTCCGGTAAAGCACTTCCAAGTGGCGACACTATCTTTTCCTGCTAACCAGCTCCCTAGTGACTACTTCGCTGAACATCCCAGTTATATTTCCTCTCTCGAGTGACAACGCTGCCAAACCTCCCGCCTAAACACCGCTATCAAGTGACAGCGCTACTTCTACCTGATTCTACGCTCCGTCTGCTGTGTTCGCTGAGAACTTCTCCAGGGGACCGCGACCTGCAAGTGGAAGCCGCAAAAGCCCATATTCCCTTGCGGGAATCTCTGGTGAACACCTTTCACTTGTTAGACTCCGCGCCCCTCGCTGAAGTAACGTCAATCTCGGCTGAACTATCAGGATCCAGTTGAAGTCTCTCTGGTAACGTGACACACAGCAAGATGTGTCCAGCTCTGCAACAGTAGCAAATTCATCAGATTTACACCAGGTGTACATGAGATATACTTATACCTAAATACAAACAATCAAATCAAAACAGAAACTACAGAGCATATAATGCAAAGTGTGCACATTTGTGAATGTAGAGCGCAGTGAATACGGTGTTTCTGAATTAACATTGCTAACAATTAATGAATAACCCCTTATATCGTATTCTACATGAATATGGTAATGTTACATGAACTCTGTGTATTCTGGTATACTACTACTTAATAATAATAATAATAATAATAATAATAATAATGCTTTCACTTCATTAGAAGAAAACCATACAATGTAAGGACAATAAAACAAGGATATTTATACAATATCAAATATTAAGCAATAATTATACAAAGCTCTATTTCAGGCACTGTCCCTGCTCTTCCTTGCACTCACAGGGATGGACGCCTTCCCTTTCTTACCGATGCACCCACAGTCCAGCAATGGGACACAGTTCCAGGGCTAGAGACTAAAGCATGCCATTGAAGGGCAATGGAATGCCTCTTCCTGCCAGAACTCTATGCGCTCTGTTGCCAGGTGTACAAAGATTGGGCTTCCAGGCAGACACAAGGAAGCAGAGCCCTTAGCTTAACCTACTGACAGCCCCTTCCCACTAGCAGCCCTATTTACACTTCAGTTTGGCACTTCTGCAGTGCCAGAGCATCTTTTGCTCAGTGCTCAGGTTTTTCTCCTATATTTCAGTATTGATGCTATTCCTGGTTTTGACCTTTGATTCTGCCCTGACTACACTATATCCTTACGATTCATAATATTATCTTCATCTGGTTTTGACCTCGGCTTTTCCTCATTTTGCTTTTGCTTACTCCTTTGTACCTGCTCTGTCCACTATGGTTCTGACCTGGCTTGTCCAATCTCCTCCCTGGTTTACCACCAGCTACTTTGCTAGGACAATCAAAAGCCTATAACACCTTGCAGGGGTCCTGGTGAAGCTTTTTATACTCTGCACCTCAGTTGTGTTAAACAGAAAAATCCTTTCCAGTTTTACATGACAAAATTACTCTGCCCTGAACAGGAACAGGAACACTTCCTGTTCCTGTTCAGGGCAGACGTGCCCTGCGAGCTCTCCGTTGGAGCCCAGCTTGTCTTCACTTCTGGGCCAGAATTATGCCTCTAGAGACGCCTTCCTCTCTGCCTACCACGGCTACTCGTCTGCCCTTCCATGGGCGACATTTGTGATGTGATCGTGGACGCTCCGTCCATCGGCCGCCGCCGCCCACTACAGCCCCCTGCTCGGGCCTACTCTATGGGCGATCCTCTCACCTCTTCTCCTGCTGCCCATTGTCCTCCAGCCTGCTTTCCAGTGTTCTGCCGCTGCCTGCTGATCGGATCCTGACGACGCTGAGTAACGCTGCCACTCCAAGACGCGGATTGGGTCTCTCCTCCTCAAGCTGCAAGTTGTTCCTGCTGTGTCCCCCTCCAATGGCCTGCTGCCTCCGTTGTCTCCTGCTCTGGTGTCCTGATTCGATGCCCTGCTCCAGCGCCTGACTCTGCAGCTCCCCGTCATTCCAGCTCCTGATGCTGCACCTCCTCCGCCCAGCCTCCGTTACTTTAGGCCGCGGCTCGGGCCTGCTGTCCTCCGCTGCCTCCATTCACTCCGTGGCCATGTGTCTCTCCCTGCTGCTGCTGCCTGGCCCCATGGATGCCCAGGGATAGCGGATGAACAGTGCTCCCCCTCTGCCTCCTCTCCTAGCCTATCCATTGTGGGCTCCATCTGCCCCATTCCTCTCCACCCCAGTATTTACCTGGTCGCTTTCACGACTTCCTATCTGCTACCTCACCACCATCCGACCCACCTCCCCCACTGGCTAGAGTCCCTTATTTGCTGCTCCCCTCTGGATATTCTCACCCATCCTCCCTGCCACCCTCACTCCTCTGGACCATATTTTTCCCCTGTGCCTGCTACCCAGGACTCTCCCTCGACCCCTGGACTCGCTCCTGGACTCAAAATTCACCCCTCCCTGCACCCTCTGGAACTTTCCCATGGACTCACCTGTGTTCCTGCTCTCCACCCTGAGGGCACCAGCTCCTGTGGACTCTCCTGCTCTGGACTCTCCTGCTCTGGACTACTAGTGATCAATCACCACCTGCACCTAGTGTGCCCCGTCCTCTCTGCCTGGTATTGTGTCATTAGTATTGCCTTTTGTTTTCTCTCGCTTCCTATTGTTTTTGCCTAGTATTTCACCATGTCCTTTTTGCTTTAGCGATACCTAATTGTAACTGTTTTTGCCTGCAACTTTTTCTCCTTATTTTATTACTGTTACTTATTTTATTACTGTTACTTTTATTTCTTTTATTCATTGTATTACCAGCGTGCTGCGCGACCGCTTGTCTATTGTTGTCCTCACCACTGCCTCTCCACCCCTCCTGCTTCTTCTACCTTTTTCTCTCCCCCTCCACCATCCACTGTCTCCAGTCTCTCACCATGCCTCCGCGCTCCTGTCCTATTCCCATCCTCTCACCTAGCCTCCCTCCCCGTCCCTACCTTAATGTTCCCCCTCGCTCCATCAACCCTGCAAATCTCCTCCACATCACTCCTCTTCCCTCCCTCCCGTTCTCCTGTGCCCTCTGGAACTCTAGATCTATCCGCAACAAACTGCCGGCCATCCACGACCTCTTCATCTCCAACTCTTTCAACCTCCTTGCCATCACCGAAACCTGGCTCTCCTCAGCTGACACTGCTTCCCCCGCCGCTCTCTCCCATGGTGGCCTTTCATTCACCCACTCCACCAGACCGGATGACCGTCCAGGTGGGGGAGTGGGTATCCTCCTTTCCCCTAACTGCACCTTTCGGGTTATTCCCTCTGAACCTTCCCTCTCTTTCTCCTCCTTTGAAGTCCATTCCATCCGCCTCTTCTGCCCCATTCACCTCCGTGTCTCAGTCATATACCGCCCCCCTGGCCCCACTTCCCTCTTTCTCGACAACTTTGCTGCTTGGCTTCCCCACTACCTCTCTTCTGACCTCCCCTCCATCATACTTGGAGACTTTAACATCCCTATTGATCTCCCCTCTGACCCTGCCTCCATTAAACTTCTCGCCCTTTCTTCCTCCCTTGGCCTCACGCAGTGGACCTCTTCCCCCACCCACTGCCTTGGTCACTCCCTTGACCTTGTTTTCTCTCATCTGTGTGATCTCTCTGACTTCTCCAACTCTCCCTTCCCACTCTCTGACCACCATCTACTCTCCTTCAATCTGTCCTCTTCCCCTGCTTACCCCCTCCCTAAAACTACCCTCACTAGGCGTAATCTTGCTGCTGTTGACCCTACTTCCTTTTCCTCCTCTCTTGAAACTCTGCTATCCCCTCTTCCCTCCCTGGTCTGCCCTGATAACGCCACCTCTCTCTACAACCACTCTCTCACCACTGCCTTGGACGCTATTGCCCCTGCCACCTCTGTCCGCCGCCGCTGCTTAATTCCCCAACCCTGGCACTCTAATTCCACCCGCTTCCTCCAGAAGTGCACTCGTGCTGCTGAACGCCTTTGGAGGAAATCTCGCTCCCTGGCTGACTTCCTCCACTTCAAGTTTATCCTCTCCTCCTACTGCTCCGCCCTCTCCCTCTCTAAACAATCTTTCTTTAAATCCCTCATTTCTTCTCAGTCCTCTAATCCCCGCCGCCTCTTTGCCACATTCACCTCTCTCCTCACCCCTCCCCCTCCTCCTATCCCACTCTCCCTCTCTGCTACAGATTTTGCCTCATTTTTCTCCTCCAAAATTGAGTCTATCCGACTCGATATATCCTCATCCCCTTCCTCTCCGGCCCCTCTCTTTGCTCCTCCCTCTCCCCTTATCCCACCCTGGGACTCCTTCCGCCCTACTACGGGCGATGAAGTCCACTCCCTCATTCTTTCTTCTCCCCCTTCTACCTGTCACCTGGATCCCATCCCCTCTCACCTTCTTCGCTCCTTCTCCCCCACTGTCTGCGCTTACTTAGCTCACCTCTTCAACCTGTCTCTCTCCACTGGTACTGTCCCCTCTTCCTTCAAACATGCCCTCATCTCTCCCATTCTAAAAAAACCTAATCTCGATCCCACCACACTCGCCAACTACCGCCCCATTTCTCTTCTCCCCTATGCCTCTAAACTTCTCGAGCGTATTGTTTGCAATCGGCTCACCTGTCACCTCTCTGACAATTCCCTCCTTGACCCTCTTCAATCTGGCTTCCGCCCCCTCCACTCTACTGAAACTGCCCTGACCAATGTAACAAATGATCTCCTCTCTGCTAAATCCAGGGGTCACTTCTCCCTGCTCATCCTCCTGGACCTATCCGCAGCCTTTGACACCGTGGACCACCCCCTCCTCTTGCAGACACTTCACTCTCTCGGTCTCTCTGGCTCTGTCCTTACATGGTTCACCTCCTATCTCGCCAACCGCTCTTTCTCTGTAACTATGTCCGGTTCATCCTCCCCCCCCTCTGCCCTCCCTGTTGGAGTCCCTCAGGGCTCTGTTCTTGGCCCTCTACTCTTCTCACTCTATACTTCCTCTCTTGGTGCTCTCATCACCTCATTCGGCCTTCAGTATCACCTATACGCCGATGATATTCAACTTTACATCTCTTCTCCTGATCTTTCCTCTCCCCTCCTCTCCCGTGTATCTGACTGCCTCTCTGCCATCTCCTCTTGGATGTCCTCTCGCTTTCTCAAAATTAACATTGAAAAAACTGAACTTATTGTTTTCCCTCCGTCCAAGTCCTTATCCCATCTGGATCTCTCCATCACTATTAACAACTCCACCATTTCCTCCGTCCCCCAACTACGCTGCCTGGGCGTTACCCTCGACTCCTCCCTCTCTTTTACCCCCCACATTCAATCTCTTGCGCAATCCTGTCGCTTTCAACTTCGTAACATTGCCCGCATCCGGCCCTTCCTATCTAATGAAGCAACCAAAACTATTATCCACGCGCTCATCATTTCCCGGCTGGACTATTGCAATCTTCTCCTCACCGGCCTCCCCCGCTCTCGCCTTGCCCCCCTTCGTTCTATACTTAATGCGGCGGCGAGGCTTATCTTCCTTTCTCGCCGCTCCTCTTCTGCCTCCCCTCTCTGCCTTGCCCTTCACTGGCTCCCCTTCCCCTATCGAATTCTTTTCAAACTTCTTACCCTCACCTACAAGGCCCTCTCCCAGTCTACTGCACCTTACATCTCCAATCTCCTCTCCATCCACACACCCGCCCGTTCCCTGCGCTCGGCCAATGACCGTCGCCTCTCCTCCACTCTAATAACCTCATCCCACTCCAGAATTCAAGACTTCTCCCGAGCTGCCCCCTTGCACTGGAATGACCTCCCTCGCTCCATCCGTCTATCCCCTAACTTGTGCTCCTTCAAACGGGCACTCAAAACTCATCTCTTCCTCAAGGCTTACCAGCCCTCCACTTAACCCTCTTTCCATGCTCGCTCTCATCTCCTAGATCCTCCTTTGAAAAGGGTGCGCTTGCTCCCCTCCTCTGACTCCCTCTGTGCCTACTGTCTGTTGCCCTCCCTTTAGGATGTAAGCTCAAATGAGCAGGGCCCTTCTCCCTCCTGTCTCTCTACCTTCTCTTCTGCTCCAACCTCAATATTCTTGATTTTCCTGGAGCATCTGAAGTCTCGGTATTACTCGTTTATTGTTCTGTACTGTTATTCCCTGTACTGTCCATTGTTTGTACTGTGTTCGGCACTGCGGAAACCTTGTGGCGCCTTATAAATAAATAATAATAATAATAATAATAATAATAATAATAATACTCTGGCCAATATGATATGGACAGAATTGGTGACCCTTCACCCTCTGAGCAACTATAACATCTTGCTCACCATGTGGAACGACAAGTATCTAACCAAATGCAGGTACTTCAAGGCCGGCTTAACACAATCCAAGCCTCCTTGACACCAGAGACTCTGGCCTCAACACCACCTATGCTACCAGCAAAGGGTGCCATTTCACCCAATTTGTGCATTCTCACTACTGAAAAATTTGACAGCATCCCTAAGAAGCATTATGGATTCCTCAACTAATGTGCCATTCAGTTCAGAGTCGAGAATGAATGGAGTGAGAGAAAATGAGACAGGGACAGGAAATTGTGCGCTAATCGTAGTAGTTTGAAGGCAGAGGGGATGAGAGAAATAGGGTGATACTTGGAGAGACTAGATAGAGAGATGGATCCTTTAGAATTGGTGAGATGAGCATGTGTTTAAAGGAGGATGGAATTAGCCAGTGGAGAGAAACAATGAGTTTGGCTTTTGCAATGTTAAAGAGGAGATGGTGGAGAGGCAGCTAGATACATTAGAGAGGAGGGGAGGGGATCAGGAGAAGAGATATAAAGTTGAATATCATTGGTGTATAGGTGATACTGAAGACTAAATGAAGTGATCAGAATATATGGTGAAATTGTTAACAGTGATGGAGAGATCCAAGTGGGATGAGGCCTTAGACAGAGGGAAAACAATGAGTTTGGTTTTTGCGATGTTATTTTTGAGAAAGCGTGAGGACATCCAAGAGAAGATGGCGGAGAGGCATCTAGATACACGAGAGAGAGGGGGAGATCAGGAGAAGAGATGTAAAGTTGAATATCATCTGTGTATAGGTGATACTGAAGACTGAATTAAGTGATGAGAGCACTTAGGGAGGTAGAATAAAGTGAAAAGAGTTGAGATAAATGAAGGCATGTTGTGGAGGAGAGGGAGCAGAGAAATTGGAAGGGAATACGGTTGAGTGGACATGATGTAGGGTGAGATGATAAGTTGAGTGTAGAGACTTTTGTCTTCAGTGATTATTAATATTATCATTTATTTATAAGGTTCCACAAGGTTTCCGCAATGCCGTGCACAATATAAACATTAGATCATACAGGGAAAGCAGTACAGAATATTAAACTTGTAATACCGTGACCAAGAGTAGGTAGAGAGATGAGGGAGGAGGGCCTTGCTCATAAGAGTTTACATCCCAAAGGGACGGCAAACAGACGGCTGACACAAAGGGAGTCTGAAGAGGGGAACAAGCGCAGGAGGAGCGAGGTGATGAGAGCGAGCATGAAGAGAGGAGCGAGGAGATGAGAGCAAGCATGGAGAGAGGGTTAAGTGGAAGGCAAGTAGGCTTTGAGCAAGAGGGGAGTTTTGTGTGCCTGGTTGAAGGAGCACAAGTTAGGATACAAAAGGATGGAGCGTGTCAGGTCATTCCAGTCCAGGGGGGCAGCTCCGGAGAAGTCTTTAATTCTGGAGTGGGATGAGGTGATCAGAGTGGAGGAGAGAAAGAGAGTGAACCAGACATGGATACAGATGAAAGAGCAGTTGATGAGGTATGAGGTGAGCCATGTGAGGACAGGCCCAGAGAGGCTGAGAGAGTGAACTGTCTGCAAAAGGAGGGGGTGGTCCACGGTTTCAAAGGCTGTGGATAGGTCCTTAATGATTAACAGGGAGAAGTGACCCCTTGATTTAGCAGAGAGGAGATCATTATTTACATTGGCCAGGGCGGTTTTATTGGAATGGAGCCGGCAGAAGCCAGATTGTAGAGGGTCAAGGAGGGAATTGTCTGAGAGGTGACTGGTGAAGGTGGTTGCAGACATTTCACTTGAGTAGTTTAGAGGCATACAGGAGAAGTGAAATGGGGGGGTAATTACAGAGTGAGGTGGGATCAAGATTAGGTTTTTTAGAATGGGGGAGATAAGGGCATGTTTGAAATAGGAGGGGACAATGCCAATGGAGAGAGACAGGTTGAAGAGGTGAGTAAAATAAGCACAGACAATGGGGGAGAGTGAGCGAAGAAGGTGAGAGTGGTGGGATCCAGGTGGCAGGTAGACGGGGATAGGAAAGAATGAGGGAGTGGACTTCTTCACCTGTAATAGGGCTGAATGAGCACCAGGGTTGGTTGTTGGAGGAAGGAGGAGCGAAGAGAGAGGCAGGAGAGGGAAGGGAGGAGGAGATGTCAAGTCTGATGGCCTCAATTTTGGAGGAGAACAAGGAGTCAAAATCTGTAGCAGAGAGGGAGAATGGGATAGGAGGAGGGGAGGAGTGAGGAGAGAGGTGCGGCGGGGATTAGATGACTGAGAAGAAATGAGAGACTTAAAGAAAGATTGTTTAGCAAGGAAGAGGGCTGAGCAGTAGGAGGACAGGATGAACTTAAAATGAAGGAAGTTAGCCATGGAGCGAGATTTCCTCTAGAGGCGTTCAGCAGAACAAGTGCATTTCTGGAGGAAGCGGGTGAAATTGGAGTGCTATGGTTGGGGAATAAGCGGCGGCGGCGGGCAGAAGTGGCAGTGGCGACAGCGTCCAACTCAGTGATGAGAGAGCGGTTTTAGAGATAGGTAGCTTGGTCAGGGAGACCAGGGAAGCTGAAGAGGAGAACAGAGTTTCAAGAGAGAAGGAAAAAGAAGTAGGGTCAAGAGCGTCAAGATTTCGCTTAGTGAGGGTAGTTTTAGGCAGGGGGAAGCAGTGGAAGAGGACAGATTGAAGGAGAGTAGATGGTGGTCAGAGAGTGGTAAGGCAGAGATGGAGAAGTCAGAGAGATAACATAGATGATAGAAAACAAGGTCAAGGGAGTGACCAAGGCAGTGGGTGGGGGAAGAGGTCCACTGAGTGAGGCCAAGGGAGGAAGAAAGGGCGAGAAGTTTGATAGAGGCAGGGTCAGAGGGGTTATCAATAGGGATGTTAAAGTCTCCAAGTATGATTAAGGGGAGGTCAGAGGAAAGGTAGTGGGGAAGCCAGGCTGCGAAGTTGACAAGAAAAAGGGAAGTGGGGCCAGGGAGGTGGTATAAGACTGAGACATGGAGGTGAATGGGGGAGAAGAGGAGGATAGAATGGACTAGGAAATAGAAGGAAGGCTCAGAGGGAATGACCTGAAAAATGCAGTTAGTGGATAGGAGGAGGCCTACTCCATCACTTGGACGGTCATCCGGCCTGGTGGAGTGGGTGAAGAAAAGGCCTCCATTGTCATCCTACATTTGCGTAACTGGGCGCAAACTTTGTGCCCATAGAGGTCCCGCAAATTTGTCTATAGTACCCACTGGTAGCCCAAAAGTAGTTATGTTGAAGAATGAACATGATGGTAGCAAGCAAAAAATGAATTTGTGTTGTTGGCAATTCCAACTCAGCAGTTAATATGGATTTAGCATGTCTGCATCCCACCTCATGATCAATATTTGACAGTTTTTTATTTTGCGCATTTGGTAGGTACTGACGTTTGGAACTGTTCGGGCATTCTGGTTGGTTTTGCGGGGGGGGGGGGAGGTGGACTTCCTGACTAGTCCTAAAAAAGGTCTAGATTTTTCTCTGGGTAGGTGTCCCAAGGGATGTCCTGGGTACAGAAGTCTTGTTGCACTGACTTAAGATTATTTAAGAAACCTTTCTGTGTGTTGGAGATCTCCTGATAGAATGACCTCCTACCTTTCTTGAAGCTATTAAGGGCTAGTTTGGTGTTATTACTTTTCAAAGATTTGTGTCTCATTGGAGTACCTATATTCCTTGGGTCCAATGATTGGTATATTCTGTTAACTGCCTTCTTTGTGGGAGTTCTCTTATTGAGTGGGGATTTATGATGTGGTGTAGACTGAGGGTTCCATGCTTTCATATAGAATCCCTGATGTTTATTTTGGTTAGTTTTATTCTGACTGCTTTTGTAGCCTTTATCAAATATTATGGGGTGGGATTTGTCTCTTTTGTGATTATCAGTTACATGTGGTTCTTGTTGGTGAAACTGAAGGTTAAGTTCTTAATCTTTAACAACTCTCATGAACTTTCTCTCCTTGTTCTTATTAATGGTTTTCCTCAATGCTTTTGATTTTGTTCTGAGTCAGTTCCTCTAGGTTTTTGTAATCCTCCAAATCTTTCAGTGGACTGAGTTTCCCTTGTATGAGGGCTATTTCTTCCTCTATTTTCTGTAAGGAAGATTTCCTATCATCTATGATCAGTCTCATAAGTTCGAAAGAGCATGTTTCTGTCACTCACCGGAGTGTGAGTGCCTCCACTCTGGTACGTGGTTCTCCATCTTTCCCGCTCACACCTGTGTGGAACCGCGGCCGTCCACCACCCTGTCGCACTGGGCATGCGCAGGTCCCTTTAACAACTACACCTGACCACTAATGTGATTGATGGATCAATCACCCCTCCCTACTTAAGGCACCTGCAGCCTTAGGTAGTGGCCTGATCTTGAAGTCTCACTCCCAGTGAACTTCTATAGGTGTGTGCAGTTTCCAAGCTGCTTCCAGCTGTACTCCTGTGTGCAGTTTCCAAGCTGCTTCCAGCTCTACTCCTGTGTGCAGTTTCCAAGCTGCTTCCAGCTCTACTCCTGTGTGCAGTTTCCAAACTGCTTCCAGCTCTACTCCTGTGTGCAGTTTCCAAACAGCTTCCAGCTCTACTCGTGTGTACAGTTTCCAAACTGCTTCCAGCTCTACTCGTGCTTCAGCTTCCACGCTGCTCCCTGCTCAACTCAGCGGCGGTTCCCATACCACTACAACGCTTCACTTCTCAGCTGATTCCGGATCTACACAACTGGGTATGCTCTACTGACTATTGACTATTGCCTATTGCTCGCATACCAGTTGTATCCATTGTTGTTTGCTGCACAGGGTACAAGTACCCATATAGACTGTGTTACTGCATTGCTTAATTTAGGACAAGCTTTCACTCAAGCTCCAATATCTCCTCACGCTACCACTTAGCGTTATTGTGCATATCTGCTGTGACCAGCTTCTCCTCACTGCAAGGCATCCACTCCATACAGACTATTCATTGTGCCTTCCATCTCTGCCTCACAAGACATTGCTCTACTCGTGCTGTTTCCATACAGCCACAGTTTGCCTTTCAACTTCACTCTCCTGCACCTGGACAAGTCCTCATTCCTTCTCACAGCAGTGGTACAACTTGCTACACGCAGACCACTGACTTCCCTGCTACCTACCCGCACCTGGACAAGTCCTCCTATCACAGCAGTGGTACAACTTGCTATACGCAGACCACTGACTCTCCTATTACCTACCTACACCTGGACCAGACTCCTCACCATAGCGGTGGTACAACTTGCTGAACGCAGACCACCGACTAACCTGCTTCCTACCTGCACCAGTACTATTCTTCCCATCACTGCAGTGGTACAACTTGCTGTACGCAGACCACTGACTCCTCCTCTACCTACCATCACCTATCCACGTCCACTCCTCGTGTCTACATTATCTTCAGCCTCCAGTTTACTGCTCCAAGTCACTGACTTTCCTCTAACCATAGCTGCAAGTCGCTTACTTTCTCAGACTATCTCTACTCTCCTGCTGTTGTGTCGCTCCAATCATTCACCTGCCTGCTTTGAGGTTCGTGCCATAACCCCGCCTCTCTAGCAGAGTTCCATCTGGTGAAACTCGGGTAAGCAACTCCTAGTGCCCGTGACAGTTTCTAATTTATGGTTCCATGCTTCCATGAACTTATTATTCTCTAAGTTGAAAGTGGGTCATTTGAAAATTCTAACTATTCGGACTATTTTGTTCACTATGTATTTTGTAAGGTAGTGGCTTCCCACCATTGTCTTAATTCAAGGGTAAGCAATTTTTCATATCTCAAAAAATTAGCACACAATGTATCCTCTGTGACCTGTGGTTCTACTACCCAATATTTCTTTGAGAATAAATCCCCTAATTTGGATAGTCTCTCCTTTCTTTGCAGGTGTAGCATGTCAAGGTGAAGTACGTGTGTGCATATAAGGATGCTGCAGATAACCATTAGGCCCACAAGGCGAATACAATACAAAAAGTATGATATCTGTGCTTCCTTTAGAAGTGAGTGCTTGACTGCCCCTAAGGGATGTGCAATGAAGGGGTGGGCTCCAACCCTCCTAGATAAAACAATATAAAAAGATTTCCCTTGGCACCAGAGTGTCATATGTCAGGATAATAACAACAAACAGCTGATAATGTTCAAAGGTCATATATTAAATCAAAACATAGTAAAATCAGTGCACTGATATAGCAAGTCTGTATGAGCAAAAAGGGTAAATACCCAATACATTAATCTGCAAAACCCAATCTTTCAATCGATACAGGGCTAGAGATAAATCACAATAGTGAGGAATAGTTCTTCATCACTATAAAGTCCACAAATGTAGCTCAGGGGCGCATGCAGGGGGGTATCTGGTTCTCCAGAAACCCCTCCCCCTCCGCGAAGAACAATGTCCTTACATAAGCACTGTACTATACAACAGCCGCGGCGCTGTCAAAGAAGCGTTCGTGGCAGTGCTGTATTGTACTACAATACAGCATGCGCGGCAGCTCTCATTATGTTTTTTTTGGGGTACCCCCCCCTTAAAAATCCTGCATGCTCCCCTGTAGCTGTACCTCAACAGCTCCAATAGATATATTGTACAGTCTACTAATAGTGATTTCCTGTATCAGGGTGCTGACAGGTATAGTGACCCATAAGTCTATAATCGAGCAATATACTGAAGGTATAGGTGAGCTGAATCCAAAATTCCTGTGCTTTAGATGACTGCAGGGCTGGCATCTGACTTAATAGTTTCGAAGCAATGCAAATCAGACAGCAATGTCCAAAGCGGCTGGTATCGAGGAGCAGGTAAAAAGATGACTTACCCCACCGTAGGAACTTCCCCGGAGTCTCCAATTCTAGAGTGTCCTCTTGGTGCCGTGTTCTGAGAATGTCTCCAGATGTGCTCCTATTCGCGGGCTGTGTCTCCTTCCTTTTACACAATCATGGAGAGGGGGGGATATTATTGGGCATATGTCCAGAGAAGAAACCAAATAGATTTTTATGTTAAAATCAATAACAACGAATGGACTTTGAATTGTCCAAATTTTTATAATACTTAGTTTATTCAAGTTTTACATTCTCTATATATCAGACTGGCATCTATCAATCTACATTTCTCTTATATCCTTCTGTGCTGTCTGTACAACGTTTATTTAATTCAGCTAAATTTAGGACTCTTCACCTGTCAATCAGGCGAAGAGAGGGTTAAATCTGCACGCGCGCACACACACACACACACACACACACAGCAGGAGACCAGGTGGAGCACCTAGTCTAATCAATTAAGGAGTCAGCCAGAGCAAGGCCTGACAGGAAGCTTAAAAAGCTGGGTTTGATCTGTGTGTGAGAGACTGGTGCCAAAAGTGTCCAGTGTCCAGTTAAGGACCCAACTGCTATAGCCAGAGTTGAGGGCTTTAGGGTTTTTGTTTGTTTGCTCAAGACATTGCCAAGACAGTTTATCCATCCTGACAAGTGTAATAAAAGTCATAGTGCTTCAGAAAACCTGTGTGAGTCTATATATATATATATATATATATATATATATATCACCAATGGCGCTATGATAAAGAAAAACCGGTCAGAGCGCAAGTGGCTGAGCTGTCTTAAAATTTTAAAGAAATGGCTGCAGCCTGAGGAGAATTCGCCTTCTCAGATTATTGAAGTTCTGGCGATAGATCACTGCATCCGGGGGCTGAACAGCGATTTGCAAAGGTGGGTTCTGCAATCAGACCCACAAACTTATGAAGAGCTTGCCACCGTGGTAGAAAGGTTTTGTGCGCTACAGCAAATGACCTCTGATGAAACGGCCAGAGTGCCGAGAAACGCGTCAGGTATTTGCTGGATTCCAGTCAGTGATTGTAACAGCGGAGTTACTAACATACCCCGGGGTCGAAGAAACTTTCTCCGTGATTTGAATGGTCAAACCTCTATACAATACCGCTTTGAGGCTGAATCTCCATGACATTTGATTGCCTATTCGGGACTAACGTTAAGTATACAACATCTTAAAAGGCATCTATGTTCCTCTCATAGAGAGGGTGACTATTGTGTACTCAATTGGGGATTTTATACACGAAGTCTGGTTCATATGAACCTCTTGAATTATCTATGAGTGATCTTTACTATCACATTAGATTGCCTATCCGGGACTAACATCAAGTATATAACAACCTAAAAGGCAACAATGTTCCTCTCACAGAGAGGGTGACTTTTGTGTACTCAATTGGGGATTTCACACACGAGGTTTTTGTTCATATGAACTTCCTGAATCATTCATGAGTGACTTTATCATTATCATGGACTAAATCACCTGCGGTATGAGGATTTGTTTTTACATTTGTGTGCTCTAGTACATTCATTTTCCAGGATTGAGCCGTGTATTTGTTGGATTATCATTTTACACACTTTGTTGTGTCTACAAGTTTCAACCTATACATATACACGAGTATATCCAATTATTATTACATCTGCTGTGAATCCAGTTAGGGAATATTTTATGTGCTCTGACACATTTTAGAGTGTTGAATCTGATATATGCCAGTTTTTTGTTATACCTAATACTGGCTATTGTTTTATAAATATGTGTAATGGTATATTTATATCATCTTTAAATACATATTATTTTATATAATAAATGAATTTGTAATTATTCCAACTAGTGGCTTACAGTTTTTTGCGCTCTCAGTTTTCTTTTTGTTTATGTTTAAATGACTAAAGAACCTGCATTTGTGCCAAAGCCGCTGCCATGCCAAAAGCCAGGTTTGACAAATCTTTGCTACGGACAGAGGGCCAGGTGCAAAGCCATCTAATCTGAAGTGTTTTGAATGTGGTGAGACAGGCCACTTTAAGGCAGAGTGTCCTAAACTACCGGAACCCATGGACTGTTCCGTGGCACATATTGGGCCTGCTTTTCCAAGCTGTTTTACCATGAGTCCCACATCAGGAAGTCCTTGTTTGTTCCTGGTGACTGTGCTAATCAACCAGAACCTTGTTCTGGCCTTGGTTGACTCGGGGAGTGAACTCTCATTGGTTTCCAGCTCTGCCTTACCCGAAACCATAACTTCTCGGTTGCCCAAGGTGAAGGTTCTTTGCGTACATGGCACGACAGAGGAGTATGAAAGAACAATACTACCAGTCACACTCAAAGACAAAACTGTTATGGTGGTAGCTGCCATAGCACCTAAACTTCCATATCCACTCATTTTGGGGCGAGACTTCCCACTGTTTAATAATGTCCTCGGTGAGCGGATCCGGACAGACATGCCGGCAACTGATGCAACGGTCGGAAGCCCGGTCTTAAAGGAACCGCCTAAAGATCCACAACATCTGGACATCGATCTTTGGGAACCGCCAAACCGGAATGCCATCCTGGGAGTCACAGCAGGAGTTCCACAAAAGCATCCACCTGCGGGGAAACATGGACAGTCCAAACTAGCATTGGTCGGTGATGTCGCAGATGAGCCCACCACGCCTGTCAGTGAGGATACGAACTTGTCCGCAATACCAATTTTGTTTCCTCTGCAGGACTTTGCTCGAGACCAACTTAATGATGCCACTTTGGAACATGCCTTTAAAAGTGTGACTGAGGTAAATGGGGTAGCGAAAGCCGCCCAGCCTGCAGAAGGTATACCATATTTTATTGTTAAAAATAATTTCCTGTATAGAGTTGCTAATGTGCAGGGGGAAAAAGGAAAAAGTAGAACAATTAATGGTTCCTCAGGTCCATGTAACCCTAGTGTTAAAAGCAACACAAACACATGTCTGTGGGGGACACCTAGGGGAGGATAAAACACATGCTTAGGTTTTACTGGCCCGGGGTACACATGGCAGTGAAAAAGTTTTGCCGGTCCTGTCCCATTTGTCAGAGAACCTGTCCCAAACCCATGTACAGGGCACCTCTCTTTCCAATACCAATAGTACAAGTTCCCTTTGAATGGATAGCTATGGACCTTGTGGGGCCACTGGAAAAATCCGCACGTGGGCACCAATATATACTAGTGGTGCTTGACTATGCAACCAGGTATCCAGAGGCAATTCCCCTACGAAACATAAAGTCCAGCACCATAGCTAGAGAACTTGTATTGATGTTTACACGCTTGGGAATACCCAAAGAAATTTTCACAGATCAGGGTACTCCATTCATGTCTAAACTGATGAAGGACATGTGCCAGTTGCTAGGGGTTAAGGCGCTTCACACCTCTGTATACCATCCACAAACAGATGGCTTGGTGGAACGCTTTAACTGCACATTAAAGCACATGCTCAGGAAAGCAGTGGCTCAAGAGAAAAATTTGATTGGGACACTCTTATTCCCTATTTGATGTTTGCCATCCATGAGTTACCTCAAGCTTCAACAGGGTTTAGTCCCTTTGAGTTATTGTTTGGGAGACAGCCCAGGGGTATCTTGGATATGTTAAAAGAAGGGTGGGAGCAGCAAGGTCCCAGGGAGCCAAATCTGGTACAATTTGTGTCCCAAATGTAAGAGAGGCTAGGAAAGATAGGGCCCATTGTGCAGCAACATGTAAAAGAGGCTCAGGAACGACAGAGAAAAAGTTATGATAAAAGTGCTGTTGTTCGATCTTTCAAGCCTGGGGACAAGGTTCTAGTCCTGGTTCCCACCCAGGAAAGCAAACTTTTCACCCATTGGCAGGGTCCATATGAAGTTCTAGAGGCTGTCGGTCCTGTCAGTTACAGAGTCCGCCAGTTAGGTAGGAGAAGAGAGGAGCAAATATATCATGTTAACCTCCTTAAACCTTGGCATGATGAGGAAACCTCTCCTCAGGTAGTGAGTACTGCCATTGAAAAGTCTGAAGTGCCCATAGAGCCAGCTTTGTCCATTCAGCAGAGACAACAGACTGAAGAAATGATTCGCCGGAACAGGGATGTCTTCTCTTCCATTCCTGGGTGCACTACCTTAATCGAACACCACATTGTCACTGAGCCAGGAGTCATTGTAAAGCAGAAGCCGTATCGCATTCCCGAAGCCAGACGGGTGGACGTGAGAAAGGAGGTCGAGAAGATGCTCCAGTTAGATGTGATTGAAGAGTCCACTAGTGAGTGGAATAGTCCCATTGTGCTTGTCCCGAAACCCAATGGGACAATTAGGTTCTGCAATGACTTTAGGCGCCTAAACAGTATGTTACAGTTTGATGCCTATCCGATGCCACGTGTGGATGAACTAGTGGAAAATCTTGCTGGTAGCAATTATTTGACAACCCTTGATCTAACAAAGGGTTATTGGCAAGTTCCCCTGACTTTCACGGCCCAGCCAAAGACTGCATTTTCCACCCCTGATGGTCTCTATCAATATAAAGTCCTACCCTTTGGGTTGCATAGGGCACCTGCCACCTTCCAAATAGAATTTAGGGGGAATGTACTTTAGTCCAGTGCAGTGAAGAATACTTTCTGTGTCGTGCAAGGTGCTGAAACCACTCAAAGTAGTCACCTGTGAAGAGAGTGCAGACATTGTTAGCTTGAGTCAAGTGATTCCCCTAATTAGACTTTTTGAAATGAAGCTAGAGAAATTGAAGGAGGAAATGAAACAAAGCAATTATGTTGGACTTGCAGATTAAGTACTTTATTCGCTTCGCCAGGATCCAAGAGTATCAACATCTTGAAATCGGATCATTACATTTTGGCAACTGTGCTTCAGCCTAGGCTTAAGAGCTATGTCTTTTCTTTCATTCTAACTGACCCAGATCTCAAGAGATGCAATGAGTTCCTGGTCAGCAAGCTGACAGCTCAAGTGGTACATGACACAATGACATCTCCTCCTTCAGTTTCTCTGGAAATTGCTGCTAGGATAAAACGTAGCTTTCCCAAGACATCAAGTGGTGATGCTGATGAGTCTGCACAACATTTTGACATTTTGTCTGGTCTAAAAGAATTGCCATAAAATGAACTACAAGTTCCATGAGGAAGGCCATTACTGGCAATTACATCAAAGTACACAGACTTCTGTGATGTGAGATTCTAGCAGGTATGAATTAGTATTGTTTGAGGATGATGTACACACTGATGAGGAAGAATATAATGACAGTGTATATTGCAGGTGCTGAGATCTAGCTGAGAGAAGGGAGCTAGTTGATGCTGGTATGCTTGGTAATATTTTGGGTATAATGGCATGTTGGCACTTTTATGTTTTTCCACAGTAAACTTTCACCCTTATTAGAGAGGTGTTTTAGTCTTTAAAAAGTTACAAGTTTTTTATCAACATTTTTGTTTCCCTGACTTAAAACAACTATGCACTTGAACATGAGGTAGAGGGATTAGCATCATCAAGATTGAGACTGGAGAGTGACAAGAACAGTGTGAGTGAAAAGGACACTTCTGTTTCTGTGTGAGCTATGGCACAGTAGAATGTCACTGGAGACTTTTAAGAACACTGACAGCCCTATTATTTGAATTTCTGTTTCAGCACTAAACACTGTCACCTCTCCTATTTCTGGGTGAGCTATGGCACAGTAGTTGCTTCTGATTAATTGATTGTGTGTTGTCAATTCCAGCTGACTGTAATTTAATCATAAGCATAGCCATGTTATACAGCACTGAACATTGAGGGGATCATGATACAAACAAATTACATACAATGACATTATTATTATTATTATTATTATTATTATTATTATTATAATCGTAGATATGCAATGCTCTACGGTGCTCCGCCATACCGTACAGTAGGGAAAATAGGACATACATAAAAAAAGGATATACAAGGTAGACATGAAAACAAAAGGTATGGAGAGCTTACATTACAGGTGGAAGATGGCACAGCTGAATCAAGAGGAGCAAATGTAGCTTAGAGTGGAGATTGGGACAGTTGTGAGGGTGCATCAGTGTGAATAGCATCATTAGGGATAAGGTAAGCTCTAAAAATGAGATGGGTTTTCAGAGAGCAACTAAAGATTTGAAGGCTGTAGGAAAGCCTGATTGGGCATGGTAGGAAATTCCATAAGTGGGGAGCAGCACTGGAGAAGTCTTGTAGGTAGGAATGAGAGGTGGTTACCAGAGACAAGACAACCCGCAGGTCTGATGTAGATCTAAGAGGGTGGGAGGAAGACTATTTTGATATGATATTTGAGATGTACCAAGGGTTGTTGTTGAGGGCTTTGTAGATAAGGGTGAGTAACTTGAATTGGAATCTGGAGGTCACAGAGAGCCAAGGTAGGGATTAACACAATGGTGCAGCAGATGTCAGGGGCGCACACAGGGGGGGTTTCTGTGTCTCCAGAAACCCCTCCCCTCAGCTAAAGAAATGCCCCTACATAGCGGCAATGTACTATATAGCAGCCGTGGCTCTGTCAAAGAAGTGTCTGCTGCGGTGCTGTATACAGCATCGCCGTGGACGCTTCTTTGACAGCGCCGCATCTGCTGTATAGTGCAGTGCCAGCTGTGGATGGGGAGTCAGGCCCATATATTCAGGAGTTAGGCGGATGGAAGTCAACTGCATATCAGTGATACGTGAGGCCCTTTCTTCTCTCTTGAACTTTTCTTATCCTCCTATTCATGGGTTGACACATGACTTTGTTGCTTGCTGCTCTTGGGTGCAGGGGCGCAAAATGATATCTCCAGATTTTCCCTCTAAAGTGGACCTGATTGGCTATTGATATCCCAAGATTTTGACGGTTTTTACCTTCATCTGTGCTGCCCACCCTCTTCTTATTTTAGTTCTTCTTCTAATTCATTTTAATTTCCTCCTTATCTACCCTAATTTTTCTTCTTCTACTGGGAGTGGGTCTCGTTTGTCTCGATGTGCAGTGGCTTCCGTGTACAATGGCCTATGGAATTGCTATGTTGGTGTTTTAACGGTATAGTTTTTATTACATTACATTGCATTGAAATCTGCTGAAGATCTGGGTCCTAGGTCACTCGTTTGTGCATTTGGGTGCTTTGTACCGAACAGCTGGTAATACAGCTTCGTTCTCCTCCCCTACTCTCCGGAAAAAGAGCTGAGAGTGGGGTTCACCATATTCTGGTTATACATCTGGGTGGAAATAATTTTGGCAATGCTAAATCTATTGAGTTGCGCCTAGCAATAGTGTCCGACCTTACATGGGTGCATGCCTCCTGGCCTGAGCTGTTCCTCTGCTGGTCCAACATAGTTCCCCGGCTAGTGTGGAGATCTGTTCCAGATGGAAGAATGGCAGGCCTCTATAGACATGATGGGTGGCACCTAACAAATGAAGGGTTAGGTATATTTATAGCGGAGATTTAAAAGGCATTAGGAGAGTTCGCTAAGAGGTAGTATAGTGGCAGGCCTAGGTTCTGGAGGGAACCTGGTGTGGCAGGTGAACACTGTATGGTATAACCAAAGTGGGTAAGCAAACATTTATGGTAGTCAGGTGTTTGGAACCCGTGTCCTTCAAAGAATCAGCTTAGGTTCAGTACAAGTTCAGCTCATCTGGGCTGAATTGCGTGCATTACGAATAGCCCAGAGGTTTGTGGGTTCTGGATTGCAATGGGACAGCTGTCCCATTAGGTTTAACAAGCAGTGTGTGTTTTTGAAGAACAAGGTCGAATACAGTGTTCTCCCGCCGGCATACCAGCTACAGTTTTATTAAAATAAATAAGAGCTATTTGCCAACAAGTCGGTGTGGTGTCTTTTATTATATTTGCTTAAGATTTAAGGTTAAGACTAAGGTCTATTGATTATGTTATCAACCATAAGCATTTTATTAGAACTGAGTGATGAATTAAGCCCAAGGGAAACTAAAATCTGTGGTTTGGGGTACATAACCATTCTGGATTACTAAGGGTTAACAAAATGAGTAGGCGTGGTATTGTGCACACAAGTGTCATGAAGGGGCAGAGACAGGGATCAGTTTAAGAGGAGTGGGGTGGAGTTAGCTCACTCTCTTAGCACAGGACAGCAATCCCTCCTTCCCATTCCCGAGTCCTGGTGCAAGTGTTCGCTACCTGATCAAAGTTCAGTACAAATGGCCATAAGAATCATGGGCCAGTTCTGTCAGTAGAGTGTGATGCAGGGACTTGTGGATGAAGTCCGTGGTAGTTACAGGCTGTGGTTCAGCTCTGGATGTGCCTGGCATCACATGTCGATGAGTCTTGCTATGATATGGATGTTAAAGGCCGTGGTATGTACGGGCTGTGATTAAGCTCTGGATGTACCTGGCTCCACATGTCGATGGGCCTTGGTAAGGAACGGATGTCGAAGGCCGTGTTAGGTACAGGCTCTGGTTCAGCTCTTGATGTACCTGGCACCACATGTCAATGGGCCTTAGTAGGGTACGGGTGTTGTGGTTCAACCCCGGAGGTAACAGGAGATGTTTGGTGTGTGAAAACGGCATGGTCTGCCATACTGAGGGTGGTGCAGCCTTTATTGTGGCAGGTGAACACTGTACTGTATAACCAAAGTGGGTAAGCACACATTTATGGTAGTCAGGTGTTTGAAACCCTTGCCCTTTGAAGAATCGGCTAAGGTTTGGTGCATGTACAGCTCATCTGGGCTGACTTGCATTATGATTAGCTCAGAGGGGTGCGGGTTCCCTTTTGCCTGGGGACAACTGTTCCATTAAGTTTAACAAACAGTGTGCGTTTTGGATGAACAAGGTCAAAAACAGTGTTCTGCCTCTACCATACCAGCTACGGTTTTATTTAAATAAATAATAGTTATTTTCCAACAAGTCAGTGTTGTGTCTTTTATTATATTTAGTTAAGATTTAAGGTTAAGACTAAGATCTGCTGGTTATTTATCAACAATAAGCATTTTACAGACACTGAACTTGCTTCATGTTCTGGTTCTTTAGGAGCCTTTCTCTCTTGTGCTGCATTGACAATTTTATGGTTTTCTTATAGTTTGGTGTAGCTATATCCGTGGCACTTTTCTTTGATATCACACACACTGCTGTATCAGAGCCAGGGCTCTTGTTCACCATGTACACAGAAGTGGCAGCAGGTGCAGCTACCAAAGCAGCTGTAGAGTTAATAGAGGAACACAAATATCAACAGTTTTGGACTGATTTGCAATTGACAACATAAGGGGGTGAATGTATCTGGCTGCAGTTTCTGGTGGGTTTGAAAAGTGGAGATGTTGCCTATAGCAACCATTCAGATTCTAGTTATCATTTTGTAGAATGTACTAAACAATTAATTGCTAGAATCTGATTGGTTGCTATAAGCAAAATAACCACTTTCAAATCCACCGGAAGCTCGCAGTTTGAAACATTCACCTCAAGGAGTTTTCCTGGTAGGCAGTTGGTCTCTGTGATGTCATGGGGTCATCATGTTTGTTTTTCCTTCTAGTTTTTTTATGTCCCTAAGCAATACCTGTTTCCTCGTCCTTACTCCAACTCGAATAACAGCATATATTAAATAGCATTGGTCCTCTGTGTATAAAGCTACTATCTTCTGTTTTCTACCTTATCCTCGTTCTATCCCTCCATGTGTGACAGTCTCTGTTTCCCCTTGTTCTCTCAATTTGTGACAGCATCTCTCTTCTCACCCTCCCTTCCCTCTGCATGTGGCAGCCTCTCTCTTCCCACTCCCTCCTCCTGTGTGCGATAGCCTCTGCTCCCCTCACTCCCAACATCAGACATGCAAAATCAGGACAAAAAAAGCCCATCCAGTTCCATCCATTGTTGGATGAAACTCTGCTCACTTTCATGTAAATCTCACCTCTTTTGAGGTCCATGAATCGGGATAGTTGATTTTCCACACTCTCTCCATTTCTGCATATGATAGTCTGCGCCCTCACCTTTGCAAGTGACATCCTTTTACTCCCTTGTAAATCATACTCTCCTCATGCCTCATGTTTTAGTGACAGGTTATCCCCTTCTAACTCTTTAGTCCTTGTTGCGCTATAGTGTAGTACGCTGCAAATTTCGCAAATTTCTTTTTCCTTGTCCTACATAGTTTCATTACGCAAATGCATCCAACCACAAATGAGCCACACAGTGTTCAAATACATATGTTTGCTCATAAACAGTATTCCTTCTTTGATCCTGAAAGTACAGATAAAAGAAATCAGAGAGACAAAAATTACCTTATTTTTTTTAAATACAGAATAGCACCATGTATTTAAATGCATAGATATAAAGAAACATGTCTAATTATAGTTGTTTGATATTGTGGTATCTTTTCTTTATTAAAGGCTAGTCCCTGGCCTTCAAGTACAAATATAATTTTTGTGCCCAATATTGCTCTCCCAATACGTTCATTATATTGCCTGATTTGCAAATATGTAATTAAATCCTGTACAGAATAATAGTGTCTTTGGAGATTGCTATCACTAAGTAATACATTATGTTTATATTCTTCCATATCACTGATAAGTGATTAACCAATTATTACAGTGTCGCGAGCGCACAGCCTGTCCCAGATACAGCAATCTGAACAGCTGGTTGTGACTGGCGTCACGTTAGTCACTTAACAATGAATACACCTTTTCTGCGCCTCCCTGGTCTTCGTAAGTTCACAAAGAATCACGGAGAACACGTTAGATTAAATTTATTTTACCTGAAAAATGTTTACAAGACTTATTTGCAAAATTAATAACAAGACATGCAATGTGTTACACAAATGAGTTTCAAAAATAAAATTGGAAATAAAATCAAAGTTACTACTTACTACATCAGTTAAGACATAATATGTGAGGGAACACAATTAAGACAAATGACACATTTCAGTCTTGATAGACCTCTCATGATAATGCACAATTTGATGTCTAAAGCAGATGATTTTAAACCCTTTTTCCACATACCCCCCAACCACCTTTGGAGTTTAGCTGTCAATAAAGACAGATTGATATCCCAAATGTCACAGCCTTTTGAAGTGAGCTAGGGATGTCCTGAGATTGGAATGTTCACTGGGCCTTGAGTTCTCACCTTTGCTCTTTCTGATTGAGTAGCTAGATGGTTTACAACTTTGGGGCTTCAAACTCCTCCAAGACCCTTATCTATCCCTGGCCTGGTTAATTTCAAAACATTAATGACACTTACATAAGTTCAAACTCATGTCATCTAGCAAAGCACATGTTGAGTTTACATTACAAGATTACATACAATATACATTGTCATACATTAATTCAACAGAAAATAGCAATCACTCATTAGATATACTACATTATCATCACATACAGGAATAGAAAAAAACCAAAAACCGTTTAGTTTATTTCCTGTTTCATATATTGTGACAAAATGTTAGAGGGTTTTTTCTATAAATAAGGTTATATTTCTGCCAGTGTATATGCAGTTTTATTATTATTACTATTACTCATAGCCATCTCTTCCGATCTGTACATTGTTGAACATATTCATTGTTTGGATAAATTCTTTATGAGGCTTTCTATTTGTTCAGATGAAAGATCAACAGACAATGGTTAGAATTTTCTGTCTACTACTGCAGGGCCTCTTTTGTGTGGAGACTATTCAGTAATTCACTAAAATATTAAAAAGACACTACCATGAAAAAAAATATTTTGTCTGTACAATGGTTTAAGTTATTGGATCCAAATTTCTTTTCTTGCTTCTTTTCTTCCAACTATTATTATTATCTAGGTTTGTAAGTCCATATATACTGAAGGTGAGTATTTAAAATGTAAAACACAATGCGACTGATTCATGGTATGACACTTATGACTCCCTACATCTTGAGAGGTGGAATGGTGGAGAAAAGTGGCAGACTAATGTAGCTCAGGTACAAAAAAAGGGCGTGTTCATGCAGATGAAGGTGATTAAATTCCTGTGTTTACGGTAAGTACGCTTGTTTTCATGCGCATCTTTTACACCAGCTAAAAGGACGGTGTAAATGCTGTGATGATAGTGATGACTGACACAACATAGACTTTGAATTAAAAATTACATGTATGCTTGTCAGTAGCTATCACAGAACAACTGTATGCAACTAAGATATGCTATCTAAATGCATTGTATGTACTGTACACAAGTTATATTTATGTGAATAATGTAAAAAATATATAAAAAAAAGTATTTTAAGTTGAAAATAATATTTTTTAAAATTATTATACTGTTAGCAGTTGTTATTTTAATTTATAATAAAATAAAAGTTTTATGTGTTCTGATATGTTGTTTTATTGTACATAGGCACGTGTGTATACTGCAGTCTGTTATGTGTGTCTTCGTATTTCAAATTCCGTTTAGACAGTTCAGATTTACACCCATATTCAAATTTTAATGTTTATTGAGATACACTTGGATTCTTACACGGGCACAAGTTGCATGATCTTTTTAAATATGGAACTTATGTCCATGTTGCATTCGGCCATGAATCAGGCCCATGTATTGATAGTGTGCTGCAACATCTGCTAGGGTACCTCATGTAATGTGCTTAGATGCTCTGGCTCAGTAGCAAAGGGTCCCTGGATTTGTTTTCAAAAAAGTTGGCAAGTATGTAAATGCATATACCACAAAACATTTCCAAAGAAAATATCTGAGCACATTTATCTGTAACCATCCCATTTATTTAATCCATGTTACATTTGACCCACCAACCTTGAAATGTGAACGGTATGTATATAGCATTAAATGGCTGGTCTGGCAAAACTTACAGGTCTGCTTTGATCAATGCTCATCAGACAACTATCACTTAAGTTGGTGTCACACAAGAGCAACTGAACTTTATGATTTTTCTGCTTGAAAAATGCAGACTTCTAAAGTAGTGAATTGCACCCTTAATACCAAATTACAGTCAATCAGGAGCAGTCTTTCCACGTCACATGAGTGAGGTTCACATTCGATGATATTGCTTCACAATATTGAAGTGTGCTATACTGAGATTGCATTTCTTTGTGGCTGGAATGCGTCTCTACAGTAGTTCTCTTCAACCAGTGTGCCGCGGCACATCATTGTGCCACAAGATGTTGCTAAGTGTGCCGGAGCGCAATACATCGAAATGGAGAAAAAGTACAAGATTTATGGCGGTACATGCGTCATACTATGGTTAACTAGAAGACCTTGCCTTAAGAAAATAATTTCACCATTTGTTCTATATGTTTTCTTTGTAAAAAGTTTTAGTGAAATAAATAGTTTATAATTATTATTATTATGTTACGGGGTGACACTTGTGAATGTATCACGTATGTGTGACATTTCCACAAGCAGTAATTCCTGCTTTTTTTGTATATTTTTGCTTCTGCAGAATTTTGTGAAGGGCTTAGGTGTGCCGAGCGTGAGAAAAGTTTGGGGAGCACTGCTCTACAGGACCGATATATACCTTGAGCAATAAATATAAAGTAAATACAGTTTTCATGCATTTTATAACTGATTTGTCCCTATCTTTCATTAACTTGCTACTTTTTACTCTGATTTCAGGAAAAGTTATAGCTTTACTACTAACTCATCATTACCCTTCCTCTTGTCTCGTCCACCCTGTGCGGTCTTATCTTTAACATGCCTTTCCTATTGCTTCGTTTCTATGGCTGATCACACTGGAAAATCCTTTCCCTGCAACCCAGGTACTTACCAGATCCTGAGGGACGACTATGGGGAAAGTGTACTTCCCTCACTATGAGCTCCATTGGTCCAAACTTGACCTGGGTGAGTAGACCACAACAAATGCACACATATATCTTACCTTGTCCACAATTGGACCACCTACTGGTCATAAGGACTCCTCAGTATTGCTCTGCTCATCACTTCGGTCTTGGGAAGAAACCAAACAGATTACTGAAGGGAAGGAATACCAGATGGAAGAAGATGGGGTGTCCGAGACAACGGTCAGAAGTAGAGGCACTTCACTTTACATCGATGGGCGACACTTCAGTTTGTTCTGAGCCTGGGCTTGGTACTACGAATACTTAGGAAAGAGAGGTCCCCTCCCGAATATCCTACTCACCCACCAAGAAAGAGAGACAAAATCGAAAGATAGCACTCCACGGGTAATTGTCTCCTCAACTTGATGGCCGTTGGCAACTCTGCAAATTGACACCTATTAACAGGGGCAAAACAAATACAACCACCACACAGAGCTATCTACCATCTAAGATGTTATTCCCACACTAGCGATATCTACAGTAACAACAAAGCAGTGTACTGATAATAACAACCAACTATGTGATTAGACGCTGCACAATTACAACACTACTTCCACTAGGTGTGGTGCAATACCCTAGCTCACACACACCATTTCACAGGCACAAATCACAATCTACAGACATGGAAATGGAAATCAAAACCCTACTTTTAATGGGGGCTTAACCTTGAAATCCTGGAAGGGAAAATACTAAAAACAGATTACAACATATAGTAACAATGCAATATTATACAGCAGGATGAACCACAAAATGGCTTCCTAAATATACCTCCGTTGGAACAGACTGGGCACAGTCGCACACATTGGGGTACCACCTAACTGGTACCAGGCCCTTGCCAATAGAACCTCCACAGGCTTGGTATATGAATTTACACTGGTGCCACATGCTGATTTTGTTAATTAAACTGCACCATGGGCAATTCTCATCTTTATATTAATGTGAAAAACAATTTCTAACACAACTAATTGCAAAGGGCCATGTGTCCACTGTTACCACAAGGGCCTAGCACCCTTAAAAATGACCAGGACCTTTTGTCCAAGTGAGAGAAAGAAAATAAAAACTATTGCACAGGCATGGGCCTGGAAGAAGGTCCCCTAAAAAGGGCCTTGACTTTAACAGCTCTCATCAGCAGCAGCTGGGAATCGGGATAGCTCTCTTGCCACTCCCCTGCTTTTTTTCAGTGCTTTTGCTCTTCTGCTTTTTCTCAGTGTATTTAGGTCTCTGGCTTTATTCCACTGCTCTCCAACCCTGTGTTGCCTATCGCTGGCTTCATCCTTCTTTTTTTGTCTCTGCCAGCTTCTTTCTTCTGCCGGCTGGAGCTGCGTCGCTCGGGGCAGCCACATAATACCGGTACATAGGGATGATGCGGCAAGCCCCGACTGGCTTGTCGCGACGCCAAAAATTCTAAAGCCCGGTGGTGAGCCCTGATTGGCTCACTATTCCGGCCACTGATTTACTTTCCTATGGATCTTTTCTATCTTTCATTGGGAAAACACCTCCACATACTCCAGGGAACTATATCAAAGCAGCAGAGCCCCAATTCAAGCCATAAGATATGTAGCCACACCAGGTCAGATTCTATGTGCAAAATTAGACTGATGAACTTAACATGGCCAAAATCATTTCCCCCAAGACTGATCACTAAGAAATGGGGCAGCCCCCATCTAGCAATCTCACTTGACAGCAGCAATCTAAGACCAGCTCAGCACAAACCCTGCTGACCCAACCAGGAAACCACCACAGGCCCAGGAAAGGATGAAGTGTCTGCTGCTGTAAAGAAACCCAGTGCACAAAGCATAGGCCAACCACCCAGATCTGCAAGGGAGTCTGAAGATTTGTAAGGCATGATTAAAATCCCAGCATCAATCAATAAAGAGGTTTCAGATGGAAGAGCATAACAAATTAGATAGCATCTGAATCTAACAAAGGACCCCAGCTGCCATAGTGGCCAGAGTATAGCAGCAATACCAAAGCAGAGAGTGGCAGGAGACAGACCCAGAAATGAACAGCAAAGAAACATGCATGGAAAAGGAAAACATAAGGAGAAAACATTTGGTAAAATCCAATCGCACCCTTGCATCCAAAAGAAACAAGCAACCAAAGCCCCGTGTCACCTGAAGGCAGAAAGAGCAGAAGATAGCACAGAAGTTCAGATAGCAGAGAATGCCTCACATACGAAAGTATACGACTTCCAACTACACAACTGCTGGATGCATTATACTGACAGGCCATCTACAGCTACAGACATGGCTGACTTTATCCAAAAATAATGCATTCCAAACAGCCTGCTATTTACACCCATTAATGTCCTTTTAAACACAATCATATACTGGTATTTTGTGAGGGGTGACCCATCACAATCTACCAACCACGCTTCCACTGTATGAGGATGAATACGAGTAAATTCAGTAACAACTTTAACCGGGCAAACTGAACAATACCTTACGGGAACAAAGTAACCCACCGCCCCTGGCCCTGGCCTGGTCAATTTTGGACTTTCATACTTTGCATATCACTGAGAAAGCAGAAATAATTACGTACTTAGCTAACATAGGATGGAGCCAAACTAAAAGAGGCAATCAATTTGCTCACCCAGAAGGCACCAAAAAATATTTCAACACGGCGCTAAATAATGAACATTCAAAAGTGTCTTGAGCCACCCTTTTGACTGTCCAGCATGGTCCTGGACACAGTGTTGCTAATGGGCCTCTTCTGATCCCGCAGGACAGGGCTCTCCCACGACCAGCTCCTCAAGGCTTTGCTAAAACTCAGAGACACATCCTCTTGCCCGTTTAGCAAAGCTTAGCCCAAATAAAAGAAAGCATGCACTGGTACAAACCTATTCCTTTACCGAATCCAGAATCCCAAAACTTAACCCACTCACGCCAAGTCGACCAATACTATCTCAGGGCGGCAAGCAACAGCTCCACCAAACCTTCTATGCAGGCTTGAAAATCTGCCAGACATAAGTAAGACAAGGAGAACCAATGAGGGCGGGCTTCAGGCGCAAAGACCCCTAACCGTATCCTCGGACGAGGTTGCAGAGGTCAATACGGAAGGGTCCATTGCTCATTTTAATCTTGTTTACGGAGGTATCAGGATCAGGAATTTCCAAAGGAGAAGCTCACTGGCAAGAAGATGTTGATGTTTTAAAGCGTTGGTGCCTTTATAGGAGATATTCACACAGATTTACTATCCTCTAGTAAGTGAACTGTATGAGACCAGGACTGAGAAGCCCTGAAGCTGACCTATACATATACATATTTTATGAACTTGTGATTTATTGTCCCTTTAATGTATTGATTAGCTTTTGTCAGTTCATCTATTTTTTGTTTTATATTTAAATGTGTCTGGATTGTGATCTCTCTTGTTTAAACAAACTCCGCTGTATAGCCACAGAACAATATCTTACTCTAATTATATCAAGAGTAGTTCATCTGCTATCCCTTTGTCTGTATGTTTACTTGTGAAAAGGTAAACAAAGAAAAGGAGCAATCAGACAGGTCCTGGAACTCCTGAGAAGGTCATTTTTGCCCTTAAAATAGAGCTCCAGAGAACAGCCATAGGCATTCACTACCCAGTGATAGATGAAGTCAGGCTGGCGTTGAGATCTAGATTCCTGCCCCTGACAGGAAAGGGACAATAGGTCCCTGGAGTACTGCCTTTGCCCTGATCTACCTTTCCAGGTCTTGGGGAGCTATGTGTCCACCAAAAGTGGATTGACAGTGACTCAGGACCACTGCCTTACTGGTAGACTCAAAGGATAGAAGGAGAGAAGCTTGGATGAATAAATATTTGTTGCAGGCTATTATTTAAATATGTTTATTTCTGTTTGGTGCTACTATTTTATTAAATAAACCTGTTTATTTTATTTCGGGTATTTGCCAGAGTGATTTTGAACCTTGGATAGGTACCGGGTAGGACAGCTGTGTGGCACAGAGTGTTACACTAAGCCTGGTATCATCACAGTACACCTCCCTCAGTTAAACTTCTAACCCCAGAGGACTAGCTATTTTTTAATGACACAGCCTCAGCTTTTAATTTCATTCATGCTTATTTCATCCCTCAATTCTTATTGCCTCTGTAAATATATGTCTTTATTGGGCAAGCGTAGCCAAAAAAAGTCCCGACCTATTATTAAAAGTATTTCTGTACACACATATTTTTTCAAAAGCTGTAAACAGTATTTTCATTCATTTAACAGAGGCATCCAGTTCAGACAACATGCCTTTTGCTGTAATTTAGCTTTTTGTATTTTGTGAATCATTGTGCATACTTGGGTCAAGCACAGTGCATTGATTAGGGTGGTGCAAACATTTTTCATTTAAGCATACCAACTAATCAGATAATAATTTTTAATTTGTAATTTGCACAAGAGAGATAACAACTAATTGTTTATTGGCTTCTGTGGATCAGTGCCAATTTTTTACCCAAGAGCAAAATTAGTATATGTGCCCTCTATGCCTTCCATCAAAATATGCTAGATACATACTGTATAAGTAACACATACATATATACTGTTTGGCAAATACCTGCTCTGATAAGTCTACAAATCACATTGCCCTGCATAACAGAGTGAGTGCAAATACTTGCACAGTTCTCGAAATGGCAGTGCTGCAGTTTGGTTTTAATTTCTATTTGTTAATCAGTATGTACTCACCAGACTCCAGCACTTGCCCATGTAGGGCAGTGATTTGGTAAAAAAAGTTGTTGAGTAAAACATATGAACCAAATGGCAGCTGAGGAATTATAGAGACTTCTGCTGTGTTGCTAATTGGATATATAGCTGAAAACTATCCATTTAATGCATGTTACTTTTTTATTTTACTTCCCAGGATACTCCTCTGCTATACTGTGTGACCAATAAAAGGCACAGAGGGCAGGGTTCTGAGCACTTGGTTGAAATCTTGGCATATAGCATCTTTTCTGCTTAAGAGCTGAAGTTACATGATTTTCTCAGCTGCTTTTAACGCGTGTCATGGATCGAAGGGATATTTTCAAAGCCAAAAGGTGCAAGAGGCTGTTATTACCAAAATGGTTTTGATGTAAACAAGAGTGCATTGATAAGCGCCCTCAGAAATACGAAGCAGACTCTTTGAGAGCTGGCAACCATGAGTAGGAAGAGAGGCCTCGTTAAATGCTACTTTCTGAAGTGGGGTTAATTGGAAGCTGTCAAGAAACAGCCAGTTACTGACATGAACTGAACAGTAGTACAGTATGTGCAGAAAAGATTCAGAGCTTCATGCCTGGCTTATTTTATAGAAAATAGACTGTATTCTAAGAAAAGATAACAATTGATCGGTGTATTTGGCTCAGATTTTTGGTTATGACCCCTCTGGCAGGGAACTGGTTACTTTAAAGTATACATTTACTAGTGCTGGCTCTAGCAAAATGACAACTTTTGTTTTACAGATAGAACCTACAAATTGTTTCTACATACTCTGTAGCTTGTGGGATCTACACAGTCCCTAATCTCATAAAGTCTACTACCCACAGGGCGAGTTGTTAGTCTTTAACTGCAATGAATTTTGGTTTGGTCAGGAACAGTAAGATATCGCAATAGGAAAGCCAAGAGTAATATTTGAGTGTATTCCTGAATGGGTTATTTAATTTGCTGTCCGTTACTGCATAATCTGAGTTGATTACAATGTAAAAGGGGCAATGTCAGCAAAGAATGTGACATAATACAAGCATTGAAATTTCTCTTCTCTCAGTTTGACCTACCACAATCATTAAAGTGTTTCTTCATAAATAATTCATACCCTCCTACCTACAGTGTTTCTTATAAGTCCTCCCAGGGCCTGATCAACCACTAGGCTGATCAGGCTGCAGCCTGGGGCGCTGGGTTCCGGGGGGCGCGACTCTGCGGGTATTTTTTTTTCTTTCATTCATTTTTTTCGGGGTGGGGAGGGGGGATTCACCACGGGGAGGGGGTGGGGGTGGAGGCCTCGATGATCCAAAGCATTGGTGGTCAGTGGTTAGCAACAGGCAGCCAATCGCTAGGCTGCCTGTTGCTGTGCAGCAGACAGGAAGCAGGACGTCTTCACTGCATATTTATAGGGAGGGGGGAACTGCCCTGCATATCTATAGGGGGGGGGAACTGCCCTGCATATCTATAGGGAGGGAGGGGGGAACTGCCCTGCTTATCTATAAGGAGGGGGGGAACTGCCCTGCATATCTATAGGGAGGGGGGTTGCCCTTCATATCTATAGGGAGGTGGGGGAATTGCCCTGCATATCTATAGGGATGGAGGGGGGAACTGCCCTGCATATCTATAGGGAGGCAGGGGGAACTGCCCTGCATATCTATAGGGAGGGAGAGGGGGGGGACTGCCCTGCATATCTATAGGGAGGGAGAAGGGGGGGGACTGCCCTGCATATCTATAGGGAGGGAGAGGGAACTGCCCTGCATATCTATAGGGAGGGGGAACTGCCCTGCATATCTATAGGGAGGGGGGACTGCCCTGCATATCTATAGGGAAGGAGGGAGAACTGCCCTGCATATCTATAGGGAGGGAGAGAGGGGGGGAACTGCCCTGCATATCTATAGGGAGGGAGAGGGGGGGGGCTGCCCTGTATATCTATAGGGAGGGAGGGGGAACTGCCCTCATATCTATAGGGAGGGAGAGGGGGGGGAACTGCCCTGCATATCTATAGGGAGGGAGAGGGGGGGACTGCCCTGCATATCTATAGGGAGGGAGAGGGAACTGCCCTGCATATCTATAGGGAGGGAGGGGGAACTGCCCTGCATATCTATAGGGAGGGAGAGGGGGGGACTGCCCTGCATATCTATAGGGAGGGAGAGGGGGGGGCTGTCCTGCATATCTATAGGAAGGGAGAGTGGGGGGACTGCCCTGCATATCTATAGGGAGGGGGAGGGGGGACTGTCATACAAATATATAGGGTGGGAGAGAGGTTGATATGTGTGAAGGAGGGCTGATATATGTGACTGGGAGAGTTTTGATGTGACGGGGGGGATAGCTACAGAGTGGAGGTAAGGAAAATAGCTGCAGGGGGGATGGATGCAGGGGGGGTTAAAGAAAATGGCTGCAGCAGGGGTTAAGGAAAATGGCTGCAGGGGGTATTTAAAAAATAGAATAGCCTTGGGGGGCATAATCTCATGATTGTGTGGCGGTTACATGGATGCTCTTTGTGGTCTCAGAAATCACTAGAATAGTAAATATTAGTGAGATGGGGTTGGTAGAGGTTTGTATTTGATTGACCACAAATATTCATATATTGCTTATATATGCCTGTACAATGGGGTACTTTTAGCTGGCCATAATGGAGTGTTTTGTTTAACTAAAGGGCCTAATCATTCAGGGTTTGTTAACATTTTGCAGTAATACATTTTTGCATTTTCAAAACAGGACGCCAACTTTCCAGAAGCTAGCGAGAGGATAACAAAGTTGCAAGAGAGAAGAGCAAGAACACAAGAACAGGTAAGAGACAATGGTACAATCTGTCTAAATTTGAAAGCTGGAGAATACACCTGAACATTCATATTCAGGAGTATTACTATACACCTATATATTCAGTGGGTGGGGGGGTGGGGGTGCGCTGCGGCCGTATTAGCCTAGGGCGGCCAGAACCCTTAATCAGGCCCTGAGTCCTCCCATTCATTTACATGCCAATAGATCTGTATGTAGGTACACATGCATTGCTCCCTATAACAACTCTATGTGGCACATCTATAAAAAGGCAATAAATACTTATTTTCATTCAAAACAGGAGTTTTCTTTGGTAATAGTGCTTATTTTTGCTTTGCCCAATACATGAAAAGGATTACCAGTAAGTTTCACCTGCAAAGGCTGCCATTCCTTAGCATGGAGAATCCTCTTTCAATATTTCAGTATGCTATAACAGAACAAAATCATTATTCTTTATTCTTTGAAGAAAGCATTATTTATTGCATGAACTCCAGACCAGTACTGCCAGGGCATCTGAGTATTGTTCAACTGTCTTGGCATTTTTTTGTTGTTATTTTGTGGTATAAGTGATATTTTTAAATCAGATTTATTGTGACAATCTGGGACATTGTTACATATGTGCCCATTTATGTCTCATGTTATTTGATATAGCTGCTCTAATATCTGTTATTATGATAAAACATGTGAGCCAGACATTAAGCTTTGCAGCCCTTATGACCGCACATGAGCCGATTGGTCAGGCGTTTCTTATTTTTACCTGCCCTCCCCCAAATGGTGTATGCTGCCAAATAACCTCTGGAGTAGTGGCTTCCATTTATTGGGCAATATTATAATTCAGGGTGGTGAGCCCTCCGCATCTCTATTAGTATGCTGCTTCTTAAAGTTATAAAATATTATCAAGTACTATTTAGAAGTGCAAAAACGAAATTCTGACTCTGATAATTAAAAATAAATTTGTGGGGATGTGACCTATCCACCATCTTGAACAGACGCTGAGCTTGAAGCTTGGTGACCCAGGACCCCTATATTCCATCTTTTGGGGCCTGTTATCCACCTACACCCACCCAGAAGGCTGCCTAACTGCCTCAGGCACTTCTAGAACCATCAGTTGCTGTGATTGGGATTGTTATTGAGGCTCCCTGCATGGAGAACCTTTGCCACCCAGCTTAAATGCGACCCGCACTCTATCCTGCCTACCTGAGCTCCTTACTCGGGTCCTGTGGCCTTCTGTCCTACTCTGGGTGCCTCTCCGCCTACTGCACAGCTCTATCTGGCATTAACAAGATACAAGATACCTAGAGCCCATCTCCAGGTACTCCTCTGATGAGCCCTTAGAGCCATCCTATGCATGGTGTACTACTGTTGGATAATTGGACCTCTCTCCTATCTTTATCATCAAAGGAGGGTTGAAGGTACCTGCCCAAAACTATACTTTAATTATACCACTGTTCACTATCACTGCTACGCCTGCTAACTCCCATATACCTCATCTCGGGCCAGATTACCTGCGATCCCTAGACTGCTGATTTACTTTTTTCTAACTAATTTCTGCTATGGGACCCAAAAAGAATAAGACCGTCACTCCAGTCTCAGTGGTCCAGTTCTTTAAATCCTCTATCAACGCCTTCTGGTGACTTACTTTCTCAGCTGATCCCGATGACCCGCTTACTTTCAAAACGATGCAACTTATGTTGGACTCGTTCAAGGCTGATTTGGTGTCTGATATGCGTTCTCTATACACAAAATTAATGCACAGCTCGTGAAACTTGATGGGCGGACATCACATATTGAAGACAAGAAGGAAGATTTGGTGGCATCACATAATGATCTAATAACTTGGTATGAACGGCTGGATGCTCCAGTCCTCTCCTTGTCTGACAAGCTAGAACCGTTCCAGTTGGAAAAACCTTAAAATACACGTTATTCCTGTATCAGTCTCGGATACTGAGCTGCCACATTTTCTTAAATATCTTTTTCATAAACTCCTTCCAGAAGCTACAGACCAAGACTTGCTATTAGATCGCATAAACAAACTCCCAAATCCAAGGTCTGGCCTGGATACCCTTATAATGATACCCTTTGGTGATACCCTTAATGTGGTTGCATTTCAACCACATTAAGGAAAAAGATTCTGCAAGCTGCCAGATCTACAGGCACCACTGGGATTTTCCAGAACCTCCAGCTCTTTCCTGACTTTTCTCCAGCCCCTGTTGCCAAACAGTGGTCCTTTCAAACCATTACAAGAGTCCTATGTGAGCAGAAGATTAATTATCGGTGGATTTTTCCGCTAAAACTGATCATCCAATGTAACAACTCCACACACATCATTGCCACTGTGGATGCTGGAGTACAGCTTTACAAATCTTGGGATATCAAACTGCCCTTCGCCGACCCAGCACCATGGGTACTACTTTGCCAGGAATGGTCATGTGCAACTGGATTTTGCGTGGTAGCTTCTACACATCTTCTTTTCTCAGGTTTGGGCCCGTGAATATACTTGGCCATCCTCTATTGCTCCTCTAGACTTGGCCCCGAGACCACTCTTTGTGATATTCTACCAGGCCGGTATTCTCTCTGCAGAACCTAAAGTGGGTCCTGGATCAGTAAGCGGGACTGTGTCCAAGAGACATTTTTCTATGTGGTTAATACACTGTTTCCTTTATATGTCTTACCACATCCTGTATGGTCAAGTTGTGTTTGACCTTTCACTAAGTTCTTATTATGTCCTTTATTGGGTCTCTAGGAATATAACATTATTCATACGGATGTATTGTTTTGTTTTAATACTGTTTACTTACGGGTCATGTCCCCTAAGTTACTGATTTTGCTGGTTACTTCCTCCTCTGGCAACAACATTAACCCCTGGACGGGGGTTGTTTGTGTTTCATTTTCCTCTCTCCCCCTACCCATCCTCTCCCTCAACATGCCCTAACCCCCCCCCACCAGGTATGTGCAAGAATCATATGGCTCCTCCTTCCCTTTAAGATCTTGAAGACAATAAGTTTGTTTCTACCTTATCTACACTCTCCTGTGCAGCCATGGCTCCAACCCACTTGCCAAGATGGTTAAGTTTTTCTCACTGAACGATCAGGGACTGAACTTTCCCAAGAAATGCCATTAAGCACTCTCTTTTTTGTATCAGCAGAGGGCGGACATTGTGGCTCTATAGGAGACTCATTTTTTGGCTAAAGCTCCTCCTGTCTTCAGAGACCATAGGTTCCCGACCTACTACACTGACAATGTCCCATTTAAGAACAATGGAATAGCCATTCTATTTAGTCCCAGAGCTATTTTACATTTAGCTCCAGTGTTTGAAGATAAGAATGGCTGTTATTTGGTCGTATTAGGGTCCTTAGATGTCCATTGGTTGACATTGAATCTCTGCATGCCCTAAATTTCAACAGGTCCTTTTTCTTAAGGCTGCCCTTCGATATATTGACTCTCAAAAACAAGGTACTTTGATTATCATGGGCAATTTTACTTTAGTTGCAGACCCGAAACAAGATAGATCTTCAACTTCTTCCCCCGGGCAGGGGATAATGTGACGGGTCCCTCTGCAGCATTTTCTTGTCGGTTGGCGGAGAATGGTCTCTATGATGTCCGGAGGGTACAGATCCCGTTGAAACATGATTACACATATCACTCCACGGTGCATAATTCCTATTTTTTCATAGACCTGATCCTGATGGATAAGTGGTCACTACAGAATACTCAATCAGCTGCTATCCTCCCAATATCATGGTCTGATCATGCTCCAGTAGTTTGAACATGGCAGTTCCTTAGACAAATAATCCCTCTGGGCTCCAGACATCTCTCCTTGTATCTTCTTACTCTGTTAGAGGCCAAACTCGCACTGAAGGAAATGCTAGATATATTTATTGCCTTTAATTCCCTGGAGGATACCTCAGTCTTTCTTTATTGGTGCATGTTTAAAGCCACAATGTGGGGTAACACCATCCAAATTAGTGTGCAAATTAAGCCGGCTTCTCTCCACCAGATTAAGTTGTAAATGGAGTTGTTCTCCCCAGAGTCTTGCAATAAAACATAGTTTTTGAGGGAACTGCGTTTTCCAGTGCTAGAAAAAGAATCTAATCTGGTTCTTAACGTCCCATGGACACAGAATGAGATCATGTCGTGATTAAATCGCTGAATAAAGATAAAGCACGGAGTCATGATCGGTTCATTAATCTTTTCTATTTTACATTCCAAAAAAAAGAAAGGGAATCTATTCCAACGACAATAATTCCTCAAATTGAACAGATAAAAACAAGCAAAATTACTTAACTCCATTCTGTGCTGAAGGTTCTTCTGAATTACTCCACAATGTTCTGTTGTTTGTAACCGGTCCTGAGCTCTCATCACCCATGCTTCACGATACATTGCATGACTATTATAAACTGCCTACTTACAAAATGGAAGCCTTACCCAATAACATTTATGTACTTGTTTTGCACACTCCCATTCCTGCTCCCCAAACTATATATCGACAAACTACGTTCTCTAATCATTACATATGTATGGCAGGGTAAACCACCCAAATTCGCTCACTGTGTCATGACTCAGCCAAAGAGCGGGAGGGCTGGCCTTCCCTGACCTGGTTAAGTATCAAGAGCAGCCACGCTCACTCAACTGCGTAATTGGTCTTTACCAGCTCAGTCCAAACCTTAGATGGCGCTTGAAAGAAATCGTAACCATGGCTTCCCGTTGGCCAATTTTTATCTGTCCCTAAACCTTGGTGCCCTGTATACTCTGACCTCCCTAGACTCACGAAAGATGCCCTGGGGGTCTGGGACAAGACTGAAAAATACAGATTACCTGACCCTCCCTACATCCAATCTTTCCTTACTCAACTGGCTAAAACTGATCCCCGACCTCAACCTCTCCCCACTATTAAGACACTATACTCAGAACAGATCATGCTGTCTTTTACTCAGCTACAAGACCATTTTCATATTTCAAATAATGATTATTTAAAGCATCTACAGCTGACACTGGCTCTTCTCTCTCAACATCACCCATTAACCTTTGCAACACCTTCTCCCCTTCTTCTAGCCAGACTGACAACTGGGCCCAATAGAGCTGCCATCTCCTTTATATACATAGTTTATACGTACCTCATGGCAGGAAGGAGCCTTCGAAGACCCCCTATCAGCTCTTTTGGGAGCAGGACATTGGGCAGGAGCTAGACGCATTCCAATGGGATGATATTTTCTAGACCATCCACCACATGTTGCGGTGTCTGAACCACACGGAGATTATGTTTAAACTGTTCCATAAGCTCTACATTATAAATTGCATAAGGTTTGGCTCACTCAAACTAAGTACTGATGGTGTAATTGTGAGGTGATGGGTGACATATTTCATATATTTTGGGAGTGCCCCGTGGTTCATCCTCTGTGGACCGCAGTATTTTCATTGATAACAACTGTTACTAAGAAGGATATAACTTCTATCCCGGTTACAGCTCTCCTGCATATTTTCCCCACTCAAATTTCCTTGGGAGACCTCTACATTATAGGTCATATACTAATTGCTGCTAGGGCAATGATTGCCCAGGCATGGAAAACACCATCTCTCCTCCCCCCACTCTAAGGTCATCTCCAAGGTCCAGTTGAGTTACGAAATTGAAACCCTAGTGGTTTCATACTTGTCCTCAGCCTGTTCTACACATAGGAAATGGTTTACCTGACTTGAATATTACTCTACCCATTACTCCCAGGCCTTGCTTGGAGTTCTCTCACAGTAAAGTCATGAGTTCTTGTCTTATGCTGTAGACATTTTACCTACAAATGTTGTTTTGTTTCTTTCTACAATAATGCCTGTTTTGTTTTGTGTATACCATACTTCCTTCTCCTCCCATTTACACTTCCCCCTACCCTTAACCTTTTTTCCTTTTTGCTTTCTGTAACCCCAATTAAAAAAAAAAAAAAAAAAGCTGCTAAAATAACTATTGTTAATAAATCAATATATGAACAGATTTGCAATAAAAACATTAATGTACAATACATAATATTCAGTCCCAATGGAATAAATTATTCAAATCATATAAAATGGTGCATTTAAAAAAGAAGTACAGGTCCGGAAATATAAAACTGTCAATGTTTAAAATACCCTAAGGTGATTGTAGGTCTTTTGAAGAGATATTGCCATGGAGCATTAGCACAGGCAAGTAGTACAGCATGCGTAAATCTCTTTCCCTATTAACATTATCTAACTAAAATCTTACCCTGTCATGTCCATTTGATTCAGCTTGCTTGTAGAATTCTTCCAGTGCTTGCTTCAGCGTACAGATGCATGTGTTTGCAGTTACAGTGAACCACACTGTGGAAAGCACAGGTCTGTGTAAAGTATCTGTCACTCACCGGACTGTGAGTGCTTCTTCCCGGACATTTAGGAACCGTGGCCGTCCTCCATCCTGAGGGACTGCGCATGCGCAGCCCTTTCTAATCCTTCAGTGTATGTTCCTTTAACTTAATTGGCAGATCAGGCAACACTCCCTATATTAAGCACCTGTGGTCAACACCACGTTGCCTGATCTTGGAGTCTCATTCCCCATGAGTCTCTGAAGGTGTTTCCTCGTTTATTCAGCGCTGCTGATTCCTGTGGTTTCCAAACCACTTCTACCTCTGTGGTTTCCAAACCACTTCTACTACTGTGGTTACCATACCACTTCTACCCTTCTGTGTATCATCGTGACTGTGAGCTGATTGCTATCCGCTGCCTCCGTGCACTACAGTCTTCTAACCACTTCAACTCTACCATGTATTATTGGGACTGTTAGCTGATTCCTATTCGCTGCCTCCGTGCACTACAGTCTTCAATCCACATCCACTCACCTGTTCATCATCGTGACTGTTAGCTGATTCCTATCCGCTGCCTCCGTGCACTACAGTCTTCAACCTGCAACTCGTCTGTGTTTCATCGTGACTGTTAGCTGATTCCTATCCGCTGCCTCCGTGCACTACAGTCTTCAACCTGCAACTCGTCTGTGTTTCATCGTGACTGTTAGCTGATTCCTATCCGCTGCCTCCGTGCACTACAGTCTTCAACCTGCAACTCGTCTGTGTTTCATCGTGACTGTTTGGCTGATTCCTATCCGCTGCCTCTGTGCGCTTCAGTCTTCAGTTCATCTCAACTCTCCCGTGTTTCCTCGAGACTGCTGCCACTATTGCTATCCGCTACTCACCGTGATCAACAGTTCCAGTTCAACTCTGCTCTCCCGTGTGCCATCGTTACTGCACCTGCTGGTTGCTATTGGCTACCTCCGTGTGTCCGCAGAGACCTGCTGCTGCTACTCCTCAGCTCTACTCATCCATCTACTGCTGATCCGCTCTCCACGCTTTCCTGTGTTCCCGCTGGTCTCTACCCGCCTGTTAGCATTGGATTCGTGTTTCTCTACTTTCCCCTCTGCTAGACCATCGCCATTCTCCAGGGTCCTCCAGGAGTCCAGTTCCACACTCTACTGATTCCTGTATATTTGTTTCCCTGCTGGTCTACCTACCTGTGCGCTGCACTTACTAGACCACCGCTTCACCCATCCAGGGACTTTGTATCCTGCCGGCCTCCGGCCGTTCAGGTATCTCTGCACTCCTGTCTGACTGCCTGCTTCTGAACCACGGTATGCATACTTCTCATTGACTGTGCTGGTGTATTGCATATCTTGTTGGACTGTGTTGGTTCTCCTCTGGAGTTTGCTATCCGCTGAGTCTATTGCCATCATTGACTGTGTTATCTCGTGCCGGATTACTTCAAGAGACTTTCTATTATTGCAGTGCTGTTCAGTCATATATATATATATATTGTGCATATTACTGTGGATCAAGTTTAAGGTGCCCGTGTATATCTTGTGTTGCAGTCTCTCCCCGTGCACCTCCTCACATATATATTTCAGTGGTACAACTTGCTATTGGCTGACCACTGATCCCTGTTTCCAGTATCACCTGTTCCAGTATCCTCTCTCATAGCAGTGGTACAACTTGCTAAACGCAGACCACTGACTCCCCGGATACCTCCACTTGGATTCCATTCCTTCACTCAGACAGCGGTACAACTTGCTATCCGCAGACCGCTGACTCTCATCACCTCCTCGTTTCTGTTGGACATTCCTCCTCACTATAGCAGTGGTACAACTTGCTACCGCAGACCACTGACTACCTGCACGTGTCCTTTGTCCATACAGTTCCTCGTGTATTATTACCTCCATATTGCCAGTGCTGCTAGTCATAGACTTTCCTGAGCATCTCATCATCTGCTATTTCCTGTTCCGTGATCACCCTGCTACCAGAGTACCATATTACCATCTATACTGCTCTGGTAAGCCTATCACCTGGTGATCCCTGGGTAAAGACTCCTAGTGCCCGTGACAGTATCAGTATTCGGTCAAAACAGATGATACGTTTCGTCTTTAATTGAATTTTGAACTAATGCATTGCAGTGATTGAAAGAGCCTTATAAGGCGTGCTTCTGCCTCATTTTTTAAAAACATTATTAATAGCTTTAATAAGTAACAAATACGGTCTTTACTTCCTGATTTATTGTGCATATTCCTATTTCATTATAAGGAGGATATTATCTAAAAACAGTTGGTTCTTATTATTAATGTATAAAATACATAACTAATTATTGTATTTGTTTCCATTAGCTTAAACTATTTTAACAATAAGGTTATTTTTAACTTTACATACTTCTATAAGGCTTGATATATGTTTGCCACTTACATATAAAACTAACTGCAATATATGTTATAGTTATAGTTATAAGTACATTGGCTCAAATATATACTGTATATTTACAGTAACAGACTTGTTATGTCAGGGATCATATTACCCTTGCTATTCTCTTTCCTTTTAATTTCTGAATTTTTAAGAAAGGACCAAGATCAAAATCAACATTTAGGCCATCAGGTGTTAGGGTCCTCATGTTATATATCCTTTTCGCTTCCATCCTGGATATACTTTCTGTATAATCTCTACCTCTGCAAAACTTATGTACTTGTTCTATTCCCATAAATTTGAGATTATTTAGGTCAACAATATGTTTGCTAAGAAACTGCTCTAAAACACTATGGGTCTTAAGAGCTTTTAATGTTGTAGATATGCTTGGATAATCTAGTTTTCAACTGTCTTTTTGTCATTCCTACATATTGTAAACCACATGGGCATTCCAATACATAAATCACTCCTTCAGAGATGTAAGATATAGATTGTTTTATTGAAAAACTCTTCCCATTGGAATTTGATTTAAATAAATTATTAGGTTTGGTGTCATTCTTCCTGCTAATCTTACATGTTTTGCAATACAAAATTAATTATTCGCTTTCCAAACAGGGGAATGTGGAATGCCACACCTAGATTCTTCAAATTTTGTGCCCTTTTTATATATTATCCTTGTTTTTTTTGGTAGCATCTCTTTACAGTCATCAGCCATTAGAGGAATGTGCCAGTGTGCCAATGTCTCTGAATTATTTCCTCTAATTGTTGTCCTCCCATTTTACGATAAAGAAGTTGGCAAAACTGGGTGCAAATCGCCTGCCCATAGCAGTGCCCTTAATTTTCTATGTAAAATATCCCATCATTCCAAATAAAATTATGTTCTAGTATGAATTCTACTGAACCCATAACATTTTCACCTTCATATTTTGACATAGGTAATGATAAGTGTGCTCACATCAGTCTGCATGGCGGATGCAGATGTATAAGGATTTTACCACCTCAGGTAAAGTATTCATTTTACTTCCATGTGATATTGTTCAATATATTTTAGATGTCTCTTTTGAGATGACACCAAATCTTGTAGAAAATTATCTATATAACCTGCATGATTTAAAGTTTTAGAATTTATTCCTTAGATTATTGGGCAGCCTGGCGATTTCTGTCTGTTCTTAGGATTCTTCGGTAGGTGGTAAAATACTGAAATTCTTTGATGCATTATATAAAGATGATTCAGTTCCTTCTTATTGAGGATCCCCAATTACAAGCCCTCCTCAAGAAATTCCCTTTGTTTTTGTTGAAACTTTTGTTGAAACTTTACTGTGGGACCTCCATTCAGTCTTTTGTAAATTGATGTATCTGCTAGCAGTCTTCGTGATTCTGCCTTGTAGTTTCCTTTGCCCATAATGACTATGCCCCCCTTTGTCAGCTGGTTTTTAGAATGATTTGTTTGTTTCTTCCAAAGCCTTTTTTTCTCACTTGATATATCGGGCCTGAGTCATTAAGGAGAGCAAAGCATAAAAAAGGAGTAACCTTGAAACCTGGCAAATCCATGTTGCATTGGAGGGGAGGTAAATATAAAATGTAGGCACAGATTTATAGTTGGGGTAAGGCATGTCCTAGATCAACTTTAAATATCAGTGTAAAAATAAAGTTATCAAGTATTTGTGTCCTACTTGAACAAACAGCCAGTATTTAACTTATGCGCAAAATAATAAACGAATTTGCACCCCTTGCATTGTAACATGGTTTGTCCAGGAGAACATTTACTCCTTTGTTTTGCCTTACTTTCCATAATGACTCAGGCCCATTGTATTTAATTGGTACCTTGTCTGGTAATCTCTCAAAATTCTTTTCTACAAGTTTTTGGAATGTCTCGACGAAGGCTCCTTTCACAAAATATATGTAAATCTTACCTGCTGGCTTTAAATCTGTATGCATAAAATAAATTACTTTCTTGTTGATATTGGCAGTCACAGGGTTTTTTAGAAAATATTTCTTTAAGCATATCTTTCTTGCAAACTTTTGAAGGTCCCTTGACATGAAAAACTTACGTGGTTGCGATTGCAATGCGAATTTTAAACCCTTATTTAGCAACATTGTTTGTGCTTCTGTTAGATGAAATCTGATTAGATTAAAATTTCCTGTTTTATTAAATGTTTGACTGGTTGGCACTGGTTTCTGCCCCCTCTGGTTCCTCTTCTTGTTTCTTTGTTACTCGTTTTCTTTCTCTATTTGGCGTTTTCTCTTTCCTGGTACACCTTCTGCCCCAAGAGGAACTCTAAAAAATCCTCTGAGTTACTAGACAGGTTCCGTTTAGTTTTGTCAGCCAAGTTCTCATCTACTCTTTTCATTAATGATATAGATGTGGATTGCCTTTCTGCATAAGCAGCCTTTTTTACTTGATAGAATTATTTTTTAATGGTGTTTTCCTATGTTTGACTTTTAAATGGACAAAATTTAAAATTTTTCTCGTTATAAGGTTGGTATATTCTTTCTTTGTTCATTTTTCTTAGAATGGTGCTAATCAGTGGCTTCTTTTGATCTGGTTCCTGTATGTTTCTTACTTTCTATAATAGTCTGTTCCTAGGTTTCAGTGTCTGTATGAATGATTTATCATTACTTTTGATACACCGTAATTATTTTTTCTTCTAAATCTCTAAAGAACTTCTTTTGTTTTCTTCTCATAATATTCTTCTAATTTGTAAATTTTTTGATTCGTTTAGGCAAATAATATTTTATAATTATTAAGATGTTCGATATGACTAAAGTTATTTTCAATCCTGCTAATTGTATTGTTCATTTGCTTAAGTGACACTTCTTTGTCTTCTATGATTATTCAATAAGATCTGCAGAGCATTTGTCTAATATGTTGTTCCAATTTAAATAAAAATCTTTTTGGACTGGAATAAATGTCAGATTTTTTTAATTTTTAATCCTCTTGAGATAATCCCCACTTCTAAATATTTGGATAGTGTGGTGGTTTCCCACCACTGTCTTGTTTCTGCAAAACATTGTTTCGTAAATTGCAGAAATTGTGAGCAAAAGTCATCATTAATAATTTCTCTCTCCTCTAAGGGTTAATCAATATTGAATATTTCATTTATAGCTCAATTTCTCAATGTGTTTGTGACTGACTTATTAAAGGTGCTGCCCTCCATAGTTAAAATAATCTTATATATTCAGGTTGTGAGCGCTCCTTATCTCTATGCTGCTTCTTACAGTTACTAAATAATTGTAAGTGGTATTTAGAAGCGCAAAAACTAAATTCTGACTCTGATAATTAAAAATAAATTGGTAATTATACCCAATATGTAATGAATAAATCAATATACGAACAGATTTGCAATAATAATATATATGCACAATAAATAAGTTTCAGTCCCAATGTGATAAATTATTCAAATCATATAAAATGGTGCATTTATTTGTAAAAAAGATGTACATGTCTGGCAATATAAATTTGTTAATGTTAGCATTTAAAAATGCCCTTAGGTGAGTCAGATTTTATTTTTTGCACTTCTAAATACCACTTACTATTATTTTATAACTGTAAGAAGCAGCTTAGAGATAAAGGGCTTGAGTCATTAAGGAAATAAAGGCAAAAAAAAGGATGAAATGTTCCCTGGGACAAACCATGTTACAATGCAAGGGGTGAAAATTAGTTTATTATTTTGAACATAAAAGTTAAATAGTGGCTGTTTTTTCATGTAGTACACAAATACTTGATAATTTTACTTTTACACTGAACTTTAAATTTGATCTAGGACATGCCATACCAAAACTATAAATCTGCCCCCACATTCTAAATTACCTCCCCCTCCAATGCAACATGGTTTTGCCCAGGTGCAAAGTTACTCCTTTGTTATGCTTTACTCTGCTTAATGACTCAGGCCCAAGGAGCACTTACACTTAAATATATAAGATTATTTTAACTCTGGAGGGCAGCACCTTTAATAAGTTAGTCACATACATATTGAGAAATAGAGATGTAAAATAAATATTTAATATTGATCACTCCGTAAAGGAGAAACAAATATTTAGTGATGACTTTTGCTCAAAACTTCTGCAAGTTGAGAAACTATGTTTTGCAGAAACAATACAGTGTTGGGAACAACCACACTATCTAAATATTTAGAAGTGGGGATTATACCAAGAGGATTAAAAATTCCAAAAAGCCAACAATTTTTCCAGTTCAAAAAGATTTTTATGTAAAATGGAAGATCTTATTAGAATAATCATAGAAGACAGAGAATTGTCATTAAAGAAAATGAACAATACAATTAGCAGGATTGAAAATAATATCAGTCATATCGAACATCTTAATAATTAAAAAAAATTCTTTGCCTTGACGAATGAAAAAATATTAGAAATTATAAGAAGACATTAGGAGAAGAAAACAAAAGACGTTCTTTAGAGATTTGGAAGAAAAAGAGTGTTGATGTATCAAAAGTAATGATAAATTATTCGTACAGACACTGAAACCTAGGAACAGACTATTACAGAAAAAAAGAAACATACAGGAGCCATATCAAATGAACAAAGAAATAATATACCAATCTTATAACAAGAAAAACTTCCATTTTTGCCCATATAAAAGTCAAATAAGGGAAAACACCATTAAAAAAATATTCTATCAAGGAATAAAGGCCTCTTATGCAGAAAGTCAATCAACATCTGTAACATTAATGAAAAGAATAGATGAGAACTTGTCTAGTGACTCAGGGGATTTTTTAGAGCTCCTCCTGGGGTCAGAAGATGTACTAGGAGAGAGACAGATGGGAACAACACCAAAAAGAGAAAGAAAAAGAGCGTCAGAAAAACAAGAAGAGGAACCAGAGGGGGCAGGAACCAGCGTCAACCAGTCAAAAATATAATCTATCTGCAACAGGAAAATTTAATCTGAGCAGTTTTCATCTAACAGAAGCACAAACAGGGTTGATAACTGAGGGTTTAAAATTTGCACCATAATCGCAACCCAGTAAGTTTGATATGTACATGACCTTCAAACGTTTACAAGAAAGATATGACTAAAGAAATATTTTATAAAAATCCCTGTGACTGCCAATATCAAGAAGAAAATAACTTCCATTATGGATACAGATTTAAAACCAGCAGTTAAGTTTTACCCATACTTTGTGAAAGGAGCCTTCGTCGGGATGTTCCAAAAACTTGTAGTAAAGAATTTGCAGAAATTACCAGATATGGTACTAATTAAACAAAATATATCAAGAGAGGAAATAAAGGCTTTGGAAGAACTTAGAAGAAACAAATGGGATACTGGGGTACTGGGATAATTTCTTGTCATCATCAAGCAACCATCAGAGAAGGTGGATACAAAATATACCTGGCACTCAATTTTGAAGGTTGAAGAGGAATTACACAGATACTGAATTATTTGAAATACAAGCTGAGAGACTTAAGAGTAAATTTTTGAAAAATAATTGTAATGAGGGGAAACTAAATCCAGCCTTGGAAGAAGTGAAGAACATAGACAGACAAGTTCTATTGAAATATAAAGAAAAAACAAATCAGGACACATATCATCATCATCATCATCACCATTTATTTATATAGCACCACTAATTCCGCAGCGCTGTACAGAGAACTCACTTACATCAGTCCCTGCCCCATGGGGGCTTACAGACTAAATTCCCTAACATACACACACACACACAGACATAGACAGACTAGGGTCAACTTTTTTTTTTTAGCAGCCAATTAACCTATCAGTATGGTTTTTTTGGAGTGAGAGGAAACCAGAGCACCCGGAGGAAACCCACGCAAACACGGGGAGATCATATAAACTCCTCACAGATAAGGCCATGGTCGGGAATTGAACTCATGACCCCACTGCTGTAAAGCAGAACTGCTAACCACTACGCCACCGTGCTGCCCGGACATATGACATTACCTTCATTACTCAATATAATAGTAGCTAAGGAATAAGAGGAAATAATTCATAAACATTGGCACATTGGCACATTCTTCTAATGGATGAAGACTGTAAAGGGATACTACCAAAAAACAAAGATAAATATATGAAAGGGTACACAATTTGAAGAATATATTAACAAGGAGTTACATTCCACACTCCCCTGTGTGGAAAGAAACAAAGAAAAATAATGAATTGTATAGATGTTTGTATTGCAAAGCATGTAAGATTAGCAGCAAGAATGACACCAAACCTATTACGTCATTTAAATCAAATTCCAATGGGAAGAGTTTTTCAATAAAACAATCTATATCTTGCAACTCCGATGGAGTGATTTATGTATTGGAATGCCCATGCGGCTTACAAAGTTTAGAAATGACAAAAAGACACTTGAAAACTTGGAGCCTGATTCATTAAGGATCTTAACTTGAGAAACTTCTTATTTCAGTTTCCTGGACAAAACCTTGTTATAATGCAAGGGGTGCAAATTAGATTTCTGTTTTGCACATAAGTTAAATACTGACTGCTTTTTCATGTAGCACATAAATACTTGATAGCTTATTTGTACACTGAAATTTAAAGTTGATATTTGTGTGCTACAGTCAATATTTAACTTATGTGAAAAACAGAAATCTAATTTGCACCCCTTGCATTGTAACATGGTTTTGTCCAGGAGACTGAAATAAGAAGTTTCTTAAGTTAAGATCCTTATTGAATCAGGCCCTAGATTATCCAAGCACATAGCATAAAAAAACCTTAAGACCCATAGTGTTTCAGAGCACTTTCTTAGCAAACATAATGGCGACCCAAAGAATCTAAAATTTATGGGAATAGAACAAGTACATAAGTTTTGGAGAGGTAGAGATTATACAAAAAGTATATGCAGAATAAAAGCGAAGTGGACATATACATGAGGACCCTAACACCTTATGGTCCTTTCTTGAAAATTTTGAAATAAAAAGGAAAGAGAATAGCAAGGGTAATATGATCCCTGACAAAACAAGTCTGTTACTGTAAATATACAGTATATATTTGAGCCAGTGTACTTATAACCAGTAAGAAATCCAGTTAATTTTATATGTAAGTGGGAAACATATATCAAGCCTTATAGAACTATGTGGAGCCGGTTAAAAATAACCTTATTGTTAAAACTAATGGAAACAAATATAATAGTTAGGTATGTATTTTATACATTAATAATAAGAACCAACTGTTTTGGATAATATCTTCCTTATAAAGAAATGCATAAATCAGGAAGTAAAAAACGTATTTTTTTCTTTTGTTGATTGTTAATAGTATTAATGAAAGTTGTTTTAAATAAAAATGAATCAGAAACAAGCCTTAAAAGGCTCTTCCAATCACTGTAATACATTCTTTGAAAAAGTCGATTGAGGATGAAACGCGTTAGGGGGCACATGTTTTCTGTTTTGACCTAATACTCATTCCGTACAGGGACCCCTGCGTTCAACAATGCAGTTCACTATAACTGCGAACACAAGCATGTGAAGAGGACGCTGATGCAGTCGCTGGAAGAAATCTACAAGAAGCTGAAGCAAACAAATGTGACAGGGCAAGGGTTTAGATAGATAGTGTTAATAGGGAAAGAGATTTACAAGTGCTGTATGACTTTAGTCTGCCAACGGTCCACTGCAATAACTCTGCAAAAGACCTATAATCACCTAAGGGCATTTTTAAATGCTAACATTGACAGTTTTATGTCAACAGATCTGCACTTCTTTTTTATAGGTAATTGCGCCATTTTATAGGATTATATGATTTGAATAATTTATCACATTGGGACTGAAACATATTAATTGTGCAAATAAGTTTTTATTGCAAATCTGTGCATGTATTGATTTATTCTTTACATATTGAGTATAATTATAAATATAATTTATTTTTAATTATCAAAATCAGAATTTAGTTTTTGCGCTTCTAAATACCATTTACAATTATTTTGTGCCACTTATCATTATTGGAGCATATTGCATCTTTCAAGAAGCTTAATATAATTTTGGACAATTTGATCCTGCAGAGCTGCATGTATGTCTATTTTATTAGCGTAACATATATATACTGCACATGTAACCAAAAATGCGTGCACATATACATATTGAGTCGCATCTTACATTTGTGTCTGCTTACAATTGGTGCTGTTGGGCTGGTGTAAATAAACACTGATGATGATGATGATGATGATGATGATGATGATAATGATGCTTCTGATTGGATAATTGTGGCTTGATCTCTCCAGCTGACTACTTAATTCATTAGTGTGTGTCTGCAATACATCATCTCCACTTTGAATGTTGCTTTGACTGTAGCAGATCCTGCCTGCAAGGGGTTAAACCCTCATCATTTGTCCTGAACCCTGAACACCTGAGTCTGGTCTTTACATTCTGCCTTTCCAGCAGATTGGTGCCAGTTCATCAATTGTTTGCTGTTCCTGGTCTCTCTTTCTCAGTTCTCCTGTGATCTGTAAGTGATTAATCTCCTCGTATCAGACTCCTGCTTGGCTTATCGTTTTATACCTTTTTCCTATGACCCTGACTTTGACCTCATTGACTTCTGCTTGCTCCTTGGTATCGTTGCAGATCATCCGTTTTCTAACCCTGGCTTTTTGACCATCTTCCAATGTACTTCTTCCATGGAGTCTCCTGCTATCAGCTGTGGAATATCCAGCATCTGCTATAGCTGCTACTGGTGTAGCATTCAGTTCCTGCTATGTCCTGAGGATATTCCAGCATCCAGATTCTGCTGCAGACAACACCTTCACCCATGTCATTTTTAGACTGTGCCTCTGAAGAGTTTCTTATATTCAGTGTCTGCAATAGCTGCTACACATACTGCACTAAGTTCCTGATGTTTTATCAGTGCAGTATCTGTTTCCTATTGTTGTAACTACTACTGTCAATATCTGCTGCCTATTGTGTCAACTACTTCTGCTATTAGATTATTGATTTAATTGAACTCTGCCTCTGTTACCTGTGGTGTCTATGTACTTTTGCTATCTGTATTAACCATTGCCCTGCATCAGTACAGAGCACTTCCTGGTGCTATGCCCTCTGCATAGACCCAAACCACAAGGGTTCTCTGGACTCTGAAAATATCTGTAACTTGGGATTGCTTACTGAACCCGCTTTGAAGACAGCTACTCTCCAACCAGCACCAGAGAAGTCGCTGCCTCTATAGCCAGCTCCAGGAAGTGTCCTTCAACCAGCTCCAGGGTGGGTACCTCCCCTTCACCCAGTTTCAGAGTGAACGCTGCTCCTTCAGCCAGCTCCTACGAGGGCACTGTCCATTCAGTTTACCTCAGATAGAGTTCTGCCTCTTCAAGTTAGGCCAGAAACAATTCTGTCTGCTACTCTCAGGTCCAGTCGTTCCTGTTAATAAGTCAGAATATATTTTTCCAGGGTCACAAACTGCCTGGCCTCCAGTGCAAACCCCTTTATTAAGACCAGAGATCCTATTCTTACAAATATACTAGTTTTTACTGACCAAGCTATGCTTCATCTGTGCCATCTTATATATCTTCAAGTACTCTATCCTTGGAGTTATCTTTCTGTTCTGTCCAATTTGAGCAATATTTACTTTGCAAAAAGACTTATAAAAGGAAAGGGAAAAAAAGGAGAAGAGGGGCTTCTAGGTCCCAGCTTTCATCGCACAATTTTGCAATACATTTTCTGTCCTTTGAATATCTAGTGGAAATCAGTTTTGAATTTACAGCTACTTGTCTGATTCTAGAGTATAATGCTGACTTTTTCCAGAAATAATAATTTTCTTGTTTGTTGAGGGTCTAGTATCCGTTCATAAGAGAAGCGGTAATGCCACGGTCTGCGTCTGTCTGCAATACATCATCTCCTCTTTAGATGCTGCTTTGACTGTACCAGATCCTGCCTGTAAGGGGTAAAGCCTTCATCATTTGTCCTGGAACCTGAACAGCTGTGCTTGCTTTAATTAGTCTGCATTTTCCAGCAGACTGGTGCCAGTTCATAAATTGTTTGTTGCTCCTGGTCTCACTCACAGTATTCTTGTGATCTGTACCTTATTAATCTCCTCATATTAGACATATCAGAATGCATGGCTTGTCATTTTGTACCTTTTCCTATGACCTTGAGTTTGGCTTCATTGACTTTGCTTCTGCTTGCTTGTTGGTACCTTTGTGGATCTTTGATGTTTCTGACCGTGGCTGAGTCTCCTGTTTTCACTTGTGGATTATCCAGTGTCTGCTATAGCTCTAACTGGCGTAGTATTCAGTTCCTACTATCTCCAGAGGATATTCCAGAATCCAGCTTCTGCTGCAGACAACACATATGTAAGCCTTCAAGTCCTGTAATTTATTGTCACACTTCAATGCTGAAAGCTGGAAATGACAGCTATGGAGCTCGGAATATGGTGAAAGCACATGACATTTATTGATCAGATATGATCCAGACAATGCAAAATAGTATAACCTGAGTATTGCAGATATTGAACAAGGATTGCTGAGAAAGGCTGAAAGCAAATAACAAGGAATATGGCTGGTGCAGGTGAACAGGCTGTGGAGAGAAACCAGGTAAAGAGATGTCGGAAAGCAGCTTGCAGAAGTCCTAGGGAATGGGAGAAACAAGTGAGCGCAACAATGTCAGGTACAGAAACATAAACAACAATGACCAGCAAAGGTATTTGGGAGAGGCAGGTATAAATGAGGAGACAACAGGTGCAGATGATTAGGTAGTACAACAGGTTAACCCCTGGTAGTGAGAAGAGACAAGAAAAGGCATAATAGCATCACCTCTGGTGGATTAGAGGTAATGCAGGATACATTCAAAGTAACAAGTCCAAAGTAGTCCAAAGGCAGGAGAAGCCCAGAGAAATAGCATGCCGAGGCAGATGCAGCCACACTAACTTTAGGGCAAATTCTAGATGCCTGTATTACCAAAACTTGATTAAAAAGTCTGAATCATTGTCCAATATGGGGGGCCCGGCAGAGAAGTCATCGTCGAAGGGCGGAAAGGAGATGTAAATCATGCCAGTGGCAAGTTAAAGCATCGCAGACGCTCCTCTCTTCGTTCAACCTTTTTTTTTTTAGAGACTTCCTTGTAATAGGAGCCTGAACCAATCGGGTGGAGCACAGCGGTAATTCTTGGACTGGAGAGATAGATGATATTGCCGGATGCACAGATGACCCGCCAGTTGGCACTGTGGGAGATGTTGCAAACTTGCAGATTATTGCCTCACTAAAGAGTTGCAAATCCGATAGGAAAGTATGATTAGTCTCAATAAAGGGGCTCGTCCACTCCAGGGCTTCTCCTCTAACATTTGCTTACAAAAACAATAACTGCCTCTTGGGGTTGTTAGCAAGGCTAGGAATGGAGGGAATATATGAAGCACAAAACCTCAGTAGGGCATTAAGTTGAGAAAGCTTCCAATCAAAGTTAGGTGATGGCTGGAACTGTACACCGTTGGCAGTAGATGGCTCAGACTGGACGTCCTCGGCAGGAGATGACTGGGATTGGGCACACTTGGAGGAAAGCCCGGACTTCACACACTTAATCGGACAGCACTGTGACAAGCCTCGGACCAAACAGCACTGGGATAAGCCTTGGACTGGACAGCATCAAGTGGTTACCTGGGCTGAACCATATCAATTGGCAACTTGGGCTGAACCGTATCAAGTGGAAACTTGAGCTGAGTTGTATCAAGTGTCAACTCAGACTGAACCGTATTAAGTGGCAACATGGGCTGAACCATATTAAATGCAAAATTTTACTAGATAGGGCAGCTGATTTAAACCTTTCTCACATAGCTCTTACCCCCACCTATGGAGGTTAGTTCTGTCAATCAGGACAGATTGATTCTAAGAATGACATAGGGCTTTCAAAGTGAGTTATCTATCACTGAGATATGTCTGGCATCTCAGAGGGCATAATTCTTACCTCTGCTCATTCTGCCCGGCTGGTCAGGTCCACATCCTCTGTATACACAAACTCCTCAGAGATGCTTATCTGTCCCTGGGACTGGCTAATTTCAAAAAACTCTTTGACAATTGCACAGGTCACTTAGGTCAGTCAGCAAAGCACACTTTGTAAGGTTATATACAATATACACATTTATATACATGAATTTTAAGGGAAAATAGCAATAATACATCATCGCACACTCTGGTGGATTAGAGGTACTGCAGGATACATTCAAAGAAACAAGTCCAGAGTACTGCAAAGACGGGAGCTGCCCAGAGAAGCAGAATGCTGAGGTAGCAGCAGTAGAAACGCAGGCAGATCCTGACATTTATAGACGCTGCCTCTGACAATGTTCTTTTAATCAGTGTCTGCTATTACTGCTACTTGCGCAGCACTTAATTCCTGCTGTTTATTCAATGCTGTATCTGTTCCTATAGCTGCAACTACCACTGCCAATATGTATCAACTACTTATGCCATTATATTATTGATTTCAGTGCATCTGTTACCTGTGGTGTCTATGGACTTGTGCTATCTGTATATATATGGCCTTATTCAAGTGATTTAACTGTGTAATTCTTGCTTTAAATAAAGAACTTAGTTTTCATTTTCAACAACTCTCTGTAGTTTTCATAATATTCTGTATCCATTTATTGACATTAGATAATTGATATTTCCATTTGGACTATGTCAGGAAAGGATTTTTTAGGGCAATATAACAAATATTTGCATTTAATTTAATTTCACTTTATTTCTGATGGAAATATGAATCTTCTTATCGCATATTGTTGGGCAATAATTTGACATATTGCATTTTCCTGAGGGATTTTTGGGCATATTGCATCT